>NC_058132.1:648035189-648055189 GCF_016433145.1 Gracilinanus agilis | reverse complement strand
ATGGAGATAATATTGAGCTATTTGTCACATCTCTCTTCAGTCTAGTTATTTACAGGTAACACCCTCTCCTGGTATTAAAGTATTCACCTTGCTTTTCTCAGGCTCAAGAATTCACCAATCTACCCTAAATGAGGATCAAAGAAATCTTTTGAGATGAGAAAGATGCTCAGTCTTCAAAAATGAACCCCATCATTGTGTCTTTTGATGGCCTCCAATGATGGCCTCATTATCCTTGTTAGAGCCTAAATAGAAAACCATTGCCATCTCATAGCTCCTTTTCCTCCATCCCCATCTCAATAGAAAACACCCACAAGAAGAAATCCTTCCTTTGCCCAAGGCAGGTGAAGAACTCTGAGTCTCGAATCCTGACTGCCACTTCCTTCCTGGGTGATCATGGGCAAGTGACAGAATCTTGGGTCTTCTGTTTCCTCCACTGTCAAATGAGGGGGTTGAACTAAATGATTCATCAAGGTTCCTTCTAATTCTAATTCTAGGATTGTCCTCATCAATTCTCCATGTCCAGGTATGGTGGCTGCAGTTGTACCATCCAAGAGCCCTAGCCAAGACAGTAAGATAGAAATTTGGATAGTTTACATGTGAACGTGATTGCCCAGTGGTTGTGCCCCTACGTATATAAACTCGACAACAACAAAAACAAAAAGATAAACATCTACTGGGAGGTGGGAACATTTCCCTTGCTTAAAGTAGGATTTTGTAGGACCTAGTTGAGAGAGGATGAGTGAGAGCACTGAGACCAGGAATATATGAAGGGTCCTCTCTGGGATGACTTACTTTCTCCTCTGAAATGAATGGAGTTTTTTATAAAAGACTCCCTCCCAAAGACATAAGGGTGGTTAGGGATGTTTTATTTTGTATGAGAAGCAACAGACAGAAAACTAAACAGGAAGAGCTGAATTCTGGTCTAGCCTGACCCATTCTGGCTATGTGGCCTTGGGCAAGGCTTAACCTCTCAGTTCCTCAGGCAAATCTTTTTTTTAATTATTTAAAAAATATTTTTCCATGTATACATGATTCATTTTCTTTCCCTCCCCCTTCCCCTCTCCCCCAGAGTTGACATGCAATTTCACTGGGTTATACAAATGTTATCGCTTGATACCCATCTCCATAGTAGTCATTTTCTCAAGCAACTCTTTAAGTCTCAGAGCAGAAACTGATCTACATCACCAGAGGTTATCCCTTTTCTATATACCAATAAAATTGTAAGTCTAGTTCAAAATAAAAACAAAGCCCAAACCTTTCTATGAAATCGGGAAACTGTGGCAGCTAGGTGATACAGGAAATGAGACCCTTGACTTGGAGTCAGGAATAATTGGGTGTTGGAATTCTGCCTCAAAAACTTGCTAACTTGGTGACCCTGGGCAAGTCTCTTGGCTTCAGTTTCCTCATCAGTAAAATGTAGTTAATTATGTGTAAAATGGGGTTGTTTTTGTATGTATGTAAAGCAGCTTCCTGACCATCAACACCCTACAAACGGTCCATTATTTACTGTATTGTCTCACACCCAGGAGAATATGGGCACCTGAAACTCCCCCCCCCCCATCATGGCAATGATGGTTAATCTGATCCATTAGTTTCTCATTTCAACTCTTCTCTTTTTGTGATCAAGGATACAGGTTCTAGTGACTGCTGGGGCTTTGGTAAGGGCTGGCCATGAGACAGAACTTTGTTTCATTGAAAACCAGCTGGTTGGACTGGGATTCAACCTTGTGATGGGCCTTCTTAAGGCTGAACTCTAACCCAAATGAGCAAACCCACTCAGAAAATAATATTCTAGAAAAAAGGTATTATTTAACACATGTTCAAAACCCAAGTCTTTTATTTAATAATAAACTCTGGAGTAGCCCCAGATGAAAATTAGGACCAAGGACAGAGAGCTTTGCTATTGGTTCCTAAGGATAGTTTCTAAGACTAGAAGACTCCCTGGTGCAGACCATTTCTTTGACCTCCATCATTTGGTTGCCACTACAGAGTCTTACTCACTTCTTGCCTTTGTTGGGGAGAGAGTTGGAAAGGACAAAGGAGATGGGGTGGGGGAAGAGAGTGATGTTGATGGTGGCTATTGTGTGGCTTTATTGCAAAAGTTTACAAAAGGTGAGCATTTTTAATCCTTGGGGGAAATATCACCCAGCTACAATCAAACCAATTTCTAAGAGCTGGATTAATGCCTGCTGATTAATTTCCGGCTAGTTGAGAGAGACAAAGTTGGCTCAAAACAAAAGAGTTTCCTTTCCATACAACAAATCTCCCCCAGTCTTTTAAACCTTATCACAAGGTCACTATTGAGATAAAACATGCAAAACATCACCTTGGAGTCTATCTTGCCTGAGCTGAACATCAATCAGCTTGGCAGTGGGAGTAAGATTTATCTTGTCAACAGCACAAATGCCGTGGGATTTTCCATTCTTCAGATACAGTATTATGAAGATACCTACAATTAATTCATTGTGTTTCAACTTTCAAATAGTCTGCTCTTGGAATACAGATTGTTAAAAAGTGGTAGAGATGATTTGAAGAATTTGGTATTTACAAATGTATGTTCTATATACGTGTGAAGATATTTGAAATATAGAAATGATATTATTGAATAGGAAGGAAGGAGTGATAGAGGAAAGAAAGAAATAGCAGGTAGAAAGGGTTGAGAGATAAAAGAAAGATGGAAGGAAGGAAGGAAGAGGGAGAAGGAGAGAGGAAGGGAGAAAGGAAAGGGTAGATATTTGCAAATGCATGTTTGATTCCATTCATCCTCATGTTGTTGCTATTATATTCTTTTTTATTTCTTTCCTTTTTTTCTTCCACCATCCTCCAGATCTTCCTCTCCCTCTTCTTTTTGAACCAGGACTGAGTTTCCAGAATCCCATTCAAAGGAGAGAGTTGAACTCATCATTACTAGTTGGGCCATTTAAAAAAAAAATATGGGTACCATTTGCATGGGAGCAATTCAAGTCAGTGCTACTTGATTAAAAAATATGTAGTTATATCAGTGCTACTGCTTACTCCCCCAGTGCATATTATGACCCATCTCTAACTCAGAAGAGGACCATCAAGAGCTTATGTGAATAAAATAGTCTCTCACGTGGTCAATCTGGGGACAACCATCTTTAAATTTAACTATGCTAATCCTTAGAAAAAAGACCTACAGTCTGTTACTGGGCTTGCACTTGAAGACTTCCTAATTTGGTAGGACCTTCCAAAATTTAATCTCATTGAACTCTCTTTAACATTGGGCAATGATGTGCTCATTTACAAACCTTTATCAATGGTCATTTGTTTCAAGATGACAGAGAGAGGCACAGATGAGATGTTTTTCCTCTTTACCTGAACCTTTGAGAATCATTCTCCTTCAGGGCTCAGCTCAAGTGCCCCCTCTCTGAATAGCTTAAAGCCCTTTACTGAAAAGGTTCTTCTCTAAGGTCAACTTCCTAGAACCTGTTTTCTGATTCATTTCTTATCCTCTGTGCCTGGTTTCTTCTCTACTTTCTATTATACTTTACAGAGTACATAATGTCCCTATCTACACTGCCCCTCATAGTCAAGGATGGAGTTTTTTTCTTCTTTTCATCTTTGTATTCCCAGTACATGATCCATTAACCCTTTGGGGAAGGTGTGTCTCTTAGAATCCAGCAAAAGAATTGAGGCACTGGAGACACAAACACAAGTTGAGTGATGACTTGTAAGGAATGCCATTCAAAGGACCTCTCCATGGGACCAAAGGTTGAACTAGACAGCTTCTCAGGCCCTGCCTGTCTATAAATGGACATCAAAGGAGAAAACTTCCCATACTGATCCATGGATGGGAGAGGGATGTCAGAAAGAGGAGTCTTTCTAGTCCCTTGGAATGTGAACCTCTTAGGTGGCTGCCAATTCTGAGGTTGGGCCTGCTTCTTTAACTTTTGGGCAAAGAGTTCAATTATCTCAGACTATTGGCTCTTGGTTTAATTGAATGGAGACCATCATTTTGTATATCTGAGGAAGTTGCTGGTGACGTTCATCTGTGCACAAAAGTTGATCCAAAGAATAGTGCAGTTCATTCTTCATGGAGACACTGATAACCTTGCCCTGACTAGTTGATCGTGACCCATACTGGGTAGGGGCATAAGTGATTCGGTAAACTCTCAGTCTTTCAGAGAATCTCAGAGTAGGAAAAGAACTCTGAAGCCACCCTCTTTGTCTATATTACCCGGCTTCTTCTGCCCTCTGTGGCCAAGCAGAGGAAGCCAACTCTTCTTTCCATCCAAACCAAAAGAATCCCAAGTAATCATAATTCCAATTAAACAGGCATTTGTTAAGCAAATATGTTCCAGATACTGTGCTAAGCTTTGGAGAGACAAAGACAAGAATGGACCGATCCCTTTCCCTTATGAAGTTAGGTTTACATTTTGCTTAATGAAAAAGAAAATTCTGAAATAAAAAAAAGCTGGATTGGAATCCAGATTCTGCCTGTGTCATTTTGGGCAAGTTGCTTTGTCTCTGTGCCTCAGTTTCCTCATCTGTACAATTAAGGGTTTGTGCTCAGTGATTTGACCAGATCACTTCTTGAGGCCCTTTCCAGCTCTAAATATCTGACCCAAGAACTGACTTGAGTACAGTATGGCTTTGGGCCACCTTAGCACTTGGGTTTTCTCCTCTTGGGTTTGTAACTATCCTTCCTAAAATGTTACTGAATGGAACTGAACACAATAATCCAGGTGTAGTTCAGGCAGAACATGTGGGACCAAGGCAGAGAATAGAAGGAAGGTATCATTTCTTTCATCCTGAACAATGTTCTTTTACCTCTGATATTCATATTTTGGTCTATCATTTCACACAGTTACAGACTCCTGCTGAGCTTGGAGTCTGCTAAGACCCTTGGAATTTTTTTCTTTCTTGAATGAACTTTTTGTCTGGCCATGCCTCCCTTCTATCTTGTACTTGTGCAGCAGATTTATTTGGCTCATGAATGAATTAGCAAATGTGATAAACAAGCACCGTATGACTTTGCTCAAATCAGTGATAATAACACACAAGAATTAACTCAAGGACACAGCCTTGTAGTAATCCACTTGAGATAACCGTTCTGTTTTCTGTTACGATCATGACTGTCATTTTTGTTCTAATGCCTCTGTCCTGTTTTTGGTGACTGGGAAATACTTTTCAGTTCATGGTGGGCTCTACTACCTTCAGAATGGGTGGTATTGGGTCCTTGAAATTTCTCTCTCCTTTCTCTTCCAGATTTGCCATCTTTCTTAATTCCATCACTCCCACCAACGCACATTCAGATCTTCCCTGACTACATCCTCAAGGCAAATTGTGTGAAATGCTAGTATCTTAGTAACCAGAGATAAGTGCTTTCAGGAAGATGTGTGTGTGTGTGTGTGTGTGTGTGTGTGTGTGTGTGTGTGTGTGTGTGTGTGTGTGAGAGAGAGAGAGAGAGAGAGAGAGAATGTGTGTGTATCAAGGGGGAGGAATTGCAGTCTGTGTATATAAAAATGAATGCACAATGCAAACTCTGCACTCTAAATATGAGGGCAAGAGGCTGCATGGAGCTTCTAGCAAACACTAACTTTCTGCTCTTGGGTATGGATGGTAGAACAGGATCTTGACCTTGCCTGGAACCATCCACTCCAGAATAGTTAGAAAAGAAGCATACCTGGAGGGATGTTAGCTGGAACTTAAGAAATTTTCTTTGTAGTTGGGGAACATAAGGACACAGAACAGGTTGGTTTTGTTTAGAACAAGTCATCCATCCTCAATGTTTTATGATACTGAGGGAGAAATTCTGCATGGGGAGAAGGGAAGCCTGAATTCTTGTCCTGGTATTGTTGCTGGACCTTGACCAAAGCTTGCGAGATGCATATATATCTTGTGATGTTGGGAGGGACAACATACGCTGGCAAAGAGGAACTAAAAAGACCTTAGTAGATTGATATGGAGGGAGGGAGCTTAGAAAACACATCGAATGGGGGAGGGGGGAGGGAGAGAGAGAGAAAGAGAGAGAGAAATGTGCCAGATAGGGAAAGTGTAAACAGTGCCCAGTTCATATGAAGATGTGGGCATTTTAGCATTTTATGATCAGAGAGAACTGGTAGTGCATCATGGCCACCAAAAAGTGTCACTTGAGCTACAGGAGTGATGTCTGTTTGATTTTCAGAAATAGGGATGTGAATATCCCTCTTTCTAAGGGTCTAGTCAAAGAACACTGTGTTCAAATCTGGATTCCGTATTTTAGGAAAGACATTGATAGGATGGAGCAAATGATTGGAGAGAGATTGAGATGGGGAGGGGATGAAGAATCATGCCAAATGTTTAGTTGAAGAAATAGGGATATTTGCCAAACCTGGGCAGAAATGGGGGGCATGGTGATCTGGGTCAGAAGTGATAGATATGAACTGGATTTCTAGTGAATGAATGAATTGGATGAGTGAATGAATGAATGAAATATATTTATTTAGTGCTTATAACATGCCAAATAATATGCTAAGCTCTCAGGATGCAAACTGAAAAATAATACTACACTCAAGAAACTCACATTCTAATAGGGAAAGAGATCACACATTAGACACTCAGATGCCGATGGATGATCAGGTCCGGTGGTCCTATATCTCAAAGGAAAGCTTGTAGTTGGTGACTCCCTGATGAACTTAAGTGATATGAGTGGCTATCACAGCTTAGGTTCAGCAAGAAGTCTTTCTCTGTCCTCCTTAATCTTAGCTTCTGACTTCCCCCTGAGATTATTTCCAATTTATTCTGGGTCAGTCTAATAGATAGTTGTTTGCACATTGTATCCCCATTGGATTGTGAACACCTAGAGGGTAGGGACCTTTCTTTGTATGCCCAGTGCCTAAAACATTGGAGGCACTTAATCGATGCTTACTGACTTGACTTTCTGACTTGAATGGCTACCCTGTCAAAAAGAAATAGATATTTTGCTTATCTCTAAAAAAATCAAAATTAGAAGAATTGAATGGATGGACCATGGAAAGCTATTTTGGTTCAAGATAAAAAGAAAAACTTCCTCAACTAGACTGCCCCAACTGTGATTGGGCTGCCTCAGTAGATAGAAGGTTCTGCATTCTGGGTGCTCTTCAACAAGAACTTCAATAGCCTTTTGGTTGAGATATGAAGGGGGAGATTTAGGTGTGGGCAGCACTAGATGTTCTTGATGAAAAAGACTTTCTCTGGGAAAAGCTTCTTCCAGAAGGTTGGCTTTTATTTTGGACTTGAAGAAAACCAGGAGATCAAAATTAGGAGAAAAAACATTCCAAGCATGAGAAACAGTCAGAGAAAATGCTTAGAACTGGGAGATGGAGTGTCCTGTGTGAGGAACAGTTAGGAGGCCAATGCCACTGGACCATAAAGTTCATGGTGGAGAGAGGGATAAGAAAACTGGAAAGGTAGGAGATTTGAGTTATGTTATGAAGGACTTGAAAAGCTTCTCAAATGAAACAATGTGTGTCAATATTTTCTATCAACTTTAAAGCAGTCCCAAAATGATTATTTATTATTCTAATTATTTTCTACATTCTCCTTACTACATCTCTTACTGCCTCCAGACCCTCACTATCTCTTTCAGTTGTATCCACTTGTGTATTGCTTGGTTCCACTCTGCCTCGGTGGAGGGCACTCTCGCAACAGTGGAATCGCACATCCTTGAAACATTGAATTAGGGAACATTTGACATTACGTGACGTTTGAGCTAAATATACCCAGTCTTCACCCACTATAAGCTCACCAACTTAAGGCAGGAGGGACATTTCCTCCGTTTTGCATTTATATTGTTGTAGGTGGTCTTGGAAGGACTTTTAATTCACATTTGTTTAGTCCCCTGGTTAAGATGAGCCCCTGGATGTCCAGCATTTGCAGACCATGACCCTCTCCTCTGGGAACTCATTAGCAGAAATAGTTCATCTGGCTTATAGACATTTTCCATTCTCCCAGAGATCTTCAAGTTAAATGTAGGGCCCCTTTGGCTAATAGCTCCTTCATACACTCTTTACTAAACTCTGTTGACTTCAGGGAATAAGAGCGTGTTCTGGCTGAACAAGCAGCCTGAGTGTGAAGGGTCAAACAAAAGAGATTTATAGCCATTCAGAATGGAAAGCAAGCAAGACCCGAGTGTGATCCTGTCTTTGGCAAAGTCTTTCAGTATGACTTGGACCAGACTTTTATGCTTTGGCATATTTTGTTTTTATTCCATCAGGAGCCATAAAGGGCTCCAAAGATTTGTTATCCTATAGGATAATGCCCAACATGGATCAGAGCTGCCAAATATTCTGTTGTACAAGATTGTCTAGCAGATAACTTAAATATAAATGAGGGATATGGTTTAAAGTAAATGAATAATTAAATATACCCCTAGACACAACTTATGGTCCTACAAAATAACTGTTGAAACCGGCTGCTTTCTACTTTGATTTATCTTCTTGGATACACGGTAGCTGTCATATTTCCTCCAAACTAACAAGATTATTTTAGTTTCATTTAATCTAATACAGTGGATCTATAGGCTCAAGGGGTTCTCTCCCAATTTCTAGTCCCACTGGTGATCTGGGTCCCTATGTTAGTCTCAATTTCCTTGAGTGTAACTCTGAAGTCTATGTCGTTTTCTTTAATACAATTGACTCAGGCTAGGCTCCTATTTCCGTTTGTTTACCTCCTTTTCCAATATAATTTGCCAGTCTCAGTTGAGAAGATTTGTTCTCAATATCATTCTTACCAAATTGATTTGATGCCAGTATCCATTTGGCCCCTTAAGATCAGATAGCTTTTACAAAAAAATGTTTATGAGACGATAAAGCGAGAACAGAACTGCAAACCAGGAGCACACTCTCTCATCAGCCACCTTAGTCTCTTGGGAGAGTGGGCTCAAACTTAAAGAGGATATTATAAAACAAGTGCCTCCGTGCCCCAAGTTCACTTCCAAATAAACCATCACTGACAAGTGAATTACTCCCCTGTTTGCAGAGTAGAGTCCCAGCAGCAGCTCTGGTCTATTCTAGAGCTTCACCGGGCTCAACTACCAGAAAATTCTTCCTACACATTTAGAACCTTCCTCTTCCAACCTTTGAGCTCTCAGAGGGCCCTATCCCAAAAATAAAGAAAACACAAACAGGAAGTGGCCCCATTCCAGACCCAGGCTTGCCTAGGAAGCCAAGAGCTCGCTGGCTTCCCAGCCTCTATAGGTGAGTAAGAAGGTCCTGTGCTTCTCTATGACTTGCATCTGGAAGCAGACTCACCAGACATCTGCTTTCATAAGGCAAAGAACACTGCCCATGTTCAGAATGTCTGAGCTTTTCATTGGTCAGTCTCTGTCAGTCATTTATGAAGCTCTTAGTATATGGAAAGTCAGTCCTGTACCACTGATCAGCATTTATTTAGCCCTTCATTGTGTGTAAGACATTATATTAGTTACTAGGGATGTGCAAATCCTCCAAAGGAGTCATGATCTCATCCCCTATTCCAATGCTGGTTGCACAAAATAATCGGTTTTGGACAAGGAAAAATCAGGTGCTCTCTGGATAATGGTCCAAATACCTTCATTTAAATGGAGCATGCCTGTAGAAACACATTGACTTGGCAGCCAGCTTTGGACACTGGATTGGCAGGAGTAGCAGAATCCCTCTGAGCCATCCTCTGCAAATCTGAAGAACGTTGTAAATGCATGATCTTCCGCATCCTCTTGTAAGCAGCTAACCCTAGCAGAGGCATCAACACCAGCATAATGAATGATCCATCCATCCACAGAAAATGGCCCACTGGAAAGGACCTTGAACTAGGAAAGAGAAAGCCCAGCTCTAGAGTCCTGGCTTTTCTTCTCAGATGCCAACTGATCATGTGTGTCCCAAAGCTCTCCTTGAGCCTCAATTCTCTCATCTGAAAAATGAGGAAAGTAGTCCTGGTGCTATTTATCTCTCAAGGCAGCTGTGAGACTTAGCTGAAACAGTGTAAGAGAAGCCCTTTGTGTACCCTAAAGCATGACAGAAATATATTTCTTATTATTGTGGGGGTGGCTGCTTTTACTGGACTCTTAATTTCTTTAGGGTTGAAATATCCAAGTGAGGAATTCCCAGGACCAGCTCTTCTATTTATAATCTTAGCATCTAAAGAGAGGGAAGATGGCCATCATTTTAATAGTTGAGGGCTGCATTAAGAATTTGAGGACAGGGGCGGCTGGATAGCTCAGTGGATTGAGAGTCGGACCTAGAGACAGGAGGTCCTAGGTTCAAATCCAGCCTCAGACACTTCCCAGCTGTGTGACCCTGGGCAAGTCACTTGACCCCCATTGCCCACTCTTCCACCAAGGAGCCAATACACTGAAGTTAAGGGTTAAAAAAAATAAAAAGAATTAAAAAAAAAGAATTTGAGGACATCCTGGATTCAGAAATGAGGGCGATGGAACAACAAAATCGATTAATACCATTTTTTTTAAAGCCCGAGTGGCAATTACATTCCTCTTCCGCCTTCTTCTGCCAATCGAAAGTCCACCCAGATGATCTCGAAGGTTCTTTCAGTTGCGATATTTTTAATTGCTCTTACATTGATGAATGTCTCCTCCTGGGGCTTCCCTTTCCCCTTCCCCAAAGTGTCTGGATCAGTGACAGCTTCAGGTACGCGGAGGTCGTGGTCCTTCAATAGGGTCTGACTCAACCCAGGGAGGATCCCTGCTAACACCAATCTATTTTCATCCTCCCATGTCTTGGGGGGTCTTAATGAAGGCAAGAACTGAGGGGTCCCATTTTGTAACTGAAGTCATGACGTCCCAGGTAAAGGTGAGCCCCCACAGAGATTGCCCTGAAGGCAAAGAAGGCTCCCGGATGGGAAGATTCTTCCAGTGTGCAGAATGGCTTTTCCCTCAAGCACTGTCTCAATTATCCTTGGGACATGCAGAACAAATTGAGATTTGTCTCTGAGCGGAGAAGGGGCTTAACTCAGAAATACTGAACCTGTTCTGGGAGGCAGCGGTCTCTATGGCAACACGGCGTTTTCTGAATGAACGCTATAATTAACTGTCATGTACAACTGAATACCAAAGCTGACACCGTAGTCGGGACCCCAGAGACCTGACCCTCTGCGCCTCTTTGATGGGCAACAGGAGCTGGCAGAGTCCTCGGCCAACCGGGGAACCAGGGTGGGTGATTTGGGGAGAGGATGAGCTCTGAGAATTCTCATTAGGGCAAGAAAGTACCAATTAGATATCCTTGTTCGGAATCCATATGGAAACTAGAAAGCAGCCCTCTGGGGAGGAATCATGCCAGTGGAGAGGTGGCTAATGGCTGCTCTTTTTGAGAGACTCTTTTTGGCACCTCAGACTGAATCCTGGCTCTGCCATTAGCCTTCTGTTTGGTGATTCGGGGCATCACTTAAACTTGGGGCCTCAGTTTCCTCACAGGAAAAATGAAGGGAGCATTAAATAGCATCTGAGGGCTTTGAGCCCCAAATCCACGGTCCTGTGGGCTTATGGACCCAAATGAAAACACAGGCATCTATTAAAGATTGACCCTGGGTCAGGGGCTTCCTCTGTGATAAATGCTAGAAGCACAAAGACTGTAACAACGGAAACAGTCCTTGCCCTGGAGGCGCTTCCATTCTCTGGGAGGATGCAATATCTTCACGGAGAAGCAAATATAAAATAGATGGAATATAAATAAAGGAATATAAAACACAAAGTAATTGATGGGGGAGGGAGGAGGGGCAGGAAGAGTTTTCCAAAGGAAGCGTTGGTCAAGGCAGCTGGTGATTCCAAGATGTTGAGGGGAGGAAGAAGAGATTTCCAGATCTGGGAGACAAACTCAGCAAAGGCTCGAAGGTGAGATATGGAATGTCACACATGGAAAAGAACAAATGGGTCCGTTAATTTGGAATATAGAGGGCATAAAGGGAATTATGATACAGTATCATGCCATCATCCTAGGAGCATGAAACTGCAACAAGGTTTTAAAGGCCCAAAGAGAAGAGATTTCATTTTTTTAGGAGAGAGAGAGAGCCATTGAATCTTTTAGAGGAGTGTGTAGTCTAGAAAGACTTGTGCTTTAGGAATATGAATTTAGTAGCTGTTAGGAGAATAGATTGAAGACGTGAGATTCTGGATGCAGGAGGTCCAATGAGGAAGTTATTGAAATAGCATAGATGAGAGGACCTGGACTCAAGTGGCAAGAGATATTTTGCATCTACAAGATTTGATCCTTGATTGGTAAGTAAGGGGGGGGGGGTGAGAGTAAAGGATTGTATCTAACGTCTAGGAAGTGAACCTGGGGGACTGGAAGGACAGTGGTGCCCTTGACAGACACAGGGAAAATGGGAAATGAGAAGAGTGTAGGGGGAAAGTCGAAGGAACTATAATAATACCTAGCATTTATTTTGTATGTATAAATGCTCTATATGTATACGAATATGCTGTAAATAGATATGTCTATCTACATTGAAAGGGGGAGAGGGAGCGAGAGGGAGAAAAGGAAAGACAGAATGAAGAGAGAGACAGAGAGACAGAGAGACAGAGAGAAAAAGAGACAGAGAGACAGAGAGAAAGAGATAGAGAGAGAGAGACAGAGAGACAGAGAGAAAAAGAGAGAGAGAGAGAAAAAGAGAGAGAGATTCAGGTGAGTCATTGGATAGTGTTGGGTCTGGAGTAAGGAAGGACTCAATCAATAGTTAATAAACATTTATTAAGCACTGACTACGCCCAGCACTGTGCAAAGTTGGGGATAAAAATATTAAACAAAATCAAAGACAGTCCTTCCCTCAAGGATCTTATAATCTAATGAGGGAAGATAACACCTAAGAGAAAGCTGAAATAGGTGGGGGATTGGTACCTGCTACAGGGCATGTGATGGAGAATTCAAAGATATTCAAAATGAGTACAACCAGGTGGGAAATGAGAGTCTGTCCAGTGACATTTCCTTAAATGGAGTTTAGGGCTCTGTCCTCTAATCAAAATGTTTAGCACAGTGCTTGGCACATAGCAGGCACTCTAGAAATGGTAGCTATCCTCCTTTTCCTTCTCCTCTTCTTCCTCCTCCTCCTCATCATCTACCTTTAGGGCCAGGAGATATGAAGTCTTTAGGAGACAGCTTGGTTTCAGCAAGTACCGGAATATTCAACAAAAGTGAGTGAAAGAGATCTAGAATCCTAGAACTGAGACTAGAGTTGGGGTGACTTTGGAGGTCATCTAGTCCAATAACTTCTGCAGATGAGGAAACCAAAGCCAGGAAACTTAAGTTATTTGCCTAATGTGACCGAGTAGAAAAGTCAGGATTTGAACTCATGCCTGCTGACTCAAATTGGGAATCTTGCCCATAGATTTCCAATTTTTATTGTATCACAGTCAAGGGAAGCTTCTCCAGACTTTCACTGGCAAGGACTTTCTGAGGAGGGTTGTGAAGGTGTGCTTGGGTGGGTGGGGGGTGTAGAGTAATCTAGCACTGTGGTCATTCCTGGGGTCTGTTCCTCAACATTGAGGGCCCTCATGGTTGAACCTCCCTCCTTCTAGGTCTGGATCCTCAGGCCAGATGGCTTATAGCAGGAGTGGTGGGCAGTATGGCTTGTTCCAGTGGGAGATGCCCTGTGAATGTTGTGATGGCCATAGAACAGGGTAAGCTTAGTGGATATTTCCTATTTTATTCATATTCATATATTCATATTCATACTCATCATTTATTTCATAAAATTAGAGTTTCTAGACTTGGAATTATTGTTAACAATTTCCCATTTCTTTTCCTTTTTTTGGGAGAAGGAAACCTCCCACTAGATTAGAGAAAAACTGGGAGAAAATCTTTTGAGAGGGTGACTTAATGCTCCAGAATGCAATCTGGGATTGGAATGATACGCCTCTGTGCCAGGCTGCCATTTCACTCTGGTCCCCTCTGATGCTCACATTCTCTTCTGTTCAGCTCGTGCCTGGCTAGGGATAGGCCTCATCTCCCTGTCTGTACATGACACTTTCGGTAATGAAGCCCAGCACTGCAAGTAATGAAACTGGCTTGTCATGGATCGCAGTAAATAATCACCCCTGGGTCTTTTCAAAAAGTAATTTCCCTTCAGTTCCTGCCCTTTCAGGAGCAGCCAGAGAAGCAGCGAGGAGACCAGCCAGGGCCACCCACACTGGATACCCATTTTATGAATTAATTAGTAGTCCTCCATTTCCCAACATGCAGACCACAAAGATTTTACTGCTCTTGCTACCTCCTGGTGGTGCTGAAAAGTTCACTGAGAAGTAGATAAAGTTGAGTCTTTGGCTTCAAAGAGAAAACAAAGAAATTCCAAAACAGTACATGAATAAGCCCCCTTTCCTTCTTCTTCTTTTTTAACCCTTACCTTCTATCTTAGAATCCATATTAAGGGGTGACTTAGTGAACTGAGAGCCAGTCCTAGAGATGGGAGGTCCTAGGTTCAAATCTAGCCTTAGACACTTCCTAGCAGTAAGCTCAGACCTTACTGCTCTTCTACCTTGGAACCAAAATACTGTATTGATCCTAAGATAGAAGGTAAGAATTTTTTAAAGGAATAGTATTAAATATTGTTTCAAGGTAAGGGCTAGGCAATGGGGTTAAGTGACTCGCCCAGGGTCACCCAGAAAGGAAGTATCTGAGACTAGATTTGAACCCAAGACCTCCTATCTGTTGGCCTGGCTGAGTCTAAGTCACTTAGCTGCCCCCTGCCATTTTGATCATAATGCTGAGGAGAGAAAGTCCTTGCAGCCTATGGTCGAGGAAAGAATGCTGCCTTTGGAGCCAGAGAGCTGGGTTCATATACCACCTCTGTTGCTCACTATATGTGTGATCCTAGGCTAGTCATCTAACTTCCTTGGGCTGCAGTTCCTGGTCTGTAAAATGAGGGAGCTGGGCTCTTTTCAGCTCTGAAGCTTCGATCCAGTCATTCTGGGTACAAATCAGAAAAAAGCCAGAACCATCAGCCGGGTCATCCCTTTTCCAGCTCAGTGCACTGAGGCATCCAGCTGAGGCATTCCATCCCATTTCTTTATCCAGGCTCAGGACTCACCAAATGCATGGGAATGGACATTGGATCACAGCACGTCCTGCAAATCCCATCTCCCTTCGATCTGTTCCATTGGAACTGGGGCATCTCACAAGTCTGCCAACTTCAGGCTTTTCCATCTGTGTCCCTGGGCTTAGGAGAAGGGAGAAATGGGGCAGCCTGGGCAATTCTCTCTCCACTGGGTCCTGTGAAGCAGGGAAGGGTTTGGGCAGAGGCTCCATGACCAGTTCTAGGTTGGTTATCAGGAGACCATCCAGCTAAGATCAGTGAGGCAGCCTGGGAAGTCCCAGAGTGGTTGGGGACCTGAGGTGGTGGCCAAAGGCTCCCAGGGATGAAGCCACGATTCCTGTAAGACAAAGAGAGCATCGGCTCTGACCACAGAATAGAAGCTCCTGGAGGGCAGGGGCTGTTCCATTTTTGTCTTCACCTTCAGTATCTTGGCATGCAAGAGATAATAAATACTTTTACAAAGTGGAACTGAAATGGATAGAACCATAGGCTACTCTAGCTGACAGGAGCCTTGAGGACCATCTCCCAGAGGCAGTGGGGGGAGACATTCCTCAGAGGAGGAATTAACACCCAGATCCCCCTAACGCCAAGTCCAGTGCTCTGTCTACCACACCAGAGGTGTCAAACACTAGGCAGAGATGAAAATGTAATGGGGAGCTTTTTAAACAAAATAAATAAAAATACAATGGAAATTAGATGAATTTTAGATGATTCGTGTGATTTTTCTAAGTTGGTAGGACATGGGCAGTGACCCTCATGCAAGGTACAGTCGCCACATTTTTGTGTGAGTTTGACAGCATCGCTAATATGCTGCCTCCAATTGTTTACTAAATGAAGGGAAAGTACAGAGAGACGGGGTCATGATAGTTTTTTCAAGCTTTGGCTGAGTTCTGGAATCAGTTAGGGGTTTGGAATCTTGAGGGAGAAGGTCAGTTGGTTTTGGGTTTCTCATGGAGAGGGTTCAGACCAGCTGAGGGCTTCCTTACCTATCTGTAGAATTGAAATTTAGCCTAGCTTTGAAATATTTATTTACGAAATTGTTATTTTGGATAAACCCTTTGTGTCTTCCTTCCCTATATTATTTCCTACCTTCCCTTCTTTACCTTATATGTCTGTGGAGTTAATAAGGAGAGTAATTAGAGAGGAGTTCAAATCTGTGAAGGGTTAATTATTATTTGACAGTATTAGATATAAAGAAACTAGTCAGTCATCATTTATTCCCTTTAGATATCAAGAGCATTTTGTAAGCTGAGTTAAAGGCAGGTCCTTACTCAGACTCCATCTCTGCCTCCCTTCCCCCACCTGAGGTTCCTGAGACAAAGGTTAGGGCTTCCTTTAATCCACTTTCCTGACAAATCATCCTTGAAGATAATAAATCCTTTTGTGTTTCAACAGACCTATTAGTATAATTTGTCAGTTAGTTATTAAGAGAGGGAAGAACCAACATACTCTGGGCTTGAAGGGAAGCCGGTGTCCATCCTGAAGGAGGTGTAACTGCAAAACAAGTCCCTTCCTGTGAAATTAACTAAAGCCTGTGGTTAATTTCAGTTCAGTCCATTTCCCTCAGTTTGTCTCTGAGTCTAAGTCCCAGTCTGTAAAGCCTGCTGTCTTTGCCTGATTAGATTAATTCTCCCTCTCCCTGAAGATCTTTGTTTCCTTTCCAGTGTTATACTCCTGACTTCAGCCCTATTATATCCTGAATCTCCTTATTCCAGCCTACCTGTAACCTAGAGTTCCTACTTAGCAAGTCCCTGACAACCTCCTTTCAAAATCCCTTATCCCACACACCTTTCCTCAAATTATCCCCATTACAAGGGAAAGTGCTAAAGGAAGGGAAGAGATTCCTCTTTTCAGCTCCTTCCTTTCCCCATTTTTTCAGTAGTCTATTGGCACAGATTAGGTGGTCCATCCTTAGTCATTTATCTTCTCAGCCACGGAATGAGCAGATCCCAGCCTTCAGCTTCTGCCCAGCAAAGTGACGGTTTGAACATGCCGTTGCCTCCCATCCGACACCTGTCCTTTATGTCTCCCTCCCAAAGGAAGCTAAATTTATGGAGTCACATCTGCGCTTCTCAGAGCCGCCACATTGACGTCAGCCTGAAGTCACTCGGCTGAGTTATATTCTGCTTTGTGCATCATCAACTTAATTGTCTATTCCATGATGACTAGAGAATCTTTGCTGTCAGCACGGAGGTGAGACACTCCAGGAGCTCAGCTGCCTTTCGGAGTCGACCCCAGCATTCTTAGCTTCTGGGGTCAGGAAAGCTTTGTCAATAGGCCTGCAGGACCAAGTGATCTTCCCACAACCATTTCTTCTAAGGCGCTGACGCCACGGCCCCCAGTCTGGTGTGGCAGACTGAAAGAGCTGGGCAGAAAAACTGGGGTCGTTGTTTGGAATTATGAACAACTAAATGTCTCCTTTTTTATGTCTTGTGTTTGTAATCACCTTTATTTCTGGCTGTATTCTTCCTCTTCCTCTTCCTCTTCCTCTTCTTCTTCTTCTTCTTCTTCTTCTTCTTCTTCTTCTTCTTCTTCTTCCTTATCTTCTGCCTTAGGATCAATACTGTATACTGGATCCAAGGCAGAAGAGTGGTTAGGGCTAGGCAGTGAGGGTTAAAGGACTTGCTCAGGGTCCCTCACCCAGGAAGTGTCACCCAGGATCTCCTGTCTCTTGCCCTCTGACTCCTGCCCAGTGTACCATCTATTGACATCCTCCATCTTTCTCTTCTTCATTTCTGTATATGGTGGAAGTTCTATTCACCAAAGCCAACTAACCCTGAATATGTAAATGAAAATGTGGGCCATCGTTTGGGGCTACGCCTGGCATTCAGGCGAGCAGCATTTCTTCCATTTAGTCCCACCTTCATATGGCTACAGCCACTGCCATAGCTTGGGGCTCATTTCCTCTTACTAGATTCTTATATTCACCTCCTCCTTGATCTCTCCACATTCACATTCTCCCCTTTCCAATCCACCTTGCTTGCCAGAGCAGAGGTCTGATCCCAAGTCATTGCTATTGAGAAACTTTCAAAGACTCCCAGTTGTCCACAGGATAAGGTCCAACCAAGCTTCCTACCTGGCTTCCCTTAGTCTCTGATGACTTGCCTCCAATCCACAAACAAGGTAGTGCAGGGAAAGGAGGGCTGACTGGAATTAGGGGTATGGATCAGAATCCCTGTTCTGTTACAAACTGGGGTTGTTAACTGGCCATACTACCTCCTTTGACCAGTTTCCTCCTCCATAAAATGAGAGAGTCAGAGCAGCCGGCTGTTGATGGCCTTCTAGTTCTGTATATTTGAACCTGTGAAAGTATCTCATTCTATCCCTTGGCTGTCCTAAACCTTTGATCAATATTGATATAAGGCTTATTGTGTGCAAGGCACTGGATTTGGTTGGAGGGCTAGAAAGACATAAAACAATGCCTGGCCTCCTATAGCTTGCAGTATCCTGGGGAATCCATCATTAGGCAAATGAGAAAATATAAGAGAAGCCGAGTGAGGAGAATGGAGTGGGGGAGACTGACTCACAACTGGACTTAGAGTCAAGAAGATCATCTAAGGTCTCTGTGCCTCAGTTTCCTCATTTATAAAATATAAGGATGGGAATCAATCGCCTCTGAGGTCCCTTTTAGTTCAGGAAAAGGCTCCTCTCAGATGCTGCACTCAGCTGAGCCCTGTAGGAAATTGATGTTTCTAAAAGGTGGTACTGAGGTGGGAGAACCTTATAGGTATAGGCTGAGGCAGGAGAAGGAAAGCTAAAGCTTGCTATTCTCTATTTGATCAGTTAGCTGGCATAGTGGATAGAGCACTAGTCCTGGAATCAGGAAGACCTGAGTTCATATCTGTCCTTAGATACCAGCTGAGCTTGGGAAAGTCACTCCACCCTGCTTGCCTCAGTTTCCTCATCTGTAAATTGAGCTGGAGAAGGAAATGGCAAACCACTCTAGGATCCTTGCCAAGAAAATCCCAAATGGGGTCATGAAGAGTCAGAGATAACTGAATCTGCTGAATAATAACAAGCAGCCCTTGTTGGACTGGAATGAAGCATACATGAAGGGGGAGAAAGAGAGAAACTGAAACTAATTTGGTGGACGCTTGGAATGGCAAAGTAGGGAATTGGGGATTTTATCCTAGAAGCAACAGCAGGACACTGAAGATTCTTTACCTTTTGTTTTATGCTTGTTTCACACCTTTCCTTTCCACCAATCAGACTTTTCTCTTGTGGCAAAGAAAAGCAATTAAGCAGAAACCATCCCCTATGGA
Organism: Gracilinanus agilis; assembly: GCF_016433145.1. NCBI lineage: Eukaryota > Metazoa > Chordata > Mammalia > Didelphimorphia > Didelphidae > Gracilinanus > Gracilinanus agilis. The sequence goes on along the minus strand of NC_058132.1, from coordinate 648,035,930 downwards.
GACTAAGACTAAAAATGTGCAGATCCAATTGTCTGGATTCCAGTCTTCTGCTTCTCTACCACAAAAGATGAGATTATGTGTCCTTATCTTTTCCCCAGCAACTTTCTTCACTCAGAATTTAACTCTGTTTGAGAGTATTTTCTTTTATGTTGCTGCCATTGTCGTGTTTATTATTCTCTTTATTTCACTTACTTTGTTCTGTATCAGTTCATACCAATCTTCCCAGGTTTCTCTGAATTACATTAGTTTTTAGGAATCTGTTTTCTTTTCTATTCAGTATCAAATAGTTTGGACAGTTGCTCTTTTATGACATGATATCAGAACTGGTAATGGCAAGGTCCCTTCATCCCTCCTTTTTCTTACCATTTTCCTTAAATTTCTAGACCTCTGTCCTTTCAAGTAATCATTTCCCCAAGTAATTGAGTTCAAGTAATTATTCTTCAAGTAATTATTTTTCTTCTAATTCACTGATGATTCACTGATGATTCTAGATAGTTACATGGTCAGTACTTTTCTTTGGGAAGATTATCAGGCAGTTATGTGGAGGTTGGATTGAAGAGGGGAGAGAATGGAAACCTGGAAATCAATTAGGAAGCTGCTGTACTTCAAAGAAAGAAGTGATGAGGACTTAGACTAGTGTGTTGCTCTTGTGAGTGGAGAAAGAGACTGGCAGAGAGACAGGCAGAGAGAGAGAGAGAGAGAGAGAGAGAGAGAGAGAGAGAGAGAGAGAGAGAGAGACAG
>NC_058132.1:647992011-648032011 GCF_016433145.1 Gracilinanus agilis | reverse complement strand
GGAAGAAAAGGAGGAGTCAAGGTAGCTGAAGGTCTGCTTAAAAACAAGGATCAGTCTGTTCTGCTTGGGTCCAGAGGGCAGAACTAGTAGTGAGGAGCACATTCTTCTCTTGATTCTGCTTCTTTCATTCTGCAATCACGTCTGTCTGGCAACATCAACAATCAACAGAAGATGTAGAAAAACTTATTTTGGCTTGATGCAATGAGCCTCCCTCCCCCAGTAGTGATATCTGGACAAAAAGGCCACCCTGTAGAGAAGTGGCATGACAAGATGAAGGGATAATACCTTCTAAGAGGATCACAGAACCAGAGAATGGGACATCTGTGACCAACTAATGTAACCCACACTTGAAAGGTACCTCCAAGGGCAGCTGGGTAGCTCAGTGGATTGAGAGCCAGGTGTAGAGATGGGAGGTCCTGGGTTCAAATCTGGCCTCAGATACTTCCCAGCTGTGTGACCCTGGGCAAGTCACTTGACCCCCATTGCCTAAAAAAAAAAAAAAAAAAAAAAGAAAGTTACCTCCACTCTGACATACTTGGCATTCAAGACCTCCAAATGGGGGCAAGCCACTATCTAGAGAAGCATCCTATTCCCCTTTGGATCAGCTCAAATTATTAGGACATTTTCCTGAAATCCAGACTAAATAGGCCCCTTGGCAACCCCCATACATCACTCCTAGTTTTTCCCTCTCTGGGAAAAAGTAAAAAAAAAAAATCTGATATCTGTTAACAGGCTCTCCCTCATAAAGGCCACAATTTCAACTTTATGGCTAAAGTTAAGTGTGAAACAGAACAAATAACTATATATTTTGGCAAGCTTAGACGTGAATTCGACTTCCTTTGACCTCATTATAAAATGTCTCTCTGGCACCTTCCCTCAGTCATATTTTCTTTCTTGCAGTAGATACAGACCCAAACCAGAATTGCTCGAGTTGAGGGATGTGCTGATGCTTTGGCCTTTCTACCCTGAAGGTTGGCTCGGTTTCTCATTTTACTCCAAAGCACACACAGAACCGAAAGGCCATAAAAGATACTACATTTCCTCCTAATCTTTTTCAATGTCTGCAACAATTTTAAACAAACGATTTCACAGTTTTGCATAGTTCGCTGCTCATTTTCCCATTAGAGGATTACCTGACTGGTTTTCAACAAGTGTCCAGTTTGAGGCCCCCAGAAGGGCGTCCGAATGGTGTACAATTTACCTCTGCTGGCCTCTTCCTCTGAGCTCCACTGAAGCACGACTGGCCTTTGGAGCCATTATCTTACTGGACTCCTTTTGTTGGAGGATGACTCTGTCTTCAGTCTGTCACGTTATTATGGATCCCTCAAGTCAACAGGAGCCCAAATGGCAAGGTTTGGCCCATGAAGACATAAAAGAAAAATTGCGTCTTCCCGAGGGTTGATAATTTCTCTGTCACATGGACTAAAATATTTCTACATTTTTGAGCTTGGCCGAAGTCTAGATTTCAGAACTCAGTCGATCAAATTTATCTGCCATTTCAAATGAGCAGAACAAGGCAACGTAAGCCGCACATTGGATCAGCTGAATGATACTCGCATTTAGGAAGCCGATTTTGAGTTAGAATTTTGTTGATTCTCTCTCTCTAAAGGGCCTTGGTGGAAAGGAGATGTTGAAGCAGAGGCCACATGAACCAGGTCCTTGTCCTAGTTCTACCCCTCAGCTGCTCTGAAATCTCGATCACATCGTTTAGAGTCCTTAAGCCTCAGTTTTCTCATCTGTCAAACAGGGATAACAAAACTCATCCTAGCTAATGTCACGGGGTTGTCTAGAGCAGCCTTCTTCTCTGAGATTAGTTTCCATCTACTATGTCTGTATTTTTTTTTATTTTTTTTTTAAACCCTTGTACTTCGGTGTATTGGCTCATAGGTGGAAGATTGGTAAGGGTAGGCAATGGAGGTCAAGTGACTTGCCCAGGGTCACACAGCTGGGAAGTGGCTGAGGTTGGATTTGAACCTAGGACCTCCCTCTAGGCCTGACTCTCAATCCACTGAGCTACCCAGCTGCCCCAACTACTATGTGTGTATTTTATGCACACCCGATTATTTACATGTTATCTTCCCCTAAAACAAGAGCTCTTTGAGGGTAGGGCGAGCATTTGCCTTCATTTGTGTCTGTAGAGCTTAATAGCATGCCTGGAACAGAGGAGATATTTAATAAATGCTTATTTTTTAAAAAATTTAAACATTTATTAATATTCATTTTTTTTGTTTTTTTTTAACATTTATTAATATTCATTTTTAACATGGTTACATGATTCATGCTCATACTTTCCCCTTCACCCCCCGCACTCCCCCCACCCATGGCTGACGCACATTTCCACTAGTTTTGTCATGTGTCCTTGATCAAGACCAATTTCCAAATTGTTGGTAGTTGCATTGGTGAGGTAGTTTCGAGTCCACACCCTCAATCATGTCCACCCCGACCCATGCGTTCAAGCAGTTGTTTTTCTTATATGTTTCCTCTCCTGCAGTCCTTCCTCTGAATGTGGGTAGCATCTTTACCATAAATCCCTCAGAATTGTCCTGGGTCATTGTATTGCTGCTGGTACAGAGGTCCATTACATTCGATTTTACCACAGTATATCAGTCTCTGTGTACAATGTTCTCCTGGTTCTGCTCCTTTCACTCTGCATCAGTTCCTGGAGGTCTTTCCAGTTCACATGGAACTCCTCCAGTTTATTATTCCTTTTAGCACAATAGTATTCCATCACCCGCATATACCACAGTTTGTTCAGCCATTCCCCAATTGAAGGACATCCCCTCCTTTTCCAGTTTTTTGCCACCACAAAAAGCGCAGCTATAAATATTTTCATACAAGTCTGTTTATCTATGATCTCTTTGGGGTACAACCCCAACAATGGTATGGCTGGATCAAAGGGCAGGCATTAATAAATGCTTATTGACCGACCGTCGAATGCATTTATTACTGGACATCTCTCACAGATAGGGGAGGGACTGCCTGCTTTTCTTCTTTGTATCCCCGGGACCCAGCCTGGTTGATAGGATTGATTACAGATTTGGTGTTATTATCAATCTCATTCTTAGTTAGATGATATTGTGAAGTCGTAACTGTTGATTTAGTAATTATTAGTTGATGGAATAACTGCGGATGGCATTTATTAGGGCTAATCTGTAGCCATAGCAGGGGAATCACTTCTAACCAAGCAGCTCCCTATAATCATTTAGGACTACAGAAGGGAATCCTCTCCCTGCTTTGGTCACTGACTTACCCAACAGAGAGACTCACCTTTGAGTTGCTGATGCCCAAAAGGCTGGAAACTAAAGGGATCTCAGAGAAGCAGCAGATTTTCCGCTGGGAACCCAGACATTTCATCATCACCATCCAGAGCCCCCTCCTTGAGCCATCTCCAAAGGAACCGTCCATGAGTGGTTAGCCCCGAACTCAAGACCCCCGTTATCAGAGAGGGCACTAAACAAGTCTGCGAGCTCCTCTTTTGGTGGATGCTCATGGTCTCAGCCTCTGCTGGCCCTGCCTGGACATCACCGACTTGTGCGATTTTGCTTGCTGTCATATGAAAGTCAATTTGCTTAAAATACTTGGTCCTGGGCTTTTTCTTCTTTCTTTTTTCTTTTTTTTTTAACCCTTAACTTCTGTGTATTGGCTCTTAGGTGGAAGAGGGCAATGGGGGTCAAGTGACTTGCCCAGGGTCACACAGCTGACCAGTTTGGAACCCAGGACCTCCCGTCTCTAGGCCTGGCTCTCCATCCACTGAGCTACCCAGCTGCCCCACACTGGGCTTTTTCTTTATGTAATGCCTGGCACAAAGTAGGTACTTAATAAATGATTATGAATGGATTGGTTTGATCGATCAGACGGGAAGATCAGTCTTCCTATTGCAGAATTGGGGAGTTGTAGGAAAATGGACTCCAGGCTTACAGAAGATGTGATAGCGATTGTTCTGTAATTTTTCTTTCTATGCTATTTCATTGAATTATTTTACTTTAAAACTGTGTGTCCTCTGGGTATGTAATAAAACTAAAGACATCGGTGGGGGCCCAAGAGACATTCTTTTTAAAAGAATCCCCCCCAAAACACCTAATGAGATAATATTTTGTAAGTGCTTTGCAACTTTAAAGCATTATAGAAATCCTGCTGCTGCTGTTTGCCATCATTATTGGTGGTGGTGGTATTGCTCCTTAGAAGCTCGGATACCTTTTGGGAAGTCTACCTGCCCGAGGATACACTTTTATCCAGCCTAAATTATTTGCCTTTTTGTAAGGCTCATCTGTTGCTCTTGTTTTATCCTCCAGAGCTGGGCAGAAGCTTGAAATAAACTTGAAATTATTGAAGATAGTTGTTAGTTCGGTCTTCTCTTTCTCAGGCCAACCATCCCCAGGTCCTTCAACCGTTCCTCATATGGCTGTGACTTCAGGTCCTTCTCCATCCAGGATACTTTCCTCTGAATTCTTTATCCCTATAGCTTATCTGTGCTCTACCTAATATATACTACCCATCACTGAACACAATATTCCATTGCTCTATGCTTTAAATAAAAACAAAACAAAACTCTTATCTTCCGTATTAGAATCAATACTTTTTATTGGTTCCAGAGCACAAGAGTGGTAAGGGCTAGGTAATAGGGGTCAAGTGACTTGCCTAGGGTCACACTAGCTAGGAAATATCTGAGGCCAGATCTGAACTCAGGACCTCCTCTCTCTGGGTCTGGCTCTCAATCCACTGAGCCACCTGGCTGTTCCCTAAACATTTGATTATTAATCAAAACACAATATTCTACAGTTTTATAGTCTCATCTGATCATAAATCAAAGTCCTCAACAATTGAGCTCCAACTCAACTTTTCGGCCTAATTGTTTCTACTTGACTTTTGGGTTCTAGGCTCTGGGTTCTAGGCTAACTGGATGATCTCCCACTCCCTGATCCTCTTGTGTCTTTGCAGAAAGGCAACATGGCCGTGTGATGCAATGATGGGAAATGATCCCAGCATCAGGGAGACCTGAGTTTGGATTCTTGCTCAGATGCATACCAGCTGTGTGACCCTGGGCAAGTCACTTAATCTCTGGTGTCTGCTTCCTCATCTGTAAAATAAAGGGGAGATGGGGTCTGTGGCCTCCGAGGCCCTGAACCCCCTTATGACTATAAACTACCATTTCTGTGATCCTTTGCTCCCCATTGTGAGATGCATCCCCACGTTTGTGCCACTTGAGATTCTTGACCGTCCCAGCTCAGTTGCCTCCCTGAAGCCCCTTTCTATAAGACTTCCTCTCTGTGGAGACTTTTCACAGGCATTCATCCTATTATAACTAACACTATAATTGTCCACCATCAGTCTCCTATTCCCTGGTGAACTGCAAAGGGCAGGAAATCAGTCTCGGTTGACGATCTTGGCTTAGGAAATCCCCAATTTCCCTTCGTCCCCTGGGAACTTGCCTTGTTCCTTGACTGACCGTTGTCCTGGCCTGAGCAGTGGGCCAACAAGCACCCACGGAGCCCCTGGATAGGACAGTCAGCTCGGAAATAGCCTTTTTCGCTTTGTTTCTCCTTTTGTTTCTAGGCTACTCCCCGGTCCCCCAGCCTTTGGCCATTGCATCTTGGCTTCTCCCAGCCCTGTTGGCCTGTGGCCAGAGGGATGGGGCAGAAGGTCCCCCTTCTCCCAAATCTGCCCAAGCACACAGTGTTCTTTCTGGAGTTGGTGGAAGTGCCAGGGCTGAGGTTCTGTGCGTCCTCCCAGACGAAGCTTTCTGCCTCCACTAAAGGCCCGTTCTAAGTACTCTGGCGGTTCTGGGTTCTCTTGGGTTGGCACGGCTCGCCTTTGTTTCTTACCAAGTAAGCAGATGCATTGCACATTCTGGGCACTTAGTCAGTGAACCGATAAATACTTAGTAAGTGTCTGTCGTATCCCAGACACTGGAATATAGTCTGTCTGTATGTACTTGTTTATTTTAAATGAGACAGGGTAGATTTTGTTGGACTCATTTTACAGATGAGGGAAACTGAGGCCTAGTGGTATTAAGAGACGATCTAATGGGGCAGGTCCCACCTCCAGGTCCCACGTGGCCAACACACTGAAGAAAGAATGGTGGGAGATCATCCCGAGGACGAGAGGAGACGGGACGAGGAGGGCAGGCTGTGGCTGCTGGTACCCCGCTTGGCTGAGGGTCTGCCAACAGAGAGGGGAGAAGGGAGGGAGCAGCAAGCCTAGAAGGGCTCCAAGTAGGAAGGACAGTCATTAGACGTCAGCCTGGCCCACGGGCCCTCTGCAACAGTGATTTAATAGAGATGCTTAGCTGTTCCCACTCCAGCCAGTCTGCCCATTCGGGTCTGAGCCCGGAGGTTGATAAACACTGAGTGCTTTGGTTACTTATCTGCGAAAGAAAAATGTTGATGCCTGCAGAACTTGAAGGTTATATTGTTCAATGCGATGCAATCTAATAAATGTTAACAAAGAACCTAGTGCGCGCCAGGCACAGAGCGAGGTCCTGGGGACAGAGACAAAACCCAGCAAAGCATCCAACAGAAACCCTGGCAAGAAGCAGCCCCTTCGCCCAGGCTTTGAGGATCCACTGAGGAAACTCAGAAGCAGCCCCGTGATGGTTTGAGGGTCTGGCCACTTAGTGCAGCTACAAAGACGTCTTCTATTAATCAGTTAGTCAATGAACAAAGTATTTCTATCTCCTCTATAAACAAACAAACAAACAAACAAACAAATAAACAAACAAACAAACAAACAAATAAATAAATAAGCAGACAAATAAATAAATAAATAAATGAAACTTAATATGCTGAAGGCTGCTGGGGGTGCCATGGATAGAGTGCCGGGTCTACAGTCGGGAAGACCCATCTTCCTGGGTTCCAATCCAAATCTGTTCTCAGACACTTCCTAGCTGCGCCCCCCTGTGCAAGTCATTTAAGCCTGTTTAGTCTCAGTTCCTCATCTCTAAAATGAGCTAGAGAGGCGAATGGCAAAACTGCTCCAGGTCTTTGCCGAGAAAACCCCCAGTGGGGTCCCAAAGAGTGGGAACATGACTGAAAAAGAGCTGAACAGTAAATTGGCCCCAAAGCCCCAGTGGTCCCCGCCCTCCAGGAGCTTTATGTCAAGGAGACATAAGTGGGCATAACCAAGATGGACCATAATCTCCGAGGCGCAGGCCGGGCAGACCAGGAAAGGTTTCCTGCAGAAGGCGATATGTGAGCTGTCTTGAAGGAAGCAAGAGATTCCAAGAGGCGGCAGCGGTGAGGAGGGCCAGCCTTCCACACACGAGACACAGCCAGGGAAAAGACACTAAGATGGAAAATGGGGAGATCTGTAGGAGCAACAGCACAGAGTCAGGGTGACGGGACCAAATCCACGGAGGAGAAAAATCCAGGAAAGTTTGGAAAGGGAGGAAGGGTTTCTATTTTATCCGGAAGGATGGCCTGGAGTTAGAATTCTTTAGGAAAACGATGTTGTCAGCTGTGTGAAGGAAGGGCTGGAGTTCCATGTGGAAGGTGGCACCAGGATCGAGTTGTGAAGGGAAGCAGGAAGCAGCAATGCTCGGGGGCAGAGGTGACGTGGGAGCACATTCCACCCATGGGAGATGGGAGATGGGAGATGGAATGGCAAGTTTGGGGAATAACAGCAACCCGACCAAATTGGATGGAGCCTAGAGCGCACGAGGCAGAATCATGTGGAATTAAACAGGAGAGGTGGGCCAGGCTGTGCCAGAATGTGAAGGGCTTTAAATGCCAAGCTGAAGGACTGTTCTTTTTCCATGCAGCAATAAGGAGCTTGCTGAAGCTTCTTCAGCGAGAGCGACATAGTCAGATTGGCATTTTAGGAAGATTATTTTGGCATTTGTGCTCTCAACATGGTTCACTAATTAGAGAATGTTGACTCATCAACTCAAAGAATTTCAGATGTAAAAGAGACCTCAAGAATCATCTTGTCCAAACTCTTCACATTGCAGATGAGGAAACTGAGGCTCAGAGACAGTAAGTAACTCATCCAGGGTCACACAGCTATTAAAGTGCAGACCTGGGAGAAGACTCCAGATCTTCTAACTGACTACCAGATAGGTTCCCTATCCAAGCACATTCCCTTGAGAAGTAAGTCCTCCTCTGGCTTTATTGTCTTGGTTTTAAAGATGAGGAACCCGATGATTCAAGAAGTTTAGTGCCTGAGCTACAGCACGGATTTGAAAAAAGACAAGATGAAGAAACACAACTTTGATGTTTTCTCTTTAGCCTGTGTCCAGCCTTTGCCAGCCTGTTCCTGATTTGACTGTCCTACCAACACACCTTCTCTGTTTCAGGTGTCATTTGTGGATGGGGGAGGAAATTGGGGGAGGGTCCCAAACTATTAAGAATATTCTCTTATATTTCCCATAGCTCATTGCTTCAAGGATTGTTTAATGAAAAGGCTAGCCTAGAACCTAGTTTGAAGGAATGAAAGACTCACTTTGAAGCCTGGTTTCTCCTTGTGAACCCATTGCTTCTGACACAGTCCCTGCCTTGGGGAGAATAAAAAGTGAGGTGTTACCAAGAAAGCTTAGGGGGTGTTGATCTGTCCTCAAGTTCTATCAGCAATGGAATCCAGTTATTAACCTGGAAGCTGAGCAGACCCTTGGCTTAAAATGGTTACTCAGGAATGTACTGAAGCATTTGCTTACCTCGCTCGTTGGAATTCATTTATAGAGAAACAACTTCTACTTTGAAGCATAAGTAAATCAATCAATAAAAGCCAAAAGCAACTGAGAAAGATTCAAAGTCCCACGAAAGGAGTGAGCTGAGTCCATTTTGTAGATGGAAAAACTGATATTCCGGTTACTTTCTATGACCAAAAGTGAACAACAAATCTGGGCTTTAAGTGAGATCTTCCAATAGATTCTAATGAATAAGTTGAGGCCAAAATGCATATTGACTTCAAGATTAACAGCGATCATCCAGCTGATACCGAACTGAGTTATGTGATGCTTCGACTTGTCACCACAGGATGACCAACTGGTGGGTTTAGACCCAAAACAAGCAATCAGTATCCATAGTCTTCCTATCACTGGAACGATATGAGGACAATAATACTGTCTCCAGGTTACCCAGTTTACTCCAAGGAACTAAGAACTTGCAAAGGAGAGCCATTGTCACTCAACATAGATTCAGCCATTTCTCCAATTCTTTGGAAACTAGAAATGTGCAGTTCCTAATTTTTGAAGGGATAAGCAAGGAAGCAGCCTGGGAAAGAGGCCAACCAGCTGGTGTGTGTACAGAAGAGGGCAGTGAAGACAGAGAAGGGACCAATGTCCTTATTACATAAGAATCCGTTCAAAGAAGAGGGGGTATTTCATTTGTAAAAAAATGAATTTGAGGGCACAGGAATGAGGTCTGATGGTAGGTGAAGGACTGTTAGATAGAAGAGGGACTTAACATATTTGCTTGCTCCCACTGGGAAGAATGGGGAGCAATGGATAGAAATGTTGGAAAGGCTTGACGGAAAGGAAAATCTTTGACCACCAGAAGTATCCCAACATGGGAGGGGCTCTTCTCTTTAGCTGAGGTCTTTGAGAGGAGGCTGGGGTGATCACTTATCATGACTGTGCAGGAGATTCTTTTCTAGCTCTGGGCTGGACTCGATGGACCTCAAATGTCTCTGGAAACTCTTGGATTCTTGCCCTCATTTCAGGTATCTCTTGTGTAGTATAGAGAGAGGGGGTCATATGACCCCCTCTCTCTATACTACACTTGGTGTTCCCTTCCTCTTCCACCCTACCTTTTTTACATCCTTTTGTGGGCCGTCTTTTCCCATTAGAGAGTAAGCTCCTCAAGGACTGTCTTTTTTAAGAAATGTGTACTCCCAGGTACTAAATAAGTGTGTTTATTGAATTGAAGTGAAAATTATGAAGGTAAAATCAACAAGATTTGGCAACAAATTGAATATGAAGGGTGAGTAATCAAAGATGACATAAAAGTTTTGAACCTGGGTTACTAGGAGGATGGTCGTCCACCTAATAATAAATGGGAAAAGCGGGCCATCTAGGTAGCTCAGTCAGTAGACAGCCAGGCTTGGAGACTAGGTTTAAATTTGGCTTCCGATACTTCTAAACTTGCCTAGTCCCCTTACTTCTCTTTTGCTTTGGACCCAATGATTCTAAGAAAGAAGGGAAGGGTTTAAAAAATAATAAATGGAAAATTTGGAAAGGGGGAAGGTTTTAGGGGGATGACAATGAGATGAAGGGAGGGAATATAATTTTTATAGTTCCTACTATGTGCTAGACACTCTACTAAGCACTTTGCAATGATCTCATTTCATCCTCACAACAAACTTGCAAAGTAGATGCTATTATTATGTCCATTTTAGAGTAAAATAAATGGAGGCAAACAGAGGTTAAAAGATTTGACTGGAGCCACATAGCTAGTAAATGTTTCCATTTGAATTTGAACTCAGGTCTTCCTGAGATGTATTTTAACCATGTTTGATTTGAGATGCCTACAAGGACATTCAGCTGGAGATATGACAAGGCAATTGGTGATATGAAATGGTACCTCAGCAGAGAAGTTAGGGCAGAATATATAGATCTGGGAATTCTCTACATAGACATAGTAATTGAATCTATGGAAGCTGGTGAGATCATCAAGTGAGATTATTTTAGGAGGAGAGAAAAGGGTTCAGGATGAAGCCCTTCTGCTGCCCACAGTTAGTGGATAGGAGTTGAATAAAGATCTAGGAAAAGAGAGAAGGAGAAAGTGGCCAGACATATAGGAAGAGAACTGAGAGAGAGCATTATCAGAAAAACAGAGATAGGAGAGAATATCCAGGAGAAGAGGATCGTAGGCAATATCAGAGGCTTCCAAGGTCTCAAGAAGGATGAGAACTGAGGAATGGGCATTGGATTTGACAATTAAGAGACCATTAATACTTCTGGAGAGAAGAATTTTGGTCAAATGATAAAGAAGAGAGCCAGAAAGCAAAGAATTAAAGAGAAAAAGAATTAAAGAAAAAGAAAGAGAGGAAGTAAGAATCCTAATTGTAGATAAGTTTCTTGAAGAGTATAATCATGAAAGAGAAGAATGTAGTCATAGCTAGAAGGATGGTCAGGTTAAGTGGAATATATGTGTATATTACTTACATATGTATATATATATATTTAAGTGGAATATACTTACTTATATACTTACTTGTTTAATAATAGTATTTAACATGGATGTATTTGTGGGCAGTAGAAAGGGCCCAATAGATAGGAACAGACTACAGATAAGAGAAAGAGTTGGGATGATGGAGAAGGCAATTTGTTGAAAAAGGTAGGATGAGACAGGATCAATGACACATACATGTAGAAGAGTTTGTCATGGCAAAGATAAGAACCATTTTTTGCTTGTGAAACGGGGGAAGGATAAGATATTGAGTAAGAAATCTAAATGATGAGAGTTGAGGGAAGAGGAAAAAAGACGGCTCTTGGTTAGTTGTCTAATTTTTTTCAGTGAAACACGGGGCAACATGTTCTTACCTTTATAAACCCCTCCCTTCTTAGAATAGAACCTAAGCAATGGTTCCAATGCAGAAGAGTGGTAAGGGCTAGACAATTGGGGGGAAGTGACTTAGCCAGGGTCACACAGCTAGGAAAATGAGGCAACATTTTCAACTGAAAGAGTAAGGGGAGCCTTGAGAAGGGATAAAAAAAAAAGTTTAAAGTAGAATAGAAGGATAGAAAATCTATTAGGGAGGAGTAGAAAGGTTGGCTTATATTAGAGAGAGCCCAAATGAAAGGTCACATAAATTTTAGTGGACTACCAAATCAGCATGTTTTTCTGATTGCCTCCAGCTTTGTTTAGTAACATGAGTAAAATCAAAGGAGGTGAAGAATGGGAGTAATCTAAGGCTGGGCTTTGGTAAGGCATGATTAGTGATTAGAAAGGGGGCAAGGGATTCAGGTGTAGAAAATAACGTAGTGCTTGTCTCATTCATTAAGAGACTGAAATAAGGAAGAGAAAATAGCATAGCCAGTGCAAGAGTGATGATCTGGGAAAGAACTGAAGGGTGCAGAGACTGGATATCCTGATGAGGAGTAAGAATAGAGTTTGGAGTTATAACAGAAAGAAAGATGGAATGATAAAAGATTGTGATCAGATAAAGACATTTCAAAAGTAACCAACATGGAAATGAAACACTCCTGAGGGATGGCAAAATCCAGGGTATGACCATCTCTGAATAGCTGAGTCATGGATAAGTCATGGAAATTGAGTAGAATGAGGAACAGGCAAGACAGAGTATTTGAAGGAGCCCTGATCTATGTACTGAAATCCTAGGTTAAGAGTAGAAGCTGGGAAGAAAAAACTGTGAGCCAGGCAGCAAACTTATTCAGGAAAGAAGGAGAACACCTTGGGGCCCAATAGATAATGAGCACTAGGATCAGGATTGGATGGTCAATGGAAGGGAAGTGACTGAAAGACGGTGGTACAGGAAGCGTTTGGGAATGGCAGTGAGGAGCAATGAGTATCCCAATTCTTGAAAAATGAGTGGAGAGCCAAGGGTTTTACACATTGATTTTTTCCCCGGGCCTCAGTTTCATCATTCGCAAAATGAAAGGGTTGTGTTCAAAGACTCTATATTGCTCTAGATTGATGTTCTTCTGTGTATAGCTGAAGTTCTGCCCCACAGAATTCACCAAGCGCTTTCCTGGGTCTCTTTCAAAAGTAAAACCTTCTCTTTGCAAAGTAGAGGAAGACGGAGCTACTGTGACTGAGTTAGTGCCTGTCCCTTTGATTGGGACAAGCCCATTGTTAACAACTCACCCAAGAATTTGTGGTATCATTGAGTCCACACTAAATGATAACAAAATGCTTTGAGCTGGGGCAGCTGGGTAGCTCAGTGGATTGACAGTCGGGCCTAGAGACGGGAGGTCCTGGGTTCAAATCTGGCCTCAGACACTTCCCGGCTGTGTGACCCTGGGCAAGTCACTTGACCCCCATGGCCCACCCTGACCACTCTTCTACCAAAGAGCCAATACACAGAAGTTAAGGGTTTAAAAGAAATGCTTTGAGCTAAGGGTGGGAATTCAGGAAATAGGATCTGCTACCTTTTTGTATGGAAGGTCCTCTGATGCCCTTTTCAGCCCTTAATCTAACACTTCAGAACCTCTTTGGCAATGAACACAGGTCCATTGTGAATCATTGGCTATGGAAGGACGTGTAAGAATCCCACTTAGAGCTCTGATCTTCCCTTTTGGGAAAGTCAAAACAAGAAGAACCGAAGAGCTCTTCGGAGGGATGACCATTGACTAAGTCATACGTGCCCAGGCTGCCAAGTCATTCCTTGACTTTTAAGGACACATTCTGAGACCGGTTGGGCCCCCTTGATCAGACTGGCTCGTGGCTTCGTCCCTGGCAGGGAGAGGCTGAGTCACTGCAATGGTCAGGAGGGAACTTAATTGTTTGAGGGGGGAAATTGTTTTTTCACTTGAAAACAAGGAATGTGCCTTGGCTTTGTGAGAGCTGGGTAGTGGGTATGTGTGGGGGCGACCTCATGTGAGAGGAAAAGCTAGCCTGCAACAGTCACAAACACTCACACAAAAGAAGTCCTGGGCGTTGCCTTCCCTTCCAAGGCCACCCCAGAAAGGAAAAGGAAGCAGACCTAGAACTGTGACCTTCCTGGGCTCTTCCAGGGGGGTCTGCCCTGGGCTGGGCTGCTCACCCTCGTCCTGTTCTAACTGAACTCACCCTCAGCCCAAGGGGAGCAAACTTAACCGGCCTTTTGGCTTTCTTCTTTACTTTGAGCCGCAGCTAAGTGGGGAAATGCCGTCCACGCTGTGAAGGTCTCTTTGGACTGTTTCCACCGTGAACATGCCTTGAGGTGGTCGTCCTACTCTGTGATCTTGAGTCAGTTCAAGGAATCCACTCGGGGGCCCAGAACAAATCCACCAACCCTCAGCCTGGAGTCTGAGAGCTCTTTCCACAGGAAAGCCAGCCTGAATCTGCTCTTTGGAGGCATAATTAAATGCTTCCTAAAGAGTAAACAGCAATAGATGTCTGCAGGGAACAGTAGGTGGGATGAAGAGGGGTAGAAAGAAAGGAGAGCTCCAGGCGGGGGCTTCACTGGATAGCCAGCATTTGGGCCACTCTGGCTCTGTGCCCTATTTTAAAACTGGACTAATTAGTTCTGATGGCTTGATTGGCCTACGATGGGCCCGATACCTCCTAGAAGGATTAGGTGTCCCGCTCTTGGCACCCTCTCCATTTCCTGCCCCCGCCCTACCGCAGAGGAGTTGGCAGCCTCATTAATAGCGTGTTAATGCTTTGAAGAGGTGGCGGGGATGGAGGGGGTGGTTGGAGGGAGGAGGGCACCAGGGCCCAAGCTGGTGGGCCTCACGCATGAATGTATGTTGATGGATCTAACCAGGGGTGGCAGCAGCCCCCAAACCGAGCAATTGACATTTACAGAAAGCGAGAGCCATGAATGAAAACAAACCTGGGAAAGTGTGGCGTTTTGTGGAGGGGCGTCGGAGACTCCTGACTCGCCTGAGAGAGCCGGCTGGCAAACTGTATTTACAAAGAGCCAGAAGGCTCAGGGGAAGCCATATGTGGAGGGGATGAGAAGGGATCACTCGAAGAGTCCCGAGACCTTTCCTTTTCCTCAAATCATTTCCCCACTGACTTGCTCCAGGACTTGGAACTACCACAAATCATATCGGACATGAAGGACATTTTTGCATTATCTCTGAGGGGTCCTTTAAAGCATCGAATGTATGCTCAGAACTATTTAGCTGATTAAAACTCAGGACCCAAAGCACTACAAGTTCTTCCTCCAGGCTTCAGTTCACTCATATATAACATAATGGAGTTGAATTAGATCAGGAAAAGCCTAAACTCTTAACTTGAGGGTCAATGGATAGAGTTCGGGGGCTGCTGTGAGCTTGGAAGGGGAAAAACAATGATATCTTTTTTTCAGTAATCTTTGGTTTGCCTTGAAATCCCATGTATTTTGTTTTCTACATTTTAAAGCAAAATTCTGAGAGGAGGTTATAGGCTTCCTCAGACTTCCAATGACACAAACATGGAGGAGAATTCCCCGATTAGATAATCTTGGTGGTCCTTCCAAAAGTCAATTCTCTGTACACTGTTGTAAAATCGAACATAACGGACTTCTCTACTAGCAGCAATGCAAGGATCCGGAGCAAGGCTGAGGGACTTCTGGGAAAGAAAACCAGCCACATTCAGAGGAAGAACTGTGGGAGGAGAAACACAGAAGAAAAACAACTGCTTGAACACATGGGCTGATGGGGATAGTATTGGGGATGTGGGCACTAAATAATCACCCTATTACAACTATCAATAATATGGAAATAGGGCTTGATCAATGTTACATGTAAAACCCAGTGGAATTGTGCATCGGCTACAGGGTTGGGGGGGGGAGTTGGGGGAGAGGGAAAGGACATGAATCATTTAACCATGGGAAAATGTTCTAAATAAAAAAGATAATTAAAAATAAAAAACAAAAAACAAAAGTAAACCCTCTGACCTAATGACCATCCATTGTCCCCTAGGAGAGAAGAGACACTGTGGGATGGAGGAGGCTGGAGCAGAAGACAGACAGATGGAGTACAGAAAATGATACCCCATATCTCTAATGTATCTTGAGACAAAAAAGGACCAAGTTAAGAGTGTGGTTGGCTTATGACAAACCCATTCCACTTCTGGGTAAGAGTTCAGAGAATATTTCCTGCTGATAATCATCTTTGTATTCTCAAGATAGCATGTGATATCCTTGCAGAAGGGAGCTGGGTAGGAGAGCCTGGTGTGAGCCCATAGTCTTAGAGACCTTGTCAGGATCAAAAGGCTTCAGAGAAGGTATGAGTTGTCGCAGTTACTGTGTACAATATTCTCCTGGTTCTACTTATTTCACTCTGCATCAGTTTATGGAGATCTTTCCAGCTCTTTCTGAAATCATCCTCTTCATTATTTCTTATAGCACAGTAGTATTCCGTCATTTGGTTGGTTATTTTGAACACATGACCCATCTGGCATCTTTTCACAAAAAATCTTCCTCCATTTCATCTGCTATGCTGGTCTTGTTTTTTTTTTTTTCCTTTTCTTGGTATCCCTCATGCTCAGCCCAGTGTCTGGCGCATATTAATAGCTTCAGTGTTTATTGGTTGATTGGTTGGCATACTTCATTCTTTCTGTTGAATGTTGGAGGAGAGAAAGCAAAGCTGGACATTTCTACAAGTGCTATGTCGTCATCATTCTCCCTCAAATTTATGCCTCCTCCAAGCATCCGTATCTCAGTGGAGGACAGCATCATCTTTCAATTTCTTCGTTCCCATCTTTAGAATCATTGATGACAATTCTCTCTTCTTCTTCCTCTTTCCTCAGAGCATACTGCCAAGTTATGGACTGCCCCTCCACAGTATCTGTACCATCCATTCTTTGACAGATTCTGCCCTTGGTCAGGCCCTCATCCCCTTTCCCCTGGACTATAACAGTAGCCTTCAAATTGGTTTTGTGGCTTCTCATCTCTCCCCCCTATGCCAGTGTGTCCTCCCCACAGCTGTGTTTAAAGCCTTCCACAATTCCACAAGCCTCTCCAATCTTATTTCCTATCATTCCCCTTGCCAGACTCTCCATTCCACCCACCTAGCTGGTGGTCTTTTCAAATTCAGGGCATTCCTTTTCCAGTTTCCATGCCTTTGCACAGACTGTCCTTCATATCTAGCGAACTCTTTCTCCACCTTCTAGAATAAGACTTCATTCAAAGTTCCCCTGAGGTGCCACCTCCTGCAAATAGCCCTTCCTGATCCCCTAAGTATATGGGTTTTCTCTGCCTTATAAGTGACTTTGCAACAATTTTGTATTTATTTTTGGACCCATTAATATCTCCACAGTAAAGAACGAGGTCCTGGACTGTGAGATTCAAAGTTGGAAGGACATCATTTGGAAGCTGCCGAATCCAATCCCCTTCATTATACAGATGAGGAAACTGAGATGTAAGAAGAGGAAGAGACTTGCCCAAGGTCATATATGGAAGGACCAGAAGTAGAATTTGAATCTAGGTCCTCTGATGCTAGTTAGTATTCTTTCCCCTATGAGACCAGAGGGAAGGGTTTATTTCTGCCCATGTATCTCTAGTACATGGCACCACTCCTTGAACATCATAAGACAGGGATAAAAAGTTAGAGTAAGGTCTGAACCTGTGATTTCATTGGCATAAAGAATTCCTGACTGAAGAAACTCCCTCTATCACAATGCATGCTGGCACTTTCTTGGTGACTTAGAATCTTTGAGATTGTTTGGGACACTCGTTTGGGACACGGAGGCCTGCAATGTTTTGCCTGGGATCCCAGCCCACATAAATTGGAGGGAGGATCTGAACTTTGGTCTTTCTGCCTTCAAAGCCAGACTTATAGCCACTGCACCACGCTGTCATTTAACAAACATTTAATGATTTGAATTAAATAGACTTTTGTTTGGAGATGATGGTATTTGTGCAGCCCTTCGAGCTAGCCCCTACCTTGAAAGCAGATGATACTTGCGCTTGGTAAAGCACAACTTTGTATTTCCAGAGTTTTGAGACTTCCCCGAATACTCCATGGCACTTAAATAATGGATATTCCTGTTATTGAGCACTCACCACAGGCCAGGGCCTGGGCAGATTTCAGACACCATCATGTGCCCACCCTCAGAGACCTTATCCTGTCATATTCCAACAGAATATTTCCAGAGGAAGACAGAGAACTGTATAATAGCAATCTGTGTGATCTTGGGCATGGTGAGACTCTTCATCTGTAAAATGTAGTGAACTGGATGGTTTCCGAAGTTCCTTCTGACTCCAGCTTTAGGACTGCTGATCACACTCAGCAAGCTCTGTATAAATCGAGATTTTGAACCTTGGACCGTATCCCCCATAAGTCCTTTTGTGTTTCCCAAAATTCCCTTTAATCTCTTCTGCGCCTCCACATTTACGTGGTCATGTTTGTATTTAGTTTGCTGTAACTCCTGCCTCTTGTTCTTTTGTTCCTGGGAGCAGGCTGGTTAGTACCTTTTAGTTAGTTTTCTTTATTAGTTTATTATTAATGAAAATGTATAAATATAATATTTAGTATTTTGCATATTAATTTTAATCTCCACAGTTCCATCAAATTTGCTGAAATTTGATTCAGTTCTTCACGTTCTTATTTTGTGGAAATGAGGGACGGTATGGCAAGGGAAAGAGTTCTTGCCCTGGGATCAGAGGATCTATATTTTAATTTCTCCTCTGATGCTATTTGTGTAACCCTGGGCAACAGCCTTCACCCTCCTGGACCTCAGTCTCTGCAACTGTAAAATGAGGAGGTTGGGCTGGATGGTCTCCGAGGTCCCTCCCAACTCAGATATAAGATAATGGGATGATCCAGTCACAGGATGATTCCTCTCAGGAACCAAACCAACTATCGTTCCTTCTATCACAGCTCCGAGGGAGAGCAGATGTCCTTCTTCTTCCTTCTGGCCTTCTTTCTAGCTTCTCTTTTTGCTTACTCCTTCCTCATTAGAATGAAAACTCCCAGAGGGCAGGAACCATCTTTCCACTTTTATTTGTATCTCCTGTACCTAGCAAAGTGCCTGACATAACTGATACATAATAAGTACTTGATAATCCCTCTATCTGTCTGTCTGTCTGTCTGTCTGTCTGTCTATCATGATGGTTGCCAAGGTCTGATGCTGTGGTGGTTATTGATAAATGTGCTTATGGGTCTGTCCTGAATATTAGAGTCACAGAGTACTCACCCCCAAGGCATTTTGGGATAGGTGCAGAATTGGCAGCTAAGAGATGCCAGCGCTCTTCCTAGACTCTGCCTCTTGTAGGAGGGATGATTGCCAGCCTTCCACTTATACCTAAATGCATGTCGGCGACGATGGCCGTGGGAAGGAGCAGGCCTTTTCACACAGCAGCCACATTTGGAGGTTATTTTCATTCTGCTTCTCCCATGAACATGCCTCAAAGAGCACATTAAGTCGGGAAGAGAGAAAGAGAATGAGGGAGAAGAGTGTTGCTAGGAAGCGTGATTAGCTCTACTGATGTTTTTTGTTTTTGGTTTTAAAGGAGGAATCAGGAACACTGTGGTCTTTGAAAATCCACTGAACAACATTTTCTAAGGAGCAGAGATACCTGAGGGAGTTGCTTGTTGCTATGTATGGCATGCCAGCATTGAGTGCCTGGGCACTGATTTCTCTCTTGCTGCCAAAGCCCAGCTCAGGGCAGTGCCTCAGATAGACACCACACTTCACTGGGGGATCAACTGCACAGTCTATTACCAGAGCGTCTTCTGGCTATTCTCTCTGCTCCCCCATTTTGGAAGAAGGTAAAGGATTAGGAAGCAAGTGTGAGTTCAGTCAGATCCCTGAGGACTCAGTGCTGAGGAGCTTCATGATCCAGATACCTGACTAGACTTGACCTAATCTCCTGGATGGAGCCATTCTTTTTCCTTTGGATACAATCCAATGCAACAACTGTCATCACAGGACCCAGTAGGGTGGGACTCCAAGGCAATTGCTCCAATACAATGATTACCAAACTCCTACTTCCTTCTCCCTGGTTCCTGTGATTCAGAGTCCTCCTGTGCTATAGCTGAACACCAAGCTCTATAGAAGTACCCTTTCTTTCATACCCTTCTGGTCTTCTCTCCCCGAATGTCATCCTTCCACCATGCTCTCAACAATCCTCTTTCTATCACTGGCAAACTGTCTTCCATGCTAGATCTCTTACTTTCACAATCTTTTCATCTTACTGCACTCGCAGAAACTCATCCCACTCTGAACATAGGGTTTCTGGGGCCACTTTCTCTAGTCCTAGATACTTCTTCTTTCATGAAGCAGTGAGGCATTCTGAGGGAAAAAACAGAGAGTGCCCTGTGTTGCCACCACCTTGACTACAATTTTCCCCTCAGACTGTGATGAAGATAGTCTGGAACCCTGACTCTAAGAGCCTTGGGAAGAGCCAATTTTCCAACTCAGTGCCCTCAGACATCATCTTGGGAAGCAACTCCTCTGGTGATGTAGCCTGGAAAGATTTTCTGCAGGGGCTACAGTCACAGTTACTGAAGACCCAGAAGAGCAAGGTTCTTGCCACTAAATCCTTGGCTCTCTCAAATGGTTCAACACAAAAAATATATGATTTTATCAGTGGACAGGGCATCATTGGAGATGCATGACCCTCTGCTTTGCCACTTTACACTCCAAACAATAGGAACTTTCCATCTTATTTGCCACTGAAACATTCCCTTTGTGTTATCTTCTCCATTAGATTGGGAGATCCTAAAGAATAGGGACTTGCTGAATTTTCTGTTTATATCTGCAGTGCTTTGCCCACATTAAGCACTTAATAAATATTTTTTTCATCCCTTTATTCATCCATCCACAATTTCTAGCCCACTGGACCAGAAGGAAGGGGAAGTATGTGATTT
Source organism: Gracilinanus agilis (assembly GCF_016433145.1). Classification (NCBI taxonomy): domain Eukaryota; kingdom Metazoa; phylum Chordata; class Mammalia; order Didelphimorphia; family Didelphidae; genus Gracilinanus; species Gracilinanus agilis. Next base: position 648,011,610 of record NC_058132.1, on the reverse strand, counting down.
GCTCTTCACTTTTACTTGCAGACCATCCCTTTGCCACCATCACTCAATGACCTCTATTCCTTTGAGGGCCATCCCTCCTAATCAGTCACCTACTACAGAACTCCTTTCTTCAAAGAGTCAGTGTCTATCTCATACTCATTCTTTCCAACCCTTATCCTCCTAGTTTGGGCTGTGATATATACATATTGATATTTCATCGAAAAACCTGGTCTCTCAGTCCATTAAGCTCTTCAAACCTCACAACCTATGTCTTCACTCTCCCTCGACTGTCTACAAAGATGGGCATGTCTCACATCTCACCATCACCCCTACCTGCCCACAATGTCAAATACTGACCTTTCTCCATGACTATGGTTTCTTGTATTCCTATTTCTCCCTGAGCCTCCACCAAATGTAGTTTTTATCTTCATGGTATTGTCTTTTCACTCCCTACCCTCCAAGACTGTTGCCTTCTGAGTCTATAGCTTTCCTATCTGGAACCTTGATCTTATGTAGGCCTAGTAGCCATTTAGCTGAAGGCATATAGGACAAAGGTAGGCAGCCCATCGTCTGGTATTCAATGGAGCTCTAGTGTTCTCTGCTTATTGCTAGCACCAGAAGTCAGAGTCATAAAAGGAGGATTTAATAATTTTAGCCACAAAAGCAGAGTGGTCCATAAGGAATTTTCACTAAGACAAAAACAAAGGAATTCAAAAGAAAGATATGGCTTGGGGGACTGGTTAAAGGTATTTCCCTCTCTTACATGTATTATATTTCCCATTAGTGGTGTGTAAATTTGTGGAAGAACTGCCTGCTGAGTCCATGAGTGGATTTTCCTTTTCGTTCATTTTATCTTGAATGTATACAATGTTTTTGCCTAGTGAAAGGGAAGTATCAGTGTGGGCTTGTAAAGTATGGTTGTGAATGTAACCCAAAGCTTGTTTCTGACCTGAGTCTAACAGTGGCTCATGTTGGCATTTGCAAGAGGGGATGGATTTTGGGGTGTGTGTGTGTGTGTGTGTGTGTGTGTGTGTGTGTGTTTGACTTTTACACTCGAATTCTTTGTTCCCATGATATATCATTGTTTATACCTTGCCAAGTTCATGATCTTAGAGTCATGCTTGACTATTGCTTCTTCTTCATCAATCAATTGTTTTTTCTCCATCTCCATGGCTACCAACTCAATTGAGACCATTATCAGCCTTTTCCTGAATCATTTTTATGACTTCCTAATTGGTCTGCCTTCTTCAACTCACTTTCTAAAAGGCTGTTCTGGCCATTTCACTCCCCTTCTCAAAAGCTTTCAGAAGATCTCTTTTGCCTGTAGAAAACAAATACCAATCCTTGACCTGGGGTTTATAGCCCACCACACTCAGATGCTCACTTACGCTTGCATTCATCTTTCCTATTACTTCTCTTCAGGAGATATTTGCAAAGTACTTAACACAGAGTCCAACACATCAGAGGGACTTGATAAATGATTATCCCCTCTCTTCAGTCCTTCTCAGGGTCAAACTGTTTGAAGCATGAGGGCTCGATTTGGAGACAGAGGATCTGAGCTTACCCTGGTGACTTTGGGTAGCTTTCTCTGTCAAATGAAGAGATTAACCTAGGTAGGCTGCCAGGTCCCTCTAAAATGATGATATCATGATTCTGTGTCCTTGACATTTCAACCAGACTAGATCACGTGCTGTCTCCTGAACTCAACATTCTTCTTCTTTTGTGTAACCTCACACAGGCTGGATCTGGTCTGCCCTCTTTTCTTGTCTCTGTTCTTTGGAATCATTTCTTTCCTTCAAGTTCATTAGAACTTTCTGCCTCTCTTGAACAGCTTGCATTTACTTCTTTGTTGGATGTTCTAAACATTAGTTAAATATAAGTTCCTTGCAGGCAGGGACTGTTTCTCCACTGTCCTCTTCCTTCTCCCCCCGCAGGTGTGTCTCTAGAGCTTTCCACAGTGCTCTACACAAGGCAGGTGTTTAAAACAGTTTTGTTGGTTGACATTTGATCCCTGCTACATGTCTCTTCAGGGATAGTCAGTCCTTCTCTGGTTAGTCCTTGTCCAAGCTTTCCTAGGCACTGTCCACCAGTGAGCTCCAATCTGTCACCGTGCAGACCAAAGCCTAGTGGTTGGGATTTAGTAAGCATTTCTGTTCAGCTCCTTCTTGGGTATTTCTTAGACTTTAACCGCTTTCAAAAAGATTATTTGGCCAGACTTTCACTCAATGCACATCTAGCCCCTTTCCTTCCTGCACTCTCCCTTTCTTGCCAGCCATGCAAACTGGCCTTCCGTGCCACCCTCCACTGCTTTCTTGATCACTGTTGTAATATCTTATTTTTATCTCCACCACATCTTTCATCTATGATCCCATCATTCCACTCTCACAGCTGCCACCTTGGTGCAGGTCCTCACCATCATTTGCCTGGCCTATTACAATAGCTTTCTAATTATTATTCTTGTCTCAAATCTTTCCCCAATTTAATTCACCTTCTTCTGAGATGCCTAAAGCCCTGTCAAGTTACCTTCCTATTGTTAATGAATTCCACTGGCTTCCTATTACTTCCAAGATCAAATATAGACTCTTCTGGCACTTAGAACACTTCCTGCTGGCCCCTTCCTGCCTTTTCTAGTTTGATATTTTTAAAACACCTCCCACATGTTCTGAGAAACAGTTACCCTGGCCTTCTTGCTATTCCTTACTCATGGCACTCCATTTCCAAAAATTCCAAGAATTTTCTCTGGCTATCCCATTTCCTGGAATTCCTTCCTCCCTCTCAGCTTCTCTACATTCCTTCAAAACTCAGCTCAAGTCCCACTTCTTTTTTTTTTAAACCCTAATATCTTTATATATCCTTCTATATTAATTTTTTATTTGTTACGGGGCTAGGCAATGGGGGTTAAGTGACTTGCCCAGGGTCACACAGCTAGGAAGTGTCTGAGGCCAGATTTGAACCTAGGACCTCCTGTCTCTAGGCCTGGCTCTCAATCCAATGAGTCATCTAGCTACCCCCTCAAATCCTACTTCTTGCAAGAGGGTTTTCCCAGTTCCTCCAGCATCTACCTTCTCTTTGAGATTACTTTCCACCTACTTTGCATTTAGTTTATACAAACCTTTGTTCAGTTGTTTCTATGTCATCCCATTTCTTAGCAAAGATCTATGAGCATTTTGCAGATAGTCTTCCCCAATGGAATAGGAGCTTCTCCAGAGTAGGGACTCTATTTTTGCCTGTCTTTGCATTCCCAAAACTTAGCCAGTGCCTGGCACATACCAAATGCTTTAATAAATGCTTGCTGACTGACTGACTGACTAGCTAAGCCTTGAGGTGACAGTCCTGATTCCATATGTCAGAGTAGTTTCTAGATGGTAAAGTTCTCCAGGCAAATCATAGATGACTCTTTCTTCTGGGAGCTAAGTTTGGGGGAAGAGAGAAGTGGAAACAACAATACCATCATTATCTCCATCTTGACCAAAGTGGGGGACCTTCCCTGTACTGGACATGAAGGGCATTCTGGGCACTGATGCTGTTTTCCTATTTGACCAAACAAACCTTTGTCACCTGCACAGACTTTACAGTCAATATCTCCTTGCTCCTCCACAGTAGCCCCATGATGTATTTATTATTATCACCCCCATTTTGAAGATGAGAAAACTGAGTTTTGGATAAATAAAGAGATTTGTCTGGGATAACACACCTAAAGTCAGAAATGGGATACAAATCCATGGCTGCCTTGAGTTCAGGACTAGCTAGTCCACTTATTACTCCAGCATCCCAGTTAGTCCAGCATCTTAGCCATAACTCCTGAGAAACTTAAATCTCTTTGTGAATGAGTAAGCCTATTGTCTGTTAAGACCTCAGGGGAGTTGGAGCTACAGAAGGTAAGCTGGTGAATTAACTGAATCATTAATTGGAATTTGGCTTCCCTCTGAAGACATCATATTCCTAGAGAGTCCCTTCAAATGGTAATCAACCCTCTCTCTTCCCCTGACTCAGAAGCTGGGGTAGATGAGTTGGCTTTACTCCTTCCTCCCTGCTACCATTTCATAGGATAAAAAAAATAGTCAAAGCTACTGTTTATGTGGCATTTTAAGACCTGCAAAGCCTTTTACAAATATAGTAAGACCTCTTCTTAACTGACCAGTGAGTTCAAAGATTCTCTTGATTTGAAACTCAAGCATCATCACGAACTCCATTATTTAATAACTATTTCTTATACAAACATACCTTGCCACTTCTGGACTTTTCTTAGGCTTATCCAAGCTCCTACGCTCACTCCTCTTGGATTTTGGGGCCATTGTTAATAACTAAATAGCATTAATGAAACAAAGAAAAGCACCACTCTGCTGTGGACCAGACTTGTTACAAGCTAGAACTCCAGACAAAGACTGATGTGGGAGCTAATACTAGCCATGAAACAATGTAAAGGCTTACACGGACATTTCTTAGAGCAAGAATGAACATGACTGGGGGAACTGCTCTGAGATTTTATGCCACTTGAGGAAATGGCACAGGTTTAGCACATAATTTTAAAAAATTATTTTACGTATCTTTCTGTCTTAAGTTTTTTCAATTGCCAGTTGTGTATACCTGAATTCATATGTATTGAGTTCAAGTAAAAGAAGGTCTTACTTATTAGTTTATCCTCACAACAACCTTACAAGGTAGATGTTATTCTTCTCCTCATTTTACAGATGAGGAAATTGAGGCACATAATAGTTACATGACTTGGTCAGTCACACAGCTATATGTATATGTATTTTAACTCAAGACTTCCTTCCTTTGAGGCCAAGACTCTAGCCCCTGTGCCATGTGGTTGGCCTGCCACAGAGTGATCGGGAACAAAGAAGTTATCTAGCCCAACTCTTTCTTTTGAAGGATAAGTGATCTGTTCCAGATCACATATGTGAGCTAGGATTTGAACCCAACTCCTCTGAAAAGAACCAAATTCTCTGTCCAGTGCCTCATGATGTTTTGGTTTCTTCTTGCTCTTGTCAATGTGGAATCTAGAAACCCCCCAAACTTGTTGCCACATGGAATCTGAAAGCCCCCCAAGTTCAGTTAGCTTGAAAGTTGAAGAACCCACCTTCAACCTTGTCACATGAGTTTCTCCCTGAGGGAAATCCCAACTTCACAAGTTTTGGTTTAACAATAGACCTTAAAGTAGTTTAGGTAGAGCTAGCCAATTCCATCAAGTGTTAAGTACCCATTTTGGCCCCAGTAGTTTCTCCCTTTGTGTCAAAGTCCTCTCCCAAGGTAGCCCAGCCGTTGGCTGGATCTTTCTTTTCCTTTTGTGTCCATTGTAAAGCATCAGCCTCTCCCTGATAATCCTGTGTAGGGCTCTTCATCTTCTTTGTAGGCACTGAAAAGCCAATCAACTATATTCTCCCATCCTCCATTCCCTTAAAGGGTACATAAGTCCCCCAAATTCTATGATATTTTGGAGCTGTCAATATAGCACTGTTGGAACTGCAATGATGGGAAATGATCCCAGCATCAGGGAGACCTGAGCAGTAAGAGTCTTGGGGTTCTGTGTGGAGGCCTGAGAGGAATTATGCCGAACTCCTCTCCTTAACTAAAGAAGTGAGTGTGTGTGTGTGTGTGTGTGTGTGTGTGTGTTTTCCAGTTTAACACTCTCCAACCATCTCTGATTACTTCTGCCTCCACTTATTGCATTCTTAGAGCTCCCTCTCTCAAGACTTATAATAGGATTTCCGGGTTAAGATGGTGGCAGAGTAGAAGCAGCTGCTTAACCTCTCCTAACCCACACAGATAGGACTCCTCAAGAGGGCATAAAAACCAAATCCAGATGAATGAAGAGACCCCACAGCAGGGCATAGCATTGAAGGTACATGGGATCGGGGCATTTCCATGCTATAAGGGGGTGAAATAGCTCTCACTAAAATGCGAGCTGAGCAAGACCCGCCCCCCCCCCCACCAACTACAGTGCCAAAGTCAGCGCACAAGAGTTAGGGCAAGTTTAGGGCATTCATTAAATTCCTGGCAGCTACCTGGGATCACCAGGGCCTGCTCCTGAGAGCAGCAAGACTTAAGACCCCAAGAGGCTAAAGAACACATGGACTTTGAACACAGACCTTGAGCGCAAGCATGGACCTTGGGTGGGGACCCAGTGCGGAGGGGTGCGTGACTCTTAAAGGAGCCTTGAGCAGAGGAGCAAGCAAGGGGACCACCAGGAGGCTTGACCCTGAGAACAGCTAGACTTGAGACCCTAGAAGCTTAAAGAGCACAGACTGAGCATGGGCTCAAGGATAAAGCTGAGAAGGCCTCATGATGCTGTGACTCAGGCGAAAACTACTCCATACCTCAATAGGGAGAGCCTGTCTGTCTCACCTCGACTTCTGACTGAGAAAGAAAAATATCATAATAATAATGGCAAGCCTGCTCAAGAACCTCTAAAGAGAAAGATCAAGAAGAAATCTTTAACACTTGACAACTTTTACACAGAAAAAAGCCAGACAACAGAGCAAATAGCAGAGGAGAACAAACAAGTAATCACATCCAAACCTTCCTCCCAAAATGAAAATTGGTCACAAGCTCTTGAAGAGTTCAAATCTGAGATCATGAGAAAGATGGAAGAGATTTGGTAAGAAAAGTGGGAAATAGCTAAAAAGGAAATTAACAGGTTAAAAGAGAGAAACTCCCAATTAGAGAAAGATGCCCCAAAATGAAACGAAATGATAATTAAACAGCAGGAAACCATGAAAAACAGAATAGAACAAATCGAAAAGGAAAATCAAAAGATTATAGCAGAAAACAGTCTCTAAAGACCAGAATTGGGCAAGTAGAAGCCAATGATCTCTCAAGACAGCAAGAACAAATAAAGCAAAGTCAAAAGACTGATAAAATAGAAGGAAATATGAAATATCTCATTAGAAATTGATAGACCAAGAAAATGGGTCAAGAAGAGACAAGTTGAGAATCATTGGTCTTCCTGAAAAACAGAAATTAATAGAAATTTGGACTCCATACTACAAGAAATTATCCAACAAAACTGCCCTGATGTTCTTCAACAAAAGGGCAAAATAGACATTGAAAGGATCCATAGATCACCCTCTAACTAAACCCTCAAAAGAAACCCCCCAGGAATGTAATAGCCAAATTCAAGAGCTTCCAAGTAAAAGAAAAATTTTTACAAGAAGCTAGAAAGAGACAATTCAGTTATCAAGGAGCACCAATCAGGATTACACAGGATCTGGCAGCCTCCACACTAAAAGATTGCAAGGCTCATAATATGATATTCAGAAAGGCAAGAGAACTGTGTCTACATCCAAGGATCACCTACCCATCAAAACTAACTATATACTTCCAGGGGAAAGTTTGGGCATTCAACAACATAGAAGATTTCCAAGTATTTGCACAGAAAAGACCAGGACTAAATAGAAAGTTTGATACCCAACCACAAAAACCAAGAGAAACATGAAAAGGTAAATAAGAAACAGAGGGGAAAGAAAGAAAAATCTTATTTTTAATTTGCCTTTTTAAAGGCTTCAATAAGATCAAATTATTTGTATTCATATATGGAGAAATGTTATATGTAATTCTCTGTAGTGAACTGTATTCACTATTATAGTATTCACTATTACAGTAAGTAGAAGAATTATTCGTAGGGAGAGGTTGGAGTACTAAATGGTCTAAGATAATAAAGGGGGGGAAGAGTGGGTGAATAGTAGATGGCACCAAGAGAAACTTGAATGAATAAGAAAAATAGGATATTCTATACCACACAAAGAGGGCATGGGATGGGGAGGAGATAAATACTATTATAAGAAGGAGAGGAAAAGAGCATTAATAGGTAATATTTAAACCTTACTCTCAGTGGAATTAACCCTGAGAGGGAAGAGTAGCTATATCCATTGGGATATAGAATTCTATCTAACCCTACAGAGAAAGTCAGAAGGGATAAACCAAGGGGAGCAGGGGAGTGGGGAGGTCAAAAAAGGGAGGGGAGGAGAGGGGGGAGGGAATTCATTAGGCCTAAAAAATAAAAAGAGGAGAATAATAAGGGAGGGAGTGGAAATGGAAGTAAACCAAGGGAGGGGACAAGGGGGACTGGTTTAAAACAAACCACTGGTTTAAAAGGAAATAGCATAAGAAGAAGAGGTAGAACTAGGAGAGGATACCAAAATGTTAGGGAATACACAACTGATAATTATAACTCTGAATGTGAATGGGATGAACTCGCCTATTAAACAGAAGCAAATAGCAAAGTGGATTAGATTTATGATACAAATATAATACTGATTCCAAAGCCAGGTAGATCAAAAACAGAGAAAGAAAACTACAGACCAATCTCCTTAATGAATATAGATGCAAAAATCTTAAACAGAATACTAGCAAAAAGACTCCAGCAAGTGATCAAGAGGGTTATTCATTTTGATCGGGTGGGATTTATACCAGGAATGCAAGGATGGTTCAACATTAGGAAAATCATCCACATAATTGACTATGTCAGCCTTGGTGATTTCAATATTTATGCTGATGAATTTTTTTAACAGCTTTCATCCTTCAGTGATGCTATTAGACTCAGCCCAAAGAGCCTGGGGCCAATATTGTCAAAGACAAATTCAAGTGGGAGTGGGGGAGGGGGAGAGGTAGGGGTAGGGAGAGACCCTAGGACAGAATAAAACAACTCCTGGTGTCTAAAGCCCTTTTTTCATTCTTCTTTTCTACTTTTTCTCCTCTCTCCATTCTCTTAGGCAACATCATGGGATTTATTTTATGTAGGATTTAGCAGAAACAACCTTGGACTCCGGGTGAGGAGACACCTAAACTCTAAAGTCACCATTAGCACTTGCTGTGTGACCTTAGTCAAGTCACTTTTCCTATCTAAGCCTAATTTCCTTAACTGTAGAGTAGGGATGATAATATCTTCTGGGTATCTAATTTTTGATGAGAATCAGGAGATCTTCTTTTGGAGGGACAGAATGTACTTTCTAAACATCATGGAGACTTTGCCAATATTCCAGTGATATTCTTAAGCAGATACCAATCTCTTATCTGAGTTTCACTTCCTCCTTTTACTTTGACTTCATCATTATCTTCTCCTAGAATCTGCCCTCCCCATTTTTCTGTTCCTATTGATGGCACCAATATTTTTCCAGACAATCAACTCAAAACCACAGAATGGTCTTGGACCTTTCTTCTCCCTCTCCCCTCCAGGTCCTGTTGGTTTCCAAGGGCTGTCAATCTTACCTTCCTAACAGTCTGGTGTCCATACTCTCCTGTCTGCTAAGAGGCATCATCTCTGAGGCCCTCATTACATGGAAGCTGGATTACTGACCCACCCTTAGTTTCATCCCCTCTCTCCAAGCCATCCAAAGCCCAATTATCAAAACAACTTTCTTTATGCACTGGTTGGGTTTTGTCATTCCTCTATTCTAGAAGCTTTTGTGGTCTCCTATATGTCTTGAGGGTAATATCCAAATTCCCCCATTGTCCTCCATTCCAGGCCCTCCAAATCCTGGCTCTCACTTTATTTTGTAGGTGATTTCACTTTCCTTCATCCATTCTACATCCCATTCAATGTTAACTACCCCTTCTTAGCCCTCTTATTTGGTTTGGCCCTCTCCTATCTCTTCCTATTCTCATAGGCTTGTTTCCTGTGACAAGAATAAATCTCCATCTGTCCACAAGCCAGAATCCCTCAAGGATTGGCTCAGAGGCCATCTCTGTCTCCTCTGTGAAACCTTAACTGACCTCTCCAGCCAAAGTGGTCCTTCCCTCCTTATATTTTCTTAGCTCTCGGCCAGACTTTTCCCTTTGTTTATTTTTCCTGAGTTCACGTCCTGCCTACCTATTAGACTGGAGGTTCTTTGAGGTCATTGCCTATTTTTTCCCCTAATCTTCGGAACCCTAGTACCTAGAGGAACGTCTTGTCTATAGTACATGCTTAATAAATGCTTGTTGAAGTAAACTGATCCACTGAACCATAGACTAAGGGAGCTTAAAAAGCCCTCAGTGATTATGTAGTCGAACCTTTCAGCAGAAATGGTTCTGCTCAGTAGAGGTGGTCATAGCCAAGGGCTTCCCAATTCTCTTCCTGCCTGCTGCTGAGTTTCTTTGAAATTTGGGCCAAGTAATTTCAGGGAAAGATTTTCATCACAGCCCATGTTGCTTGGTGTTAGTTCTGGGTCCTCACTCATAGTCTCCACAGTTGGTTACTCACCTCTTTCTCTCCCATTCTGGAAGAATTGGGCATTTATTTGCCACTCCTTTGTGGCAGGTTGAGTTGATGTTATTGGCCCCATTTTACAGATCAGGAAGGTAAGGTCAGCAGTGTTGACTAGTCTGAGAATATTCATCTAGTTAGCAGTAGAGCTGTACTCCAGTCCAGATTTTCTGAGCTTTATCCAGCCTAATTCCCCTTTCCCCAGCTTGTTCTTGGTGCTGCTGAGTGACCCAGTGATCCTCTTTGTCCCAGAGCCAGAATTTGGATGAAGAATAAGGAAGTCCACATCTATTTGTCTGTTTTGAAGTTCTCAGTTGCTCTAACTCAAGTGAACATGGGAAAGAGATCAGTGGCTTGTCTTCGATAGGGCCTCAGGTAGTGGAGGACTGAAGTTCTGCTGAGCATCATATGAAGGACTGAAGTGGCTTCCCCAAGACTTAACTGACCTTTATCAGTGTCAGTGATGGGCTCTGCTGTGTTCACTCAGGAACTGTGAATGTGTATCTCCACTGAAGTGTTTGCAGACCTAGCAGCATGAGCTTATGGACTAGGAGCTAGAAGTCACAATGAACAACAAGGACAACAACAATAATAATAAAGATAGAGTATTTGAAGGTTTTCACAGCACTTAAAAATGTTCAAGCAACCTCCAAAGCTAGGTGCTATCATTGTTTTCATTTTTACAGAATGGAAAAGACAGAATTTAAATGATTTGCTCAGGGTCACACAATGATTATCTGAGGCAGGATTTGAACTCAGGTCTTCCTGACTCCAGATCCAGCACTCCATCCATCCATCAATCATACCACCTAGCTATCTAAGGAACCTCAGATGTCATAAATCCAACTCCCAAAAGGATACCTAGAGGAAATTTGGGGATTTGCCCCATAACTTGGGGGTAGTAAGTGGCCTACAATAAGGATTTATACTAACATCATCTTGCTTCAGATCTGTGTTCTTCTCTTTATATTACACTGCCTTCCTGGCCCAAGTCAAACTTTGACCTGATATCCTTCTTTAAAAAACTCCTCCCCAAAAACAGCAAACCTTACCTTGTCTTCAAATCAATACTAAGTCTTAATTCCAAGGCAGAAGAGTGGTAAGGACTAGGCAATGGGTGTCAATGTGACTTGCCCAGGGTCACATAGCTAGTGATTATCTGAGGCCAAATTTAAACCCAGGATCTCTTATCTTTAGGTCTGGTTCTCTATGAAGTGAGCCACCTAGTTGCCCCTGTGAGCTGTTGAGGTTTTTTTTTTCCTTTTTTTTTTCAGACCATGGAGCTGGGAGACTGGCCCACATCTACCTTCTCCCTCTAGATTCCCCAGAAAAAAAGCACCTCAAACTTAGGCTTTTTTTATGACATCCCTTTCCAAAGCCCCTGTGATTGGAGGACTCCAAAATCACTGTGGGCAAGAAGTGGGTCTTCTGGATGCCAGGAGTCATGCACAAGACCTTTCCAATAGCAGCAGAGAACACAAGTCCGTCTCTGTCTTTCCTTTAACCCACTCTTTTAGGTAGTTTGTTGACAGATAAGCAACAACCTTTATCTGTTCTTAATTCAATCAGAGGGAGCTTCAAACTTAATATAACCCTTTTAAAAATCCAAACTTAATTTCGGGGCATCAAAGAAAAGAGCACACAGGCTAGTGTTAATTAATTTTTACATGGCTCAGAGGATAGAGAGCCAGACCTGGTGACAGGAGGTTCTGGGTTCAAAGCTAGTCTCAGACATTTCCTGACTGTGTGACCCTGGACAAGTCACTTACCTCCAATTACCTAGTCCTTACTGCTCCTCTGCTATAATAGATAGTAAAGGTTAAAAAGGAAAAAAATGGAGGGTGTTTAGTCTGGGGGAGAGATGAGAGTGAGAGTAGAATATGACAAGTGTATGTATTTGGAATAGCAACTGCCAACTCACAAACTCTTCTCTTGGATCCACACAACAATCCTGTGAAGTAGCTATTGTTATTACTACCATTTTCATAATGGATATTCTGAATCAGAGGAAAATGAAGTGACTTTCCCAGGATAACACAGCCTGAGGCTAGACCCAAATTCGAGGCTTCCAGATTCCAAGACCAACTCCTAACATCCATCTCACTCCCTAGCTAGTGGACATTCTCTGTAGCTCATACATAGATAGCCTAGTCTAGATGGTCTTTCTATCATCCAGAAAGCCAGGCTGAGGAAGTAGGACAAAAGTAAAACCAATGATTGGGGCTTACAGGGACACAGATTTCAGCCCAGTATAATCAGAAATTTTATAATAATCAGGGTTGTTGGGAAATGGAATGGGCTTCCTTGTGAGCCAATGAGTGTCCCATTACCCGAGGAATCCAAATAGAATCTGAATGCCCACCCATCAAGGATGCTGGAACAGAGACCGGTGGGTGGAGCAGGAGGTGAAACTAAAGCTCTTTCCATCTGTGAGATTCAATGATTTCAGTATTTTCTAATGAATACCCTCTGGAAAGCTGCAATAGCACCTTGGAGAGGAGCCTCATCTTCTCCCAAGTCCTTTGATGTTTTGTCTTAAAAGCTATCTTAGCCAGCCCAGCTAGTAGAAGATTATTGTTTTTTAGTGACAATATAAAAATCAATATCCCATCATCTCTGCCTGCCATCTCTCCAAATTGGGTACCTTTTTGAAGGTGAGCCCTAATGAGCTCGTTGCCAGCATCGAGGCAGACACTGTAGGAAGTGCAACGTTGATGACAAGTTAAGTATCCCCGTAGACTCCACATTTGTTTTATGCAGTCTGCTAGGGAGGGAATTAGGTGAAGGCAACTGCAGCAGCCAACTCCTGAGAGCAGCTATCTGTGAATCATAACTAACACCCTAGGAAGGAGCTGCTGTCGCTTATTAGGCAGGTAACTTTGGGATTGATGAAGTGTCCATTTCTATTATTTCCATCATTTGGCTTCATTGTGATCAAAGAGGAGAGAGACAGAAGCACTCAAGACAAAACAGAACACGGAGAGGGGAGCAGTGAAACCAGGCACATTATAATTATAGCCACCCAGATGGAGGAGCCCAAAGACCCCAGAGCTTTCCTCTCTGTTTCTTCACCTACTGATGATGTAAAGCAGAAGACATCATTCACTTTTCCTTTTTTTTCTTTTTGGATTGAATTTAATTTATGTAGGGACTTCCAAGTGAGGAAATTTTCTCCACCTGTGAAGATCAGTCCCTGCTATGCAGTTTAGAATCTCAAAGATATGCCTTGGGCCACTGAGAGTTTAAGAGACTTATCCTGGGTCAGACAGCTGGTATATAGGGCAGTAGGTGGCTCAGTGGATAGTGTGAAGGATTTAGGCTCAAGAAGACCTGAGTTCAAATTCAGCCTCAGACATTTACTAGCTGTGTGACCCTGGACAAATCACTTAACTTCTGTGTACCACATTTGTAAACTTGAATAATACAAGCATTTTCCAGGGTGGTTGTCAGGATAAAAATAATATCATAGTTATAAATTGGTCAGCAAGCCTAAAAACACAATATGAAGGCTAGCTTTTGTAATAATTCTTATTATTTAGAGGCAGGATTTGTACTCAGATCTTCTAGTCTTTGAGGCCAGTTCTCTATCCATTACACCTTATCCAGTTTGGAGCATTTTTATCCTCTTCTTTCTTTCTCTCTATTTTAACTTCTTTCTCAGAGAATGGCAGCCAAATCATCGGTTCTTGGAAAGGATGTGTCCATAAAGGGTCTTATTTTTCACTTGCCACCCCTTTCGTCATTCCCTTCTCTGGCTACCACTACCTCCTCCTGCTGTTTACTTCATTAAAATTTGTAAGCTCCTTGGAGGTAAAGACTATCTTGATTTTGTATTTGGGTTCCCAGCCTTTAGTCTAATACTTAAAAGATAGTTATCACATACTCATTCATTTGAAACCCCAGAGTTTCTCTGATTCCTCAGAGAGGGAAAGAGCTTTAGCAAAGTCTAGGGCTCCTTGCCCTTCCTCACTCCACCCCACCCTCCATAGGTTATGCAAGGACTCTTGCTCTAGTGAGCCTTGTTCCTTCATAATGCAAGGAAGATGAGTTCATTTTTATCTGGAGACAAAAGCCATAATAAAAGTACAAAAAAAAAAACAAACAAAAACAAATAAACCAGATTTGAGGAGAAATGAAACCATTTGCAAGCTCCAAGTTCCAATTGTTCATGATTACACTCAGGGATGGCATCTTTTCCTCCTAATTCACTTCCATGATGCCTTTTTACCAATGTGCTCCTGAACTCAGCAGTTTGGGGGCATTTCAGTCCTCCTGCATAACCTTGTCTGACTGTGCAGCTCCTCCTTCCAGTGAGCAAAAGCTCCATTTCCTATAACCTTCCTTGCCTGGAAAGATTGACACATTCATACTCTTCCCCTGCCTCTTTTCTCTGTCTTAGTTTTTCCTTATACAGAATTTGTGCAAAATGCTCCTTTCTATTGCAAAGGTTATTTTTAATTGAAGGAATGAAGACGCCTTTATTAAGTGTTTACTATGTACAAAATGCTATGCTAAATGCAGGGGATACAAATAGAAAATGAAGACAGTCATTGCTCTCCAGGAGCTCACATTTTGATATGGGAGGCAATACACAGGAAAAGTTTCAGTGGTCCCATGGTACTTGGGCTACAGCAGTGTGAGAACTTGATTTTCATAGACTCTATCAATTCTTATATATTAGGGAGAATTACCGTGTATTCCTGTGTCTTGGATCTGGGTCAGAGGTACCATCCAGTCTGCATTTTCTTTGTCCTTGGGAATCCCAAAGAATATCTTCCCTTTTAATAGAATTTGGTTAATGAATGAAGGAGACAAGGGTTCTTTTCCAGCTTACATGTCCTGTCCACCTGTGGGGATGGGGAGGGATGAATAGGTTGATGAACCACCTCTTAATTAGTTATCAACAATTAAAGATGTCTTGGAATGGTCAAGGGAGGGACTGAATAATAAGATCCTAAAAATCTATTTATTAGTCTGCCTGTTGCAGTGTGGATCATGCCTGGTCCTGAAAGAGCCACAGAGACCTTTATCACTTTATTGGTTATGTTGCTAGTCTAACCAATAAGACTGCTATAATCAATAAATTTATGTTCTCCCTCAAAATTGGTCTTCAGATAATTTTAAACTTATCAGAAAAGAAGATGGACATGTATCTTCTAAAATCATGATAGTTTCTGTTGTTGAACCATTTGACGGTTCCAAGGACTTTGGTGGCAAGAACTTAATTTTCTAGGTCTTTGGTAGCTATTTCTATAGCCCTCGTAGAAGTGGTTTCCAGATTACATTCCCAGAGGGATTGCTTCCCAAGATGATGACTGAGGACACAGGACTGGAAGCCTCGTTATTCCCAAGGTCCCTGAGTTGTCTCCATCTGGATGTGAGGAGATATGGTGGCTAAGGTGGTGGTGGTGGGGTTGAAGTTGGCTAATGCTTGCCTCCTCTCTCCCCCTCAGAGGACCTCACTGCTCCAGTTAGTCCAACTTGACTACCAGTAATTAGGGATAGTTGACTCCTCCTTAAAAGTTGACTACTAGAAGGAGAAAGGACCTATTTGTACAAAAATATTTATAGCCACTCTTTTTGTGGTGGCAAAGAATTGGAAACAAAAGGGATGTCCCTCAGTTGGGGAATGGCTGAACAGACTATGGTATCTCATGATGATGGAATATTGTTGTGATGCAAGGAATGATGAACAGCATGATTTCAGGAAGAGCTGGAAAGACCTCCATGAACCGATGCAGAGTGAAATAAGCAGAACCAGGAGGATGTTACACATAGTAACTGCAAAATTGTGGAATGATCAACTGTGATAGACTAAGTGGTTATTGGCAATAGGCAATATAATGATCCAGGACAATTCTGAGGGACTTGGGACAAAGGATGCTCTCCATCCTCAGGGGAAGAACTGCTGGTGTTGGAATGCAGATGAAAGCAGGCTATTTTTCACTTGTTTATTTGGGTTTATATTTGGGGTTTTTTGTTTCATAAGATTACTCAATTACAAAAATAAACAACATAGAAATAATTTCTTTTGAGTCGACTCCTGGGATGATGGCTGTGGATGCTAGGGGGGACGTAGGACTTGTGAACAGGGAGGTTTAGCAAGTCCTAGGGCTTCTGTGCTGATCTGATTGTTGGGGGCAGTTAATCAGTATTTCCATTTTGGTGATGGGAAAGGTGAAAGTCCCATCTTCATAATGATTTTCTCCCTCAATTACAGCTATGAGGGCTGGGCTGGAAATAGGTTATGTGGTCTAGACATCAGGGGACACTGTTATTACCAAGGCTCTTATACTTGGGGTCTATATTAGGGTCTGAGGATAAATGGTAGTTAAGGTAGAGGTGGTTTGACTCTCCTGGCACATGCTACCTTTTCTTTCTCCCTGGGGAGGGGCAGGGTAGGACTTGCTTTTTCAGCTAATTCTTTGGAATATGAGAGGGAGGGGGTCTTAGAACTTTTTTTTAATAGGCAATGAAGGTTAAGTGACTTGCCCAGGGTCACACAGCTAGGAAGTGTCTGAGGCCAGATTTGAACCTAGGACCTCCTGTCTCTAGGCTTGGCTCCCAATCCACTGAGCCACCCAGCTGCCCCAGAAACTTGTTTTTAAAGAAAGGTTTTTTTCTAGCTACATTTCGATAAGATAGATCTCTCTGGTAATCCTATGCATTTTAGTTTGTGCATTTAAAAGCATTATTCTAAGAAGAGGCAAGAGGTTCACTAGACTACAGTCCAAGGCATCCATGACACAAAAAAAGGACTAAGAACCCCTTGCTGAAGGCAAACAAATGGAATTTGCTACTTTCCTAGAGGGACAACTAGTTGAACCTAGCAGAATGGGCTAACTGGCCTCCACTTGGATAATGTCTGCCTTCTTTCTGTCTCTCTTTCTGTCTGTCTTTCTATTTCGGTCTCTCTCATCTGCTTCCGTCTCTGTCTCTTTCTGAATCAGGCGGGTGACTGATTTCTTCAGAGAGCTTTACTGGGATTTTCCATTTTCTCTTCCAACCTAAGCAAATCTTTCCTTTTCTTCCCCAGCAAATGATCTCAGTGAATTGCAGAGAGAATTCCTCATGTCCTGTTAATGCTTGCTTTGAAAGCTTCATTTCCAAGCTCTTGGCGTTGGATTCTTTGCAGTCTTTTCTGGGAACACTGAATCAAGAAAAACATCCACACAGACATTCTTGTTTCCACCAAACACGTCCCAGGCAGACCCTTTTGGGGGAGGGCAGGGGAGGGCTGGGGTCCCGTCCTTTGGGCATTAAAGTAATGAATGGGCTCGAGCTGGTGGTCGGGCTCCTGAAGGGTTCAAAGGCTCAAAGCTCATGTTTATTTTGGAATTTAGCCCCAAATGTAGCCCCTCATCATGGATGGTTGTTTGGCTATGGGTGGATTTGCTTGTGGGGGGGAGGCCGTAAGAGGGAGCTCAGGAGGGGAATCTTTCCACTATTCATCATCTGAGTTCCTTTTAATGTTCTTTCCAGCAAGAACACCTTCCGGGGAGTGTGTCACCCACCAGCCCCACTCCAAGCCACCCTCCCTGTCCCCAGCCGCCTGCCTCTTGCTGTTCCACTTAATGACCGCATTATTCTGATTTCATTAAGGCTTGTTCCTCTCTAACTCCTGCTAATGGATGAGCCGAGCCATGAGTCACACGCCTGTTCCTTTTGGTCTGAAGGGCGCACGGCTGCTTTTGCTTTTGCTTTTTTAAAGACCTCATATAGAAGAGAGATGGCCGGTCCCTTGGCATTGAAGGAATCACTTTATTACTCATTTCATGCATATGGCGCTGCTATGAGGAATGGCCTGCACTGATGCCAGCCAAGAGAGGGCCGGGCCTCTGAGTGATGGGGAATGGCCGAGCTCGGTTTCCCCCTTGGACTTAGTGCTGGGGAAAAAAGAAGGTGCTGAAGGTGCTGAAGGTGCTGAAGGTGCTGAAGGTGCTGAAGGTGCTGAAGGTGCTGAAGGTGTTGGGTACACTCTGTGATGGGGCCGGAGTCCTCTCTAGGCTGAGGAGCCTCACAGACCAAGGCGGTCCTCCTGGATAATATTTCAGGACAAAGGAATGGGAATAGGCATCTCCAAGAGCAAAAAAAGTGGGAATAACCCAACAGGAGAAAACCCAAGTGGCTGAGGCCAGGATGAGACAAGGAGACAAAACACTAGTGAGCTCTTTCAAAAGCTAAGTCCTGGGGGCAGCTGGGTGGCCAGGTGAATTGAGAGCCAGGCTTAGAGATGGGAGGTCCTGGGTTTAACTCTGGCCTCAGACACTTCCCAGCTGTGTGACCCTGGGCAAGTCACTTAACCCCACCTTGCCTAGCCCTTACTGCTCTTCTGCCTTGGAGCCAAGACTAATTAACAAGACTAATTAACTAATTAACCAAGACTAACACACACTCATTCTGATATGGAAGGTAAAGGGGTTTTTGTTTTTGTTTTGTTTTGTTCTTAGCGTGGGGCCTTATATATGATAGGAGGAACATTTAGAAATGGTGACATTTATGGGAATGATGAAATCCAAAGGGCCAACGAGATCCAAGGATCCTAGATTTAGGCGCCTAGAGGTCACTTGGTCCAAATTCCTCATTTGGCAGAGGTGGAAACTGAAGGCTAAAGAGGGAAGTTGACTTGTCCAAGGTTGCATAGTAGTAAAGAATAGAGTTGGGGTACTAACATAGAATCTCTACCTTCAAATTTATCTGTGCCCCCCCCTCAACTCATCATTATGCCTCCCTTCCATCATGTGAAAAATATGAAAGAAAACAGAAAATGAGCTTTTAAGTGTACCAAGAATAGGCAAAGAAGAAAAGTATTTTATATAAATTAATATAATTTTTAAATTATATTAACACAATTGTATTATTAATACAAGTTTTATGTATGTATAACAATATTGTATTATGAATATGAGTGTATATTAATAATATAATATTTATATAAATTTTATAAAATATAAATTAAGAAAATTATTTCTTAATAGCATAGTGCTGTAAGTTTAGAGCCAGAACAGTCTTTAGAGACTATTGGGTCCAACTGAATCACAGAGAAGTGGCTTAATGCCTAGAGCACTGGATCTGGAGACAGGAAGACCTGAGTTCAAATCCAGCCTTAGACATCTATTTACTGTTACTCTAAGTAAATCACTTAACTAATAATAATATAATACCTCCCAGGGTTGTTGTGAGCATCAAATGAAATAATAATTATAAATCAGTTAGTACAATGCTTGGCACATAGTAAGCAATATACAAATGTTATCTATTATTATTGTTATTATTAGCTACATTTATTTTTTTTAAATAATTTTTTATTTTTAGAAAAAATTTCCCTGGTTACATAAGTCATGATTTTACTTTACCCTTCACCCCCTTCACCCCCCCATCTCCCCATCTCCCGACTCCCCCCCCCCCCCCGTAGCTAATTCGCATTTCCACTG
>NC_058132.1:647916757-647987118 GCF_016433145.1 Gracilinanus agilis | reverse complement strand
CTTCCTTCCTTCCTTCCTTCCTTCCTTCCTTCCTTCCTTCCTTCCTTCCTTCCTTCCTTCCTTCCTTCCTTCCTTCCTTCCTTCCTCTCCCTACCTTTCTGTTTTTCTATCATCTGTATCATGTATCTATCACAAACAATCCAAAGGGTTTGCTTCAACAATCAAGACAGAAAAAAACTTGAACCCTGAAGTTCTGTGTGATTCCATGCGCTGTTTAGGCAAACTTCCGAGTGTACAAATGAGTGTATAAACTGTCCCTTAGGCAGATGTTCTAGATGAACAATCAGTGAGATCCAGAGTTGGATAGGAGGGGAAGCATAGACTAGGTTATTTTCATGAGATGTTGTAGCATTTGGCAATCTCATAATACTATTTAAGTAAAAAATCCAACTTTAAAAATATTTTAAAATTTGATTTTCATTCTAAACAATATACAGAAAAAAGACTAGTTCAATATGTGAAGCAGAACAGAAAAGGAGAATTAGGTCTGACGCCTTGGATTTCTATTACATAAAACTTGCTTTAAAAATTATTTGCTATATTCAACAGCCAATTTTAAAAGTTGTTCTGCTTGTTTGTGTTTCCTTCTGAACTTCCCTTTGTTTTCTTCTGTTCATTTGTTTAAACGTCTCCCTAACCACTTTTATTTTTATTTTTTGGCAATGCTATTACCAGATCTCCTCTCTTCCTCTCAAATCCCTCTTTCCTATGAAAAAAAAAAAACAACAAACAACCCTAAACCTTATAATGAATAAATAAAAATTGTTAAGGAAACAATCCACTGATTTGCCATATTTAAAAATGTTGTAGCCTCTGAACATTGAGCCCTTCCCCTCTTTCCTAGGTGGGAAGTAGTATGCTTTAACTGGTCTGCTCAAGATCCTTGCATTGATCTGAGTTCTTAAATCTTTCAGTTACAAAAAAAATGTAACTTCATAATTCTTGTCCTGTACCACAAACAGTGGTTTTTATTTAAAAGGTTCAGAAAGATTTTAATATAAATAATTTAATATGTTTTTCAATAATCATCAGAGATGTGGTCAAAAGTCACACAAAGGAGTAGGGAAGGGGGTAGCAGGAAATTCCCAGACAAAAAAGAAAAGAACCCTAGAAATTAGGTCTTGAATTATTTCACCTCAAATTGAAACAATAGTCAATGAATCAGTCAATAAGCATTTACTAGCCACTTTCTCCATGTCAAGATTTAGGTTAAATATAGGGGATACAAAGAAAGATAAAAAACAAATACCACCCCCCCAAAAAAAACCCCAACAACCTGTCCCTTTCATAAAGGAGCTCCCATTTTAATGGAGAGACTATATGTAAATAATTAGATGCCTGCAGATTACAAAGACTAAATAAAAATTAAAATGGATTCTAGCAGCTGTGGGAGGGATTCTTTGAGAAGGTGAGAGATAGCCAGGCAAGCTAATCTATGGAGGTGTGGAAACAGAGCCTTCTGGGCATGTGGGACGGCCAGTGAGTTGGTAAATAGAGTGCCATGTCTGAGTAACTACAAGCCCACAAGTTTAGATGAATCATACTGGATTTTCTCTTCATTTCCAAGATGAATATGTATACATCCAAGGTAGCCCTATGCCTAGGGTGCTTCTGACTCCCTACAGGTGCACTCACTTTTCCCTGCTAAACACCTCCAGGTAGAATGGTCACAGCTTTAATAAATGGAAAGATGGGGATAAATGCAAAGTTCTGCTTTGTCCTCAGGTATTCTCCTTTAAAAGTCTTCGAGATTCATTCATTGTTCATTAGAGAACATCATTAAAATACCACATTAGCTCTCCAGTAGTTGAAGCATCATGCAGAGCTTTAACAATGTTGACCCTAAGGGTGTCCAAGCTTTTCTAATAAAATGTGTGAGGTAAGGATCTGCTTATGAGGGAACTATTCTTGTCCCCTGATATTTTGTTCCTTAAGAATGGGAAAAGGAGGAGCTGCAAAGACATATACACTAGGACACATATCTAATTAAGGACAGTGTGAGGTCATATTGGATCCAGGGCTTTCTCCCTTAGCGATCTAACTTGTTCTAACTAGGCTGGTTCCTCAGTCCTCTGACTCTTCCCACAGATAAACAAAAACTAATGAATATCTACCCAGATGCTCTGCTTTCCAGGAAAAATATATATGAGATAAGCCTCCCTGGAATGGGATCCACAAAAAAATGAGAGGACACACACACACACACAAACGTACACAACTAGATAAAGAAGTATAACCTTGAGATGCTAGGGAGGGGAGTCAGCTGTTTCTACAACCTTGAAAGTGAGAAAGTAAGCATGTTAGAAGAACTTCTCCCATCCCTATCATGACAACTCAGATCATCAGATGACCAGCATTCTATGTGTCTCTGCTGCTGGCTTTTATGTGGTATTTGTTCATGGCTTTTGTGGGAGGCATTGGTGACAGCATGGGTCATCTCTGTAGCATCTCCATCCTCCAAGACTCTTAGCAGCAATGATAGCTCTCCTGTCCTTCTGTGACCAGGAGATGGGCTGGATTTTGGAGGCAACGCAGAACCTTGGAGTTGGAGTCAAGGGATCTGATTTATAATCCTATCTCTGCCACAAACTCCCTTTGTGAGCTTCAGAAAACTGAATCCCATAGAGGCTAACTGGGATTTTTCATACAGCTAGGACTTAGACAATGGAGCCAGGATTCAACCTCAAGTCTTTCTTCTCCAGATCCAACTTGGAGTGCTGTCTCAACAATCCAAAGGTTAGCTCTCAGTGCTGTCTCAACAATCCAAATCTCCATGGCTAGGTTTGTTCTTCCAAACTATCCCTCCCCCCCCACCAAAAAAAAAAAAAAACTGTCTCCAGCCTCAGGTTCCTTTACTGACATTTGATTCCATTTGCTTTGGGGAAATAGAGCTCGTTTTAATTGGACACTTTCCATGGCTCCATTGAATTCCTAACTGATGGGACCAAGGCTTCTCATCAGTCAGAAGAGAGCAATATCTCAGGGACCCAAGATTCAAGGGCATGTCTGCTCTCTCTTTTCTCCATTGGATCACTGATATGGGAGGCAAACTTGGACAGAAAGAGGTGAAAAGGAACGAGAGGTAGGGAGCCATGCTTCCAGCAGGGCATGCTCCAGGATCAGAGGGAAGAAACAGGCAGAGCTGTCTGTGTGGGCGAACTCCCAGCTGACAATATCCTCATCAACCCAGTCTCGCTGCTGCTTTTGAAATGCCTTCATTAAGCACCCCTAGGAAAGGTCTCTTTAATCAGTCCTAGTTTCTGTTTACATGAAAGGGAGTCCTTTGCCCTGAAGAGTGCCACCCCACCAACAAATGAAGAGAGTTTGAGAACAAGGTGGCTTTATGAACACAGCACCCATGCCTAGTATGATCAGTTAGTTTCCCTTCATGGTTCTTGTTGATGGAAGCTGTTTAATTAATATTTTATGCAGTGCATCTCCCCCTACCTATATTTCTAACATTTATTTTGTTTTTACCTATATAATGTATGTATTCATAGAATCACAGAATTTCAGGTGAATTAGTCCAATAAAGAACTGTCAAACCAGTGCCAAAGTTAGTGCGTTGGAGACTCCAGTGTCCTGTCTAGGTATCCTGATGTTTCACCAGGAGAAATAAACAGCAGCTGAAAACTCCTAGCTGCAACTGAGAGGGAATCTTTCTTCTTCATGGGAAACAATATTTAGCAGTGAGTTCTTAAATGATTTCTCTGTTAGCCTGGAAATGGAGGTTGGTGGGATCTTATATCAAATTCCTCAGTAGTAATTAGCCCATTGTGATTCTCATTTTGTCATTTCCTTACTTATCCAAGAATGTGCTCAGCCATAATCAAAGGGGTTGCTCTCACTTAAAAAATGCTGGAGGCATGAACACAAATGACCTGGTCTTTATTTCTTCAGTCTTAAAAGAAGGGAAAGGAGTAATAAAGAAGAAATAAGAAAAACAGGAAGGAGGAGAAACATCAAGTGATGATTTCATGGGTATTTTTCCTTTTTCCAAATACTCTTGAATATAGGACCACACCTAGGGAAAGTTGTCAAAGTAGGTTACTTTTTTCATCAATATCAACTTTCCCTCCTCCCATCTTTTACAATATTCGAACAACCTTCTATAGACTCTGAGCCCCCATTTTCATGTTTCCATCTCTCCCATAAAGTAGCCCCAAGGATTATTCTTCTCCCAGGGCTTTGGTTTCTACATCATTCCCTAGTGAAATGTTCTCTACTATTTTCTGTTGTTCCTGCTTTTTTTTTTGTTTTATCCTTAGAATAGTTTGTAGTTACTTATCTGTGTACCTATCATTTGTCCTACTGGCAGGGAAGATCTTTTGGGGAAGAGATAATTATTCTTAGAATTTGCAGAATATCTTACCCATAGTAGGCACTTAATAAATGTTACATGGCATTGGACATCCTTAGGTGCTCATGAGTAACCTTTCCTTGCATAATGGACATTATAGCAGAGCCCTTCTACAATGTATTAATCTCAGAATGCCAGAGTTGGAAGGGATGTCAGAGAAAATAATCCCTTTTCTAGTTGATATGGGGAGGTAGCGGGACCATAATTCTCACCTACTTAAAAGAAAACTTTTGTTTTCATAAAAATTAAAGTTTGGATTTGAGAATTTAAAAAATCATCACACATAAATGGAGGTACCCAGGGATGTACCCGAAGTGCATCACTTTGTTAGGCTAAATAAAAAAAAAGGATCCATTCATGTAGTGTCAAAAGAAAATAATTACACTATTTTTTTTTATCAAACTTCAGAAATTAGTTTTCTCTTTCATAGCTTATGGTGTTCACTCTGTGTTCCTATATGCAGTTTATGAAATTTCCAACTTGGTGATATAGGCATTTTGCTGTGGTGCTTTTTATTTTTTAAGCTAAGCTGACTGTGACTTCATCTGTGCCACAAGCTCCCCTGATCTATGCTAGCCCCTGTCCTGCAAGTCCTATTGAATGAAAGCTTGGCATGGGGCTACATATACATTGCCAGTGTATACCAGAGGTGGGATGTGAGCCTAGGTCTTGGTAACTTGGATCTTGGATCTCTGGTCACTCACTATTCCATGGCTGCTTGTGCTGGCTAACTCTTCTGAAATGGTATGATTTGAATTGTTTCTCCTTGCCAGCCTTTTCTATTCAGGAACAACACCCTCTAATCTACTTGGCATTTATTTACTGCCTCATGCAATGACTCTGCATCTAGTGGGTGCCAAACAAATGCTACTTTTGGTCCATGATTTCCTGCCTGTCTAGATCCCTGGTTCCTAGCCCTGGAGGTGGAAGGTCACTTCCTCCAATTCCCCATTTTCCAGGTGAGGAAACAGGAATAGAGCAGGGATGTCACTTGCCAAAGTTATGTGGGTGGCTCATGGCAGAGGGATTGTTGCAAGTCCAGCCTTCCTTTCACTGCCTCTCCCAGCCCACTTACACATGCTAATTAGGCCTTAGAAAGTCTTTCAAATTCTTTTCTATCTCTTCCTTACACAGCAGCATGATAAGCCTTAATTTAAATTATAAACACTCTGGAACTTATTGTCCTTTTAAGTATTATGGGGAAAGTCGAATAATTAATGACTACCCTAATTAAAAAAGAATTCAAAGGAGCAGAGGATGCTGAGAGGATTTTCATAAACTTTGGTTGAGATAAGCCAGTGTAATAGATACTTTGGACAGTAGAATGTTTGAGGATCCTTTGGGACATTGAAAGGGCTCTCACATTACTATAGGAATGAGTCAATAGATAAATCAATCAAACATTTATTAATCACCTGCTATGTTCCGGGCACTGTCTGAAGTCCTGGGGATACAAATACATATAAAAGTAGACAGTCCCTGTCCTCAAGGAATTTCCTATCCAGTGGAGGAAGAAGACACAGAAAAGGCATCTAGAAAAATCAGTGGGGAGAAGGTAGCCGAAACAGGCAGGATGGAGGCTTCCAAGAAGTCCAAAAGCAATGGGGAGAGAATCTGTACTAAGCTCCCTTTTCAGAGGGATGCTCTGGACCCCATCGCCCTGTCCTGAATAAAGGAATATACAGGTATTTATTAGTCACCTGCTTTGGGCCATACACTGAGCTGGAGTTATATTTCCAAATGAGACAGCTCCTGTCCTCAAGGAACTTATATTCTAATTTCACTAGGAAAGAGTTTTTGTCTGGAGTGTCACAGGGATTATGAATAAAGCTGTATAGAAGGGCAATTCATTTTGGTGCCCACACCAGTACTGATAGTAGTATTGGTTTGATTACTGGTCTTAGAGAAATAGTAAGAAATGAAAGGGGGTTCAGAGGTGAGGTAAAAGAATGAAAGATGGTGAGAAGCCCACAATGGATGGGTTTTCATTTCCTGCTTTATGTCTCATTGGGATGTGAGTCATGTTCTGAGTTTGGACCTGCAGTCAGAAGACTTGAATTCAAATCTGTCCTCAAACACTTGCAAGTCAGGAGAAGGAGAAGGAAGCATTATTGAAATGGATCTTAAAGATCTGCAAATTGGCAATTACTAATTGATTCTCACAACTACCTAGTCAGATGAATGCTATTATTATTTTCATTTTATAGATGAGGAAACTGAGGTTGAGATCTGATGCAGGATTTGAACTCAAGTTTCTTTGATTTCAAATCTAGAACTCTGCCCAATATATTACCTATTTGCCTAAGGGATGAATATTTTTGGCCTGGACCATCTACTGATTCAGGAAGCTTTTTCAGATACCAACAATATTGCAAGCCTCCAGGTATATAGTTTCCTTCTTTTGTCCACAGAAGAACCAAGATCATTAGTTGTTTGGGGCAACATCATATGCACCATTAAAGCATTCTTCAAATTTATCACTTTGTCACTTCCAAAGTGCATTCCAGTGGTGGTAAAGGCGTAATTTTAATGCTGAGTTGTGGAAGGAGACTTCATTTCTCTATGACTATCGCCTAAGCAAAAAGAGAGGACCCAGATGCCCTTTTCTCCTGCTGGAGTATGAGGCAGAATGAAGAAGGTCCAGAAAGCTAAAAAAGGGATTGGTGTGGCCTTCTCCTATCAGGGACATTTGGGATGCAGCCACTTACCTGGGTCATAGAAGGGAGAGGAAATGACCTTCCAGAGACAGTTAGACCAATCTTCTCCTTTTATAAGTTAGATAATGAAGAGCCAGGTGTAGGCAAAGTTCATACTCTCAGGTCAGAGGACTGGGAGTGTGAAGGAGGTCTTTGGGAATCAATGGGTTGCCATGGTCAAAGGATTCCTCCCCTATTGGCCACAAATTGGTAAGCTTTTCTGGTCAGTTCTCAGAGAACAGAAAGCACCCAGACAGGCATATTCTGAGCCACTAATATCCCAGGATGACTCTCAAATCACAATTAGAGCAAGAATATATCTTTCAAAATCACCTCGTTCCAACAGTGAGAATCAGGATTCTTTGTCTCTTACCCAGACAAATAACAACTCTGGGGCCCTGTGCCAAACATGAAGGGCTAGTTCTAATCTAGCCAAATACTGACAGACTTAGTTCTTTTTTACAATTCTTACTTTCTCTTTTGGTACCAACTCTAATTCAGAAGGGCAAGGACTAGGTAAGCAGGATAAAGTGACTCGTACAAGGTAATATAGCTAGGAAGTATCTGAGGTGAGATTTGATTCCCAGTCCTCCAGACTCTAGGCTTGGTGCTCTAGTCACTGTGCTACCTAGCTGCTTGATCATAGTTTTTCTATCACACTTCCTTTTGCTTCTCCCTTGGTTTTCAGACTGGTAGGTGCCAAGGTTCCACCTTCTCTGACACAAACATGTCCAAGAATATCCTAGTGGGGCAACACGGGCACAGAAGACATTGTCAAGGATGTGACAATTGTTGGACTTCTTGAACCCATTTGTTCATTCTGCCTCATACTCCAAGAGGAGAAAAGGACATTTGGGTCCTCTCTTTTTGCTTAGGCGATAGTCACAGGGAAATGAAGTCTCCTTCCCCAACTTGCTCTCAGTATTAAAATTACATCTTTACCATCGCTGGAATATACTTTGGAAGTGACAAAGCGATGAATTTGAAGAATGCTTTAAATGGATTGAATGGGTTCCTGCCATTCTGGGTTCTTTATTCCTAAGCCTTCTGGGAGTTTATGGCAGGACCTGGCACAGCTGGCTAAGAATCATGAGATTTGGTACTAGAAAGAACCTTTAAGTAGGTATGGCTCAACACTTTCTTTTGATTATTGAGGAAAATGTAATTCAAGATTAATTGATAGACAATATAAAAATCCCTGTTCCAAGAAACCAAAGAACTGGGTGGGGCCATCCAAATATCACCAAAACACCCATTTGTTGATGCAGTAAATGGATGTTTTCCTACTTGGCGTATAAAGACCAGAACTTAATAGACTGAATGGGAGCACAATCCCAGTGGGAGAAGATATCTGAGCAGTCACCTGGGATAATCTGTATACAAAAAGGTCTTCTGCTATATTCTTAATAGGTGGCTATCCAACATCCACTTGGAGATCTTTGGTAACAGCCACCACCACCACACATTTTACCCAATGTCTTTATAAATATTTAATTCATTTTGGTCTTCAACAACAACCCTGGGAAATAGGAGCTGTTGTGATCATCTCCATATAGGGAAACTGAGATAGCCTGGGATCATGGAGCTAGTAAGTGTAGGAGGTTGGATTTGAATTTAGATCTTCCAGATTCCAACTCCAACACTCTATCCCCCTGGGTAATCTAGCTATCTCTAGGTAGAAGATACAGGAAACTGGCTTTTGATCATAGAAGACCTGGGTACAGATATCACATGAGATATTGACTAGCTGTGTGACCCTAGATGAGTCATTTGATATTTTTTAGCCTCAACTATCTCATCTCTAAGATGAGGATCAATTGCTCAAGCAATCAAAGAAACCCAAGAGCAGGATTTTATATTTATCCTCACTAAATTTTATCTTTTTTGATTCATCCCCATTTTTGAGTCTTCCAGGCTCATTTGGATCCTTATTCTGTCATCCAGTGGGTTATGTGGCCCTCCCAGCTTTGAGTCAACCTCCTCAGCTTCATCAAAGACATTGACAAATATGGTCACTACTTCCTTTTCTAGACAGTAATTCCCCTTCAATGCTCTATTCTAAAATGCTTCCAAGAATTAGTATTCAAAGTCAAGCTGATCAATTAAAGTGAATGAATGAAGCATATTTCTGAATCATTAGTATTTAGCATAATGCCTGGCATATATGTTTTTAATGAGTGTTTCCTGATTGATATAGTCCTCTTGTCCTATAATTTGGAATAATCTACTGTTCTTCCTCATCTGATTAACAAAATGTCTCCAGATCCTCTTGATATATACTCTTTTTAGAATCCTTACCTTCTGTTTTAAAACTGATGCTAAGTGCTGGTTCCAAAGCAGAACAGTGGGAAGAGCTAGGTAATTGGGGTGAAGTGACTTTCCCAGGGTCACACGGCTAGGTAGGAAGTATCTGAGGCCAGATTTGAACCCAGGTCTCCTCCTGATTCCATGCCTGGTATTCTGTCCACTGTGCCCCTTTGGTATACTTTTAATTAAAACTAAAATCAGACTTTTTTTTTTTCATGAGACCTCAGGATTCAGATGGATTCAGACAACAGGTTGTTTAATCATTTTCAGTTGTATCTGATTCTTCCTGGCCACTTTTTTGGGATTTCTTGGCAAAGATACTGGAGTGATTTGCCATTTCCTTCTCCAGTATATTCCCAATTTACAGATGAACTGAGGCATAGTGGAT
Source organism: Gracilinanus agilis (assembly GCF_016433145.1). Classification (NCBI taxonomy): domain Eukaryota; kingdom Metazoa; phylum Chordata; class Mammalia; order Didelphimorphia; family Didelphidae; genus Gracilinanus; species Gracilinanus agilis. The sequence goes on along the minus strand of NC_058132.1, from coordinate 647,977,367 downwards.
TAAGTGACTTGCCTAAGGTCTAAGGCTGGATTTGAACTCTGGTCTTCCAGACTCTAGCATTCTATCCATTGTGCTACCTAGCTGCCCCTAGGCAACATGAAAATGAAATGAAAATGAAAAAATCTGCCATGAAAAAGAAATCAAATGAAGATTGATGGATTTCTCTTGTGAAAAAGAATTGATTGATGGATTGACCTGTGATCTATCTCTAGCTATTTCCAGTCAGTATTACTCATTTTAGTGTGGTTACATAAATGATTATTTAATATACCTATATTCATATTCTCACATCAGGTTAAAGGGATTCTTTCTTATGTCAGACTTTTTAGGCAAGTTTAAGACTATACTAAGAGTCCTGGGTGTGTTTGCTTAACCACAGAATATTTTCACTAGAGGACTTCCACTCATGTGGCCTGAAGAGTAAATATCAGCATGAGAAAGGGCATCATCTGGACCTCCACCCTCTGACACTTTCCCCTCACCCAGCCTGGGGAGATAAACAGTGGCAGGTGGATATTGTGCCTGTCCTTGAGTAGAGATGACCCTTATTGTACCCCTTTTGTGCCCACCCATGGAAAACCCATAATTTATTTAGAAACTCCATGACTTCTGGTTGTTTGCCTTGATTGTCCTTCCATCTTTGGGGTGGGAGTCTGCTTTGAGGATGACCCAACTTTTTCCTGTTACTAGAGCTTGGTTAGAGATCTGTCTGCCCATTATCTTGGGACCACCAATGAGAATCTGTATTTTGTGGTGCACCAATTGGATTGTCTAGGATATGAGACTAATAAAATCTGCACTGGAGAGGAAGGGGGCATCTCGATTATGAGGAAGATCTGAGGTCCCATTCATTAAAGGGGCATAGGTCCTTTTAATAAATGGTTATTAGCTTGAAGTTCTGACTCAGTGGTTTTTATTGCAGACCAGAGACGCTTTTTTCCTGACATCCTTTAGTAAGTGCCATACTTTTGTGCTCAGAGATGCCCATCACCTAAGTAACTGAGACAATTTCCAACTTCCTGTCACTTGTACAATATTTGGTAGAAATATTCTACCCTAGCACAGGTCAGGCCAGGAGACTAAATGACTTAGAAGTTTTACCTCTAATTAAGATGCTTCTAGAATCCCTTCCCAGGAGGCTCACTTGTTCACCTGTCTTGATCACATTGTTAAACAATAAAGGAAAGTGAGAGTTCAGGAGAGAGTGTGGTTATTATGGACTGAGTCCTTAATAGACCTCTTAATACCCTGCATCAGCCCACAAGATTTGAAGCTCTCCAGTCAATCCATCAGGGACTGTCTACTAATAACAGTCTTTATTTATAGAAGAGCTTTCTCTAAGCAATAACAAACACATGTTATTTCTCCCTTAGTTGTCACACCTTTGCCTTCTTCTTGGTGATCATGGAATGCTAGCATGGGAATGAACCTTAATGGCTTTGTCCAAAATCTTTAGTTTACAGATTGGGAAGCTGAGACCTAGAAAGGGAAGACTTACCCCAAATCTGACAACTAGATGATGACAAAACTGGGAGTAAGGAATAGCTTTGTTTTATGGACAGGGGGTGGGTGATGTTTCCTCCCCCCTTTATTGGGAAGAGAGCTCTTAGATTAAATTTAGCAGGAGACTGAGAGAAAATTTACAGTGAACTCTATTCTCTGCTTCAAGCAAACCCACAAAATGAGTCAAGTTTGTATTTTACGACCAGAATGGTCTGTCCTCTTTGCTTTTCAGACTTTCATCTCTAACTTTTCTTGGGGGATGAGTGGTGATGTCACCCATAGAACCTCATCTCTTAGACCATTCTTCCCTCTTGGGTTCCACAAGTCCCTTAGCAATCCCACTAACCCTTCTCTTCTACCTTCTCTTTTACCTTCGATGAGCACTAGGTACCTGTCTACTCAGGAAAAGGCCCCCACGGTGTTTGAGTTGAGTTCTAGGCCCCACATTTGAAGATGGCCACAGATGAGTTGGAGAATATCTAGGGGAGGGAGATGGGATGACCAGGGGACTCAAATCCTCATCATATGAGAAACAGTGGATAGACTTGAAGAGGCCAAGTTTGTTAAGAAGACTTTCAAGGACTGTGATGTGATAATTGCCTCTAGAGATTTGAAAGCCTCATAGAATCATCCCAGGGTCACAGATTTAGTATTGAAATAGAGATCCCAGAGGCCGTGTTGTGTGTCTGCATCATGAGGTATTAGTTAAGTCAGCCAAAGGTCAAAGCTGAGCCCAAACCTTCTACTCCAAATCAAACTCTACTGTGGTGCTACCCCTCTATCCCTGGGAATAATAATAATAATTATAATAACTTTTATATGATGCTGATTATGTAGGTAAGCACTGTGCTAAGCATTTCACGAATGTGATCTCCTTTCAACTTCACAACCATTGGAGATAGGCACTATTATTATACCTCTTTCTTAGACAACCACATAAGTGCCTTGGTCACAGGATCATAGATCTAGATCTGGTAGGGTACTTAGAGACCATCTTGTCCCACCCTCTCATTTGTCAGAGGAGGAAACTGAAGATCCCTTAAAATCACAGAGGCAAGAAGGGACAGAGGAAGAATTTGAACTTAACTCTTCCAAAAGGAGGAAGATTTGGAATTAATGTAAGAATTTACTTCTGAACAATAAGAACTAGAAAAACTAATTGAAGAACAACTGTGTAAGGGGAGAGGGGCAAACTCAATTTTACTTTCATATTTGTTTTTATCCTCCTTACCCCCCATCTCAGCCTCACATCCACCCTTTGCCATTTAGAAAGCAAAAACACTAGAACCTATCATAAACATGTATAGTCAAGTAAAACAAATTCTTGCATGGCCATTCCCCTAAACGTATTCTCTCTCTCTCTCTCTCTCTCTCTCTCTCTCTCTCTCTCTCTCTCTCTGTCTCTGTCTGTCCCTCTGTCTCTCTCTCTCTCTGTCTCTGTCTGTCTCTCTGTCTGTCTGTCTGTCTGTCTCTGTCTGTCTCTCTGTCTCTCTGTCTCTCTGTCTCTCTGTCTCTCTGTCTTTCTGTCTCTCTGTCTCTCTCTGTCTCTGTCTCTGTCTCTCTCTCTGTCTCTCTGTCTCTCTCTCTGTCTCTCTGTCTCTCTGTCTCTCTGTCTCTCTCTCTCTCTTTCTCTCTCTCTCTTTCCGTTTATTCTTTAACCTGCCTCTGAGTCCATCACCTCTCTGTCTGGAAATAGGTAACATGCTTCCTCATTGTGAAGTTAGTCATTGGGCTGATCAGAGTTCCCAGGTGCTTGTGGGATCAATGTCCTGTCTTTTTGGTTTCAACTTCCTTTCATTGTGGGCATTGTAGCCTTGCATATCTCAAAGGACCACCAGGTCCCTGATTGATTAAATTAAAAGGGAGGGGAATTCCAAGTCCCTGATGGATTAAATTAAAAGGGAGATGAATTCTTTTCTCACACTCCTTATGATGGTTATTATAAGGACCAAATGAGGTCAGATTTGTAAAGCACTTACCATAGTGCCTCATCATTTCATTACTATTACTATTATTATCTTGGAATAATAAGACATTAGACTAATGGTCTCATTTGCTCCTGAGTATTGTATATCAAATATGATCCATTGATCAACTTCTCTATTTCTTAGCCAGAGCCAAATTGTTTCAATAATTACAATTTTGTAGTATAAGTTGAGATGAAGGATTGCTTAGTCCCCTTCTTTTCCACTTTTCCTCATCAGTTCTTTTGATATTCTTGATATTTGATATTCTTGACCATCCCTCCAGATAAATTTTATCATTTTTTCTTATTTTTTAGAATAAAGCAATTCTTTGGTAGTTTGATTGTTATGGCTCTGCATAAATAAACTTAAATGGTAATTATCATTTTTATTATGCTGATTTGTCCTACCCACTGTAAAGGTTAAATTTAATGGTTGGACTTAAATTATATGAAATAATGTGGTCACAAGTCAGAAGTTTATTTACAAAATAGAGGGGAAACAATAAAGTAGAGAAATGTGAGAGAGGTTAGAGAAAATACCTATACTAGTCCTCAGCCAGGAGGGCTGGTAGTGAGTAACTGTGAGGCCTCCTCCAAGACGGAAGCTAGTCTCTTAGGAAACTAGGAAAGTACTCAGCCCTTTTCACTTTCCCAAGGAAGTAGTACAGGAGTCAGAATCTAAGGTGAAGCCACGATCCAAGCCGAAGTCTTCAGTGAAGTGCCCTTGAACACTATCTCCAGGAGACACTCTCCACCAGACTCAACTTCACCAGACTGCCTCAGCCCCAGGATTTTGTGGCTTTTGTGGTGGTTTCCTGTTCCTGCCCCTCTTCACTGGGGCCAATCACAGTTTCCAAATCGTCCAGCCCTGCCCAGGGGCAATGTCTGTGGGATTGACTTCTTACCTCTAAAAGTGTTAACTCTCCTCCTAGGATTCACATGTTTCTGAGTTCTCATCCAGTTTGGATTAGCATGTCACTAAATTATTATCTAGTTAGCACATGGGTTGCAGACTTCCACCTACTAAGGTTAAGTAGGGGTATCTTCCTTTTGGAGGTGCAAACTTCTGGAGTAATAGTTCCCCTTACTTTAGGGTACAGTATGGGTGAATTCCTTTTGTTGATTAATTCAAAAGTAGACAAAGGAGAGTTAATCCTGTCCTCACAATCTAATGAGGTACCAAGTAGGGGTTTTTAAGTTATCGTTAACCAAAGTTTTAACTCCAACTAGGCAAAGAGAATAAAGGATTCCCTTTTTCACAAGTGTAAATTCAGAATAGACAAAGAGAACCAAGAATTTCCTTTCATACCACAAACAATTAATATATCTCCAATTATTTTTATCTGTGTAAGGAGTGTTATATAATTATATTGACATATTTCCCCTAAATGTCTCAGCAGGTAGATTCCCAAACATTTTATATTTTCTGTAGTTAATTTGAATGGGATTTTCCTTTTTATTTCTTTCTATTAGATTTTGTTGGTAATATGCAGAAATGTTAATGATTCTAAAGGTTTCTTTTATAGCCTAAAACTTTGTTGAAGTTAATTATTTCAATTAATTTTTTTTAGCTGACTCTCTAGAGTGCCCTATATAAACCATCATATCATCTTTTAAAAAAGTGATTAATTACTATTGTGCTGAAAGGAATGATGAACTGGAGGAATTCCATGTGAACTGGAAAGACCCTTAGGAACTGATGCAGAGCAAAAGGAGCAGAACCAGGAGAACATTGTACGTAGAAAATGATACAATTGTGGCACAATCAAATGTAATGGAATTCTCTACTAGCAGCAGTGCAATGACCCAGAACAATCCAGAGGAACTCTTTTTTTTTTTAGTTAAATTTTTTTTGTTTATTCATTTAATTAATTAATCAAGAATATTTTTCCATAGTTAAATGATTCATGTTCTCCCCTTCTCTTCCTACCACCCCCTCCCATAGCCAATGAGCAATTCCACTGGATTTTACATGTGTCATTGATACAGACCTATTTCCATATAATTAACATTTGTACTAGGATTATCGTTTAGAGTCTATATCTCCAATCATATCCCCATCAAACCATTTGATCAAGCAGTCATTTTTCTTCTGTGTTTCTACTCTCACAGTTCCAGAGGAACTTATGAGAAAGAATGCTATCCACATCCAGTGAAAGAACTGTGGGAAGAGAAACACAGAAGAAAAACATATGATTGATCATGTGGTTTAAGGAGGGGTATGATTGAGGATTTTGAATTTAAATGATCACTCTATTTCAAATATTAGTAACTTAGAAATAGGTTTTGAATAATGATACATGTATAACCCAGTGGAATTGCTTATCAGCTCAGGGAGAGGAGAGGGAAGGGGGAGGGAAAGAACATGAATCATATAACCATGGAAAAATATTCTTAATTAATTAATTAATTTTAAAAAATGATTAATTTTATTTTGTCTTTGACTATGCTTTTTGCCAAATTTCTTTTTCTTTCTTTTTGGTTATAGTTAGCATTTCTATCACCAATTGAAGGTAAAGTTGATAATGGAAATCCTTGCTTTAACCCTGATCTTATTGGAAAAGCTTTTAGTTAATATTCATTATAGATAATGTTGACTCTCAGTTTTATACAGATATTATTTATTATATTAAGGAAAACTCCATCTATTTCTATGCTTTATAGCATTTTTAATCAGAATGGGAGTTGTATGTTGTCAGAAATTTTTTCTGCATTTATTGATAAAATCACATGATTTTTGTTGTTTTTGATATGAATATAGTCAATTGTGTTTAGAGTTTTCTTAATATTTAATTAGCTTTGAATTTCTGGTATAAATCTAGATTGGTCATAGTACATAATATTTATGATCTGCTGTTATAGTTTTTCCTTGCTAATATTTTATTTAAAATTTTTGCATCAATATTCATGAGGAATATCAAGACCATGCTTATGTCACAGAAGGAATTTGGTGGGATCCTTTGTATTTCTATTTTTTACAATATATTTTATGTAGTACTGAAATTAATTATTCTTTAGATGTTTAGCATATTTTGCTTATAAATTCATCTGATCCTGAGTTTTTGTTCTTTGGGAGTTAATTTATATTTTCTTCAATTCCTTCCCCCCAGCCCCACTGTAATAATATAGGATTATGTAAGACTTCTATTATCTATTCTGTTAATGTGGGAAAGTTATAATTTTGTAAATATCCATCCATTCTCATTTGTACTATCAATTGTATTAGCATACTAGTTAGGTGAAATAATTCCTAATAATTTCTTTGATAGCTTCTTTATTTCTAATACCACTCTGTATCTATTGCTCTGTGTGGTTTCAGCTTCTAGAAACAAGATACCCTTCATAGGTTAAGCTCATCACCTCTGATTTCATCACAATGCTGCTAACTCAAGTTTTGACTGACAGCATTCCTCTCAGCCTCCTCTCCCCTTCTATTGGAGAGCTGGAGGATGGAATATCAAACACACCCAGTGCCTCCCTTTCTAGAGGGCAGAAACTGGACTTCTCAGCTCACTATACTTTGCATCTATTGCTTTGCTTGGTTTCACCTTTATAGAACAAGATACCCCTATGCTGGGTATCCCCTAAGTTCTTCTCCCTATATATGGTTTTTCTGGCTCCTTTTCTGTTGTCTCCCTTCCATTCATTTGTAAGATTCTTGAAAGCAGGTGATGTTTTTATTAATTGTATCCCCAGTGCTTAGCATAGTGCCTGGCACTTCATAGGTGCTTAATTTTTTCCTGGGGGGGCAGGTAGGTGGTTCAGTAGACTGAGAGTCAGGCCTAGAGATCAGAGGTCCTGGATTCAGGACTGCAAAAAATAAAATGGATATAGAAGGTTAGATTTTAAAATATTAGGGTCTTAAAAGATTTATTGGTAGCCTTTAGAAAAATGAAGCCATGTGCCATGTAAAGAGTTGGGTTAAAATACTCGTGCTCTTGCCTCCCCTCCCATCCTGGATCAGCTCCAAGCCACCAAAGAGAGCATGCCAATCCAGCCATTCAGTCTTTATCCTTCTGTCTATGTTGTTACATAACTGTCTTATGTCACCACGCAAGACAGGAAGCCAGTGAGCTCATGGGAAATGTAGTCAAAGACCCCTAAACTTCCACAGGAAATTTAGATCAGAGATCTCAAAATTTCAATAATACATCACTTCACCTCAATTGCCTCAAGAGCACTTACAGATCTTCTGCCTTGCATCCAATACACAGTATTGATTCTAAATTGAAAGGTAAGGGTTTAAAAAATGTGCATTGGATTATTTCAATTTTTCAATGGTTTTAAATTCTCTTCTCCCATTTTTGTACTGGTAGTTTGTTCTTTCTTTGAATTAAGTTGCTATCTGACTTATCTATTTTTTATTGGTTGTCTGCTTCCCCAAGCTCTTAGTTAATACCAGAAGGTTTTTTTAAATCAGCTAAAAAACAAAATCAATTTTCCTTATTCAATTTTTCTTTTTGTCTTCAATTTTTTTCATCTCATTTTAAGATATGTATTTTGGCATTTAATTGTATTTTAAAAAGTGTTTTACTTTTTTAGAGTTTTTTTTTGGTATATGCATGTCTAATTCATTATAATTTTCTTCTTTTATAAATTCAAGTGTTTAGATAGAAAATTTCCCCTAAGTGCTTCTTTGACTATATCACTTAAATTTTGGCACATTGTTTCATCACCATTTTCTTTAATTATTGATTGTTTCTATGATTTATTCTTTGACACACTTATTCTTTAGGATTAAGCATTTGAGTTTCCAACTAATTTTTAATCTGTGCTTCAAAGATCCTTTTTTGATATAGTTTTGTTACATTATTGTCTGGAAAAGATGTGATATGCATACATATATGTTTTTATATACATACACGCACACACACACACACATACACACACCTTTTCCATTTGTGATGTTTTTATGTCCTAATACATGGCCAGTTTTTGTGAAATTGCCATGCAGAACAATCATCTAGTTCCTTTAAGTCTTAAAACAAGTTCCCTTAAGCTTTAAAATAATTTCCTATAGACTAGAATTCAGAATTACAGGCCAATTCATCCAGGTATCTAACGAAGGGGCAAGAGAACTGACCTGCTTATGAGGCACAGCAAAAAATTCAATCATAAGGCTACAAACCACATTCAAGAAAGGTGTAGCCAGAATTCACCAGTGGTCTAAACAATAGGCCAGTGATGAGAAGCCCTGCAGAGAAGACTATCAAAGGCATGTGATTCCTTAGTTCATTCACCTGGCAGAAGGAAACTGAAAGCCTATTTAGTTGGATAACAAGGCAGTAACTCATTGTCTACATTCTTCAAGATAGGTAGGGAACCCAGGACATTTTGTGCAATTTAATGAGTCATTTATGCCCCTAAAGTAAGACCCATTTATTCTAGCAGTTATATATGGTTCAAAAGCAAATTGTTACAAGATCCATGAAGGTGGCTTAAATAGGCATTGTGGAGCATTTAAAGCTTGGTCAGACATGGAAGATGTCAAGGTAATCCCTGCATCCTGGCCATCACCAGTTGTCCTGACTTATCTTGCCACTGGACTTTGATGACTCTGGAAGAGAGAATGAGGTTGATGACTTTGTGCAACTCTACATCATTTAAATTCAATTCATTCTCAAATTAATACATTACCCTGTGATGCCACTGGTCACCTTAAGGATGAACAACAACATAAGGATCAGGAGAAAGGGCATTCGTTGTATGTCATGACAGAAGACCAAAGTTTGGGTTCCAGCTCTTCTCTTTTCTTTTTGTATGATCCTGAGCAAGTCAAGTCCCCTCTGGGAGACCTCAGCTTGTCCCATCTGAAAAATTAAGTGGTGGGACCAGAACTTCCATTTTGTCAGACAACTTGATGGTGGACCATAGGAGGAAATAAATTATTGTCATTTAAAAACTGTATCAATTAGATTATGGCTAGTATAAAACTTGGTTTCCTTCTCTATGTAGAAGGTTTGGTGCTTTTTTTGTACAACATATCTCAGGATTTATTATAAGATTCAGCTGAGATAATATGTAGGAAACACTTCTCAAACCCTAAAGCTTAATATAAGTACTAGATGCCATCATCATGACCATCTTTTTATTAAATGTTCAGAGCATGATTGTATGACTGGTCATGAGAAGCAAGTGAAGGAGCTTTTGTTAGCTGGAATTCAAGTGAATTCCTGACCTAAGGGCTTTTACTGGAAGCAGAGGACTCAAATGAACTGACCACTGTGTGATAATTGCCATCAACCATGCTTCACTCTGGGAGGGGAAAGAGGTGTATAAGAGAGGAAACAATAAGGGAACACCGAGTACCATATGTCTCCATTTCAAGCTCTGCTTTTCATGATGGGCAGAAAATAGCCACAGAACTAAGCTGGGCCAGACAGAGGCTATCTTCTCTCCAGAAAGGGGAAATTGGACAGACATACAGAGAAAAAAGGTGAGCCCAGAGTCCCAAACAGCTACAGGCTCAGTAATAAGAGTGAACATTCATCATTAGAGTCATGATTAGAGAGATAAGCCTCCAGACCAGCACAGCTAGAACTCCAGGGTTGCCTCAAAGGGAACTGCGGAACATCACGCCAGCACTATATTACAGTTTAGGCAAATCTAGTTATCATTTTGGTGAATGGAACAACGGAAGATGAGGATTGGCAAATGCAGACCAACTTCACATTGCTTTTGTACTCTTCACCCAAATGAGTATTTTTCATAGAATTTAATTTCTGATTAGGTTATTTAAATGGATGTTGATAATAATACATGGACATAAATTTAGTGAATGTTTTTAGAGTCCATGCAGCCATACAGTTTGAGGGATTTGTAAAGCACATCCAAACATAGCATCATTCTGTGTAATGGGAAATGCTCTCTCTTTGGAGGGCCCAGGCTCAAATACTGACTTTGCTACCAACTAGCTGTGTGACTTTGGGCAAGCCAATGTGCCTCTCTGGGTCCCAAAGTCTTAATCGGTTTCATTTTTTATATTTGTTTTCTCCTAAGAGCCTAGCACGGAGTCTGAGATGTGGTAGGTGTAAGAATGGGATTCGTGCAAGGGGGATGGGACAGAAGGAGCCAGAGAAGGAGTGCCTGACACTTGGTGATGGTTGAGACCAGAGGGAATTCTGGGTAATTCTCTGGAGGAAGAAGAAAAAGAGAAGGACTTCTGGAGCAGAGGACTGAGAGAGGGAGGAGAACATCAGCTCAGATCCAGTCCTGAGGGCTTCTTGAGGATCTTTCTTTGGACATTGAAACCCCGATTCCCTGGTCAAAGCCATTCCATCACATCTCACCCATCAAGACTTCAACCATAGAGTAAGATAAGTTTTTGGACTCCATTTTGGGAGCCATCTCTTGGGCTCCTTCTCCCATTACCCAAACTTGCTGAAAGACCCTTTCTGGTTTGACTTGTAATTATAGAAAAGGATAGAAATAGGGAATAGAAACAGAAACTGAAGGAGAAAGGGTGAGGGGAGATACTTAGGAGTGGGAATCCCAAAGGTTCCCACCCGAGTGATGGACACCATAGAAATAGAGAAGAGGGCATCCCGAATCTCTCTGCCCTTCACCCCTTTCCCCAATCCCTGAATTGTGAATAATAAAAGCCATTCATTAGTCAGATAGTGTTCCAGAGTGCCTGAGAGACAATGAGGGAGAAGGAACCACAGCTTGGTCTAGCTGCCTCCATCTTGGAGCCGCTGTGAAGTTGACTGACCTCGGAGGAGGCTTGCGTGAACCCCGCCCTCATTCAGAATTGGATTGGGGTTCCCCATACTTCCTCTTATAGGGAAGTCTCGCCTCCAACTCCTGTGGGATGGCATGACTATCCAGGTCACCCAGTTTCAGAGTGGTCCCTCCTTAAAATCTCCTAGTGTATATTCGGTGGGAGAGGAGAGCTAGAAGAAAGTCTCACCTTCGTGACTTTCTCTCCCCTCTCTATCAAAACATTGGAGCCTGGCTCTCATTATTATTACAGTTTTGGCAGAGGCTCTCTTTATTATTACATAGGTATTTGCTAATTTATTTATTGAACTGGATGGAATATGACCAATAAAATAAGAATAATGGACCATAAGACAGCCAAGGTCCCTTCTAGCTCTAAAAATGAGCAAAAACTTTTATTAAATGCTTTCTATGCATTGAGCTCAGCTTTAGAACAGATGGGAAGTTCCAAAATTCTGAAGGGTAATGTTGCAAGGTGGATGGCAAAAGTTGAGTAATCCTTGGCTTTGTAATAGTTAAAAGAGTCACCAAATTGTAATAATTAAAATTAAATTAAAACTAAATTATGAGTCTGTTAGTAGCTTTAACGATTTAGTTTAATCAAAGTAGAGATAGTAAAGAGATGGAAATGTAGGAAAGAGGTAGAGAGTAGTTTACCTAAATACCCTAATTGTGTTCTGATGGAATGAAGTTCACCTCCAACAAAGGTTCTCCTTCAGGTCCAATCTCCAGTCAGAAGACTGTGAGAGTTTCTTCAGCAAGAGTTTCCAGAGTAAGTGTCTCCCTTCAGCAAGAGTCACCAGTGCATGGAGTTGTGAATTGATCCAAACATTATGGAAGGCAATTTGGAACTCTGCCCAAAGGACGTCAAAAGACTGTCTGCCCTTTGTTCCAGCCATACCACTGCTGAGGTTATACCCCAAAGAGATAATAAGGAATAAGACTTGCACCAAAATATTTATAGCAGTGCTCTTTGTGGCGGCAAAAAATTGGAAAATGAGGGGATGCCTTTCAATTGGGGAATAGCTGAAGAAATTGTCGTAACTGTTGGTGATGGAATTCTATTGTGCTCAAAGGAATAATAAGATGGAGGAATTCCATGTGAACTGGAATGACCTCCAGGAATGGATGCAGAGTGAAAGAAGCAGAACCAGGAGAACATTGTACACAGGGACTGATACACTGTGGTAAAATTGAACACAATGGACTTCTGTACTAGCAGCAATGCAAGGATCCAGAGCAAGGCCGAGGGACTTATGAGAAGGAAAACTATTCACATTCAGAGAAAGAACTGTGGGAATGGAAACACAGAAGAAAAACAACTGTTTGATCACATGGTTTGACGGGGATATGATTGGGGATGTAGACTCTAAATCAGTGATTCCCAAAGTGGGCCCTACTGCCCCCTTGTGGGTGCTGCAGTGATCCAGGGAGCAGTGATGGCCACAGGTGCATTTATCTTTCCTATTAATTGCTATTAAAATTTAAAAAAAAACTTAATTTCCAGGGGGCTAAGTAATATTTTACTTAGGGGGTGGTAGGCCAAAAACATTTGGGAACCACTGCTCTAGATGATCACCCTAGTACAAATATCAATAATATGGAAATAGGTCTTAATCAATGACACATGTAAAACCCAGTAGAATTGCGTGTTTGCTATGGGAGGGGGATGGGAGGAGGGGAGGGAAAGAACATGAATCATGTAACCATGGAAAAATTTTCTTAATCAATTAAAAAAATAAATAAAAACAAACAAAAAATAAAAACCTTTGAGTTCTCGTGGATAATTGTTACAAGTTCTCCAGATCTATTTACATATGAACAACAAGACTGAAAACTGTTTTTGCTAAAGAGTTAATTTCTTCTTGTATGTAAGAGATGGACTTACTAGCTTGGGAGATGGCTTGAGCTGTGTCTTGAGCCAATCTTTCAGCCTCAGCTGAGATATTTCTAACAGAATCTATTACTATGGCCATCATTCCAAGATTTGACAGGAGAGTTCAGAAAAATCTCTGTGCTGCTGCTGACCTTTTGGGTATAGAATGCCACCAAGAACCTATACCATTCTGGTGGAAGAGTAGAGTAAGCTGAAGAGTTACAAATATAAAACCATCTGGTGGTCACCAAGCCCCATGGGAAATCTTTCTTCCTCTGGGAACTGTCCATGGGTCACCAAACCCCATGAGTAATCCTCCCTCCTCTGGGATGAGATTGTAACAGCTATAAAAGGAATGTATTTATATGTCCCATCCATTGCAAATGTGGAGGTGGGGAATACAATAGTGCTATTGCATTTCACTTTGCCATTCATGTACTTACTACTACTAAATGGACCCTTACACACAAATCAAAGGTAAGCAAATGATTAGTCAGAGGTAGTGGAGCTCCTAGATCAGTGATGGGCAAACTTTTTAAAGAGTGGGCCAAAGGAAAGGAAATGCTCATCTGTCAGTCTGTTTCTAAGGCTACTCTTTCGAAGTTTCATTGTATTGTATCCTACTCATTGTATTCGTCAGATTAGGAATAATGTTGGGTGGCCAGATAAAACATTTCAGGGGGCTCGCATTTGGGCCGCAGGCTGTAGTTTGCCCATCACTGTCCTAGATAACTGAAAATCACTTCTGATGACCCATAAGTAAGTAATCTTCCTCTACATTTGTGTCCCATTTAGGGTCTTCATGTGGCCAATGAATCACTTCCTCTCCTTGGGCCTGATTAATAAGAGAAAGAATCTTATTTCTTTCTCTTTCCATTAGCAAGGTGTGGAGCAAACTTTCCATGTCAAACAATGTGAGATTATAAGTGTGGTAAAACTTTCAAACTTATATATGACTACAATGGGTTCATCTTCAAAGGAAGGATTTTTTTCTTTGAATCTCTCAACGTCTTGTGGAGGGAAAGGTGTATGATGCCTAATGTTTACTAAGTTCCCTCATTTATTACAAGTGGGAACTTCCATTGGGGGGAATAGACCTTTAATTGAATTGTCTGTGATTACTGCTGTTTGGCTTGCTGTTTGGGTTGCAATAGAGTGGGTGGGGGGAGGGGGAGGAGTAGTAGGGGCAGGGAGAGAGATGGTTTGGGTTGGATATGGGGAGAGATGGGTCAGACAGGGAAAGGCAGAGGCTGGGTAGGCTTAGATGGTAAGGGGGGTAGGGAAGTGGATTTTCCTTCTGAGTTTTGAGATTAATCAAGCTATCTTTCCATTGTTTTTTCTTGGGGAGTAATGGATAAACTAAAAGGTATCTTATTAATATATGTTCATCCAGGAACAGTACTAAAGAAAGACATTCTGAAACTGTGAGCCATGTGAGCTTGATAATGTTCTCTGGGAAAGGGAGCTGTTTGAGATAGGCAGGAAGTTGCACTTTCAAAATGTGGGCCATGTTTCCCAGCACCATTCTTGGTGGCCTATTACTTTTCAAATTTAATTATTTCAAATTGCCTGCAGTTCTACTTCCTATCTGTAGGTGGCACTACCCTAGTATGTACTTGCTAGGCGTTAGGGTCTCACAGGGCTAGAGGAGCATAATAGGAGTGATATGTTACTGTTTCATGTTTCTGGATATGTTGGTTCTGTGTAAGATGAACGAATTAACTATCTCCTTTGCAGCTAAAAGTCAAGTACCCTGATGGGATCCAATTAGTAATGAATATAGAAGAATGATAGACTATGTACAGAGCTGACTCAGCTATCATTCTTAGAAAAGCTCACTAGAACCCTCAGAACTTTTCCCATTAGCTTTTCCAGACCAAAATGTGGTATTATTTAACCTCTTGTTTTTTCTTATGAGAGATGGTTTAGTGAATCAGACAGACTAACAGAGTTAGTGAGCTTGAATCCCAATTCTAAAAATAGAACTTCTGAGCTAGGTGAAAACTTAGTAATCAAGTAATCCACTGGATACCTCAGCAAGAATTGCCTTCAAAAAATTTCTGAATGTGTTCCTTTATTTTTAAAATTATTATTATTTTAAAACCCTTACCTTCCATCTTAGAATCAATACTGGGTATTGGTTCTAAGGCAGAAAAGTGGTAAGGGCTAGGAAATGGGGGTCAAGTGACTTGCCCAGGGTCATACAGCTATGAAGTGTCTGAGGCCAGATTTGAACCCAGGACCTCCCATCTCTAGGCCTGGCTCTCAGTCCACTGAGCCACCCAGCTGCCCCACTGAATGTGTTATTTATAAAGAGTTCTGACTTTGGATTCAGGGAAATTGCATTCTCAATATGGTTCTGCTAGTTAGTATCTTAAGGATTTGAGGAAATAACCTTTGGGAAACAACTCCTCAGTTTTTTATCTGTAAAATGGAAAGATTTGAGTAGATATAGATTTACTAATAGTCTAAGGTCCCTTCTAGCTTCATGTCTATGATCTCATGACAAAGGACCGTCCAACTTTTATTTGACATCAAGCTTCAAAGATTTCAAAAATAAGGGGAACCCATCTCTCTTCTCTCTCCCGCTTGTCTGTAGGGACAAGCAGAAGTATAATCTTGCTTCCATGTGATGGCACTTCAAACAGTTGGAGAAGACTATCCTGCTTTGCCCTAAGTCTTCTCTTCTCCAGACTGATGATCCTCAATTCCTTCAAATAAGTCACCTATGATAGGAAACTTTTAGCCTCCTGATTATCCTCCTCTGCTCTCACTTTATCATTGTCCTATTTAGAATTGTTCATATTACCACAGGTGTAATCTGATCAGGAGCAACACTGGATTCATTACCAGGGGTCAGTCCCTTTAATGTCATGGAGACCATTTTCTCTTCTGATTTTCAAAGTGAATAATACAGACCTTGCAGTATTGCTGCACATCTCCAGTGAGATGATACATGCAAAAACATGTGGCAAATCTTATTCAAAACCTGATTTCAGTGGGTACAAGTCTGGGGGTATTTCCTCATCCTGCAGAAGAGGAAAAGCATTGAAGTTGACAGCTTGATCTAAGGGCACCCAGTAAAAAAAGAGTAGATTGGGGAAGAGATCAAGACTCTTGTTCTTGACTTGATGTTGGCTTTGGTCCTGAAGGAGCCCAACTGAACAAGAGATAGAGAAAGATGGTTTCCCTAACAGATGGTGCTGAAAGGGTCCTCTTTCTAGGAAGTTTCTCAGTCCTTGACAGATGATTTAGGGCTGGCGGTATCTTTACCGCCTTGGCTCCAAGCCCTGAGCTTTTGCCAAAACTGAGGTTTTTGCTGATTTATTGAGGAAATACCCCAGCAGCAGTTTTGGTCCATGAGAATGGAGCTGCTTTGTCTTTCAGAGGAATCAGTTAATGTTTTCAAGTTTTCCTGGGGCAAGAGAGTGGCAAAGGGCAGATTATAAAGAAATTTTCCAGTCCTTCTGATTGGCAAAGAAGAAACTGAGGTCCAGATCCTAGGACTGAGAAGTAGAGAGGAGTTTAGACACCAGTGAACCCATAGAGTACAGTGGAAGAGTGTTATATTTGGGATAAGAAAACCTGTCTTTGCTACTTAGTACCTTTGTGACCTTGGACAGTCTTTTTCCCTTTCCCTGGACCTCCATTTCCTCATCTGTAAAGTACTGGGTTTTGGCTAAATGTCCTCTAAGTTATTTCCTAGCTCTAAACCAATGATCTGGTCAGTCTCATTTTACAGATGAGGCACCTGGGGCGTAAAGAAATAAGGTGGCTTGCCAGTGTCCACACAGCCAGCTTCTGGAGGTAGGATTTCAGTGGGGACTTCCTTTCCCAAGTGTAGCCCTCTTAATTCATTCAGCCATGCTTCCTTAGAGGAGGGGAAGGAATTGCCTAGGATGGCAGAAGGACCAGTTGGTAGATCTGAGTCTAGGAAGCAAGTTTTCTAACTTTGAATGTAATGTTATTCCTACTCTGTACAAAGTGTAATAAGATCCAGTAGGTGGTAAGAAGCACAGCCCACATGCTCCAGCTGTTCAAGGAGAGAAATCAGAGCTCAGAACTCATTCCTGTAGATATTTCCCACTTATTACAAAGCCTCCCTGGGGCAGTGACCCAATCACCCTGTCCTCACCTCTCCTGGTACCTTTGAAGTCCAGGGAGCTGTGAAACTTCCAGCTGGGTCTTCAGTGCCCCTGAATATGCATCCATCCCTCAGGGTGGTTGTCAGGCCCAGATCAGACTACCTCATGCTGCTTTGGAGGGACAGCTAAACAAATTAACTTGTGGAAATTAGATGGTAGAGATGGGGGGTGTGCGAGCGCACAGAATTGGCCTATTATGTCTTTCTTGGAAATAGAGAGGAAGCTAAGTTGTCATATCATCAACAGAGGAGGGGTCGGCCAGGCGAAAATGAGTAAGAGGCTGAACTGGCAGGGGGTGACAAATGGTACAAGCCCCCTGAGAAGGCAGGAAGGTCATGAATTATCCCAAATGTAAGCATCCCCCTTCAGAAAGAATTAAAATCATAAATATGGACAGTGGCACATCTGCTTATGTGAAGAGAGCTCAAGGGACAGATTTTGTCATTTCTCCATCTCCTGAGTTCAAATCCTACTTCTGATGCTTGATATCTATGTGACCCTGGGTAAATTATTCTCTCTGCTTCTCAGTTTCCCCATCCATAAATTGAATGAATGAATAAAGCATTTATCAAGTACTTAATTTTATTTTTTATGTGTAAAACTCTGCATTACTTATTATATTTATCAGTTTTTTCTCTGGCGGTAGATACTCAAATCATTTTTCTTTTTTAAAATTTAATTAATTTATTTTAAAATATGTTTACATGTTTCCATGATTCATTTTCTTTCTCCCCCCTCTTCCCTCTCCTCCTCCCAGAGTTGACAAGCAATTCCACTGCATTGTACAAATGTTGTCACTTGATACCTATTTCCATATTATTAATTTCTGTTATAGAGTGAATTTTTTAAAGGACTAAACCCCAAATCACATACTCATATATAAATGCGATAAGTGATGTCATATGTTTTTCTTTTGCATTTCTACTCCCATAGGTCTTTCTCTCAGTGTGGATAGTATTGGATAGTATTCTTTTGCATAAGTCCTTTAGGAGTGTCCCGGCTTGTTGCTTTGCTACTAGTAGCAAAGTCCATTACATTGGATTGTTCCATGATGTTTTACTTTCTATGTACAATGTTCTCCTGGTTCTGCTCATTTTACTTTGCATTAGTTCATTGCGGTTCTCCCAGTTCATATAGAAATCCCCAGCTCATCATTCCATACAGCACAATGGTATTCCATCACCATCAGATACCACAGTTTGTTCAGCCATTCCCCAATCAAGGGACACCCCCTCATTTTCCAATTTTTTGTCACCACAAAGAATGAGGCTAGAAATATTATTGTACAAGTATTTTTCCTTATTACCTCTTTGGGGTACAAACCCAGCAGTGGTATGGCTGGATCAAAGGGCAGGCAGTCTTTTAAAGCCCTTTGGGCATAATTCCAAATTGACTTCCAGAATGGTTGGATCAATTCACAACTCCACGAGCAATGCATTAGTAACATGATTTTGACACATCCCCTCCAACATTTATTATTTTCCTCCAACACTTAATATTTCCCTTTACTGTTATATTGACCAATCTGATAGGTATGAGATGGTACCTCAGCATTGTTCTGATGTGCATTCCTCAAATTATGAGAGATTTAGAACACTTTTTCATTAAGTCATTTTTCAAAGAATATTTATATTGCTATATATAATGTTCTCTTGATTCTGCCAATTTCATTCTTCATAACTTCATGTGGGTCTTTTCATGCTTTTCCAAAATTTAACTGTTCATCATTTCTTATAGTGCAGTAGTATTCCATCACAATTATATGCCTCAACCTGTTTAGTCATTCCACAATTGATGGGCATCCCTTTAATTTCCAATTCTTTGCCACCACAAAGAGGACTGTTATAAGTATTTTTAAATACATAATTTTCCCCTCTTTTCTCCTGAGTCACTTTAGGAAATAAATCTAATAGTGGTACTTCTGGGGCAAAAGGTACAACACAGTTTTATAACTCTTTGACTGTAATTCCTGATTGCTCTCCAAAATTGTTGGATCAGTTCACATTTCCATCAATGCTGCATTAGTGTCCCCATTTTTCCACATTCCCTCCAAGATTTGTCACTTTACCCTTTTATCATTTAGCCGATCTAGATAGGTGTGAGATTCTATCTTAGAGTTGTTTTAATTTGTAATTTTCTAATGCATAATGATTTAGAAGAATTTTTTCATTTAGTTATATGTAGCTTTGATTTTTTTTTCATCCAAAAACTATCTGTGAATATCTTTTAACCATTAATCAAATGGGAAATGACTCATAATCCTATATATTTGACAAAGTTCTCTATATATTTTAGATATGAGACTTCTATCTGAGAAACTGTCTAAATTTTTTTCTTCCCAATTTACTGCTTTCCTTCTAATCTTGGCTACATTAATTTTATTTGTACTCAAACTTAAGCTCTTTAATACCATTTGCTTTGCAATTGGCATTGGATTAGGTGCCTTCTAAAGTCTCTTCCATAGCCCCTAGTTCAGAGTCTGGGCACATAGTACATGCTTAATAAATGTTTGGCAATGGATTGATTCCAGCTTTATATCTACAAGCTGGTGAATCCTGGGACTGGGTTTACATACTTGCAGACTATGGAAGAGGCTGCATGGCATCATCTGAAGGATTCTGGGAATAATCCCATGTCAAGACATACTAATTCCATTTGATCATTTCTATCCCTGAAGTTCCATTCCTAGTAAACTTGGATGCTCCTCTATCTTCATGAGTTCCTTATATGAATTCAGGTATTTGTGGGAGGGACAATACAATCAGACTAACTATTAAGTGATATCTTAAAGGAGATTAGTTATTAGATTGCTTTCTATCCCCAAAAGAAAGTTCAGATAAAAGGCTTCTCATAGTATAGATAAGGAGAGAAACATTTTAGGAAAGTTATTTGCAGGAGGGAGAGGATATTCAAAGGGAGATGAAAAGGATAGAAAAAGGCTTGATACTCAGTCATATAAGGATTGATCGAAGGAACTGGGAGTTCTTAAGCTTTTTTTTTTCCCTTAATCAATAGCTTAGGCAATTTGGTGAAGCTTATAAAATCTTTCTCAGAATACTATTTTCAAATTGAAAAAAAATACAGTGTTACAAAAGTAGCATTTGTTTTGAAATACAGATTGATTTTTTCCCCTCTATCCAACTTCATGGAACCCCTGGCATCTACTGATATACCTCTCCCCACCACACACTAGGACCCCAGTTTAAAAGTCCCTTTCCTAGAGGTTGTTAGGAACTTTAAAAAAAATCTTCCTTTCCCTGGACTAAATGAATTACTTCATTCTAGTTCAATCATTGATTTCATGAAAATTAGAAAAGAGCCATAGGGCCCAAAGGTACAAATCCTGACCTCAAGCTCACAGTCTCTCTGCAAAAGAAAGAATACAGTGATGTCACTCTTGCCTCTTGACTGCCCAACTATCTCTACAGAAGGATATTTTGCATTGTGGCTCTACTGGGAAATCACTGATCATGAGAGTTTTTTGTTCAAGGTTCTGGAACAAGTAGGAGAACAATAGAAAGAGAGAGGAAGTCAGTCTATCCACAGGTGATTATTGAGGACCTACTATGTGTCTGGCACTGTGGCAAGTTCTGGGGATACAAAGATAAAACAGTCCCTGCCTTCAAGGAGTTTCCATTCTAATGGAGGAGACAGCACGAAATAATAATATAGGTCCATTAAATCTTTATACAGGGTAAATGGAAGGTAACCTTGGAGACAGGACAGCCTTTGCTTTAGGGAGTCCTAAAAGGGCCTCCTCCAGAGGGTGGGATTTGAATCGAGCCTGAAGGAATCAAAGGAGTAGAGAGGAAGGAGAGAATTTGAGCAGGGAGAGCAGTTGTTACTAGTTTGCCAGAATTGGGAGACAGAATCATGGGCTGCCTTGAGGAGCTCTGTTCTTCTAGCCTTCTGTTTCTGGAGAAATAGATGTTTATACTAACAGTTTATATTCTAGAAGTTGAGATAGGGATGGGAGAAGCAGGGGTAGAATCTCTGCCTGACCAGAGGCCATCAAACTAGACAGTCCCAGAAAAAGGGTCAACACAAATCTAGGTCAAACCCAAATGAAGATAAGTCAAGTCTGGGCTAAAATATGGAGAAAGCAAAGAGGGGTACTTTGGGAACTGATAATCTTTGGGAGCACTTATCAAGCACTTTGAAATTCACAAAACACATTAGAGATATGATCTCATTTTACCCTCACAACAACCAGGGGATGAGGGTCAATATTATTATTATTTCCATTTTATAGATAAGGGCATGGAGGCCAACAAAGGTAAGGTTCCTTGAGAGTTAAGGGTAAACAAGCTGGGATTGAAATGACTAGGGGAACAAGCAGAGGGAAAGCTCCAGATTCTCAGTGGGGTGCTGTTCCTGAGATCTAGTCCAAAAAGGCATCTTTTAGGATTGGACCAGTGGATGTCTACCCCAGCACTGGCTACATCTGAAGAGAGAAGACCCGTCTCACCTTGGGATTCTGAAACGTGGATGCAATGGTCCTCTGCCCACACTGAAGGGTGTGCCCTCTACTAGGGCAGAACTGGATTCTCCTTCACCTTCTCAACTCACCAGCTTTTTACTATCTTCTCATATTATGCTGGGGATCCTCCTCTGTAACCTCTGATATTGCTTGAATACCCTGGAGCATATTGTCAGTCCATTGCTTGTCCCTTCTTTTCATTACATGACTTCATCTCATTCCCACATCCCTTTCTAATATGTCATCCCATCCTCTGTCCTGCTTCTCCTGCACATATTCTTATTAGCATTATATCACCTACTACTCACTTACAATATGTTCCCCCCTTCCCTGCTGTTTGGATGACCAATCAGAGACTGTGAGAGTCCATGACTCACATTATCACTAAAAGAATAGTCATGTTTAAAAGATGGTATTGTCAAGGAAGAGAGATAGAGAAAGCATGTTTTCACATTAATGGCATGAAGACACCTGTTGACTTGGATGATGTGTTGGTTAGTTTTGTCTGTTTTTTCCTCCTCTTCTTTAGTCTTTGTTCTTCTAAGGATTCTCTCTCTCTCTCTCTCTCTCTCTCTCTCTCTCTCTCTCTCTCTCTCTGTCTGTCTGTCTGTCTGTCTGTCTGTCTGTCTCTCTCTCTCTCTCTCTCTCTCTCTCTCTCTCTCTCTCTGTCTCTCGATAAATGTGGATGATATAAAGGTAGAAACCAATTTGAAAAATACATTCAGAATTGACCTTCATTTCAAGGAGAAGTTTGGGATCGACTAAAACATTAAGTAATTGCTGAAAAGCAATGATGACCACTCCCACCTTCTGTCACACAATCAACACTTAGTTGTTGTCAACAACAAACACTTAGTAGGGGTCTACTATGAGCCAGGACGTGTACAAAGCCCTGAGAATACAAAGACAAAAGCAAAGCAGCCCCTTTCCTCAAGGAGTCTAGTATCTCCAAGAGGAGACAACACATAAGGAGACACAAAATAGACATAGTATAAATACAAGAGATTCTATTCTGGGTTCATTTTTTTGTCCATGAAGAAATATCTTTCCCAATGGCAGAGCTGGATAACCGATTCATAGATCAGAACCAAAGAAAAACAACAGGCATTTCAGATTCATAATGGATTGTGATTAATGGTTTAATGGACTACTATTGTGCCATAAGAAATGATAAATTTAAAAACTGCAATTGGGGAAGATTTCTGTTCAAGACAGAGGAAAGAAAGCACAACTCAAATAACAGTCTCTACCCTACTTACAACTAAATAAATGATAATAAGTAAAAGCTACCATATCCAGAAAAGGCACAGAAGAAAAAGGGTTCAGAAGGGAACATGGAACAAACAGAACATTTTTTGAACTATCTTATTAAAACAAATATGCACATTAAGGAAAAAAAAACCACTGCTAATAGCCCAAGTTTATGAGGCTGTGTGAGTTTTTTTTAAAATTCATGTTTGGGCATTGGGATGTTTATTTATATGGATGGTGCCAAATCCAGATTTTTTATTTGCTTATTTGTTTTAGAAAGCAAAGGAGGCAGGCAGTAAAGTGCAAATGAGTTCCAAGGAGAAAAGCATACCTCTTGGCCAGAAGCTGGTACAAATTTATGGACTTCCTGTTCAAAAGAGAATTTCCTGTTACAGAATGGTTTCCCACCAGGTTCATGCATAGATCTAAAATGTTAGACTTTATGGCTCTGAGGTGAAACTACCAGAGGGTAGGATAGAAGGAGCCCAAAATCAGCTGACAAAGGAGAGGATCTTTTACATGAAATTAGTAAAGAGGACTAGGAAACTGAGGAAGTGTGAAAATAAAGCCCCATTTTAGTAGTTTAGCTTTTAGGTCTAACTTAGTCATAAAGATGGAAAGAGTTGGGGGAAGGTTCTGTCAGGGTCGATTTGGGCAGAAAAGGGTTGGCAACGACTTCTCTACTGTGTATCTAAGCCAAGGTTTTAGACACTGAATCAAACTTCCCAGAAAGGAAATATGGTGGCCAGGTGGGCAGTTACATGAACTTGCAGAGGGATCCAAAAAAAGATAAATTTCTATTGCTGATGGACTGGTGGCTCTGGAATATAATTGTTGGCTGCTTTCTTGAGCAATGTTTCTGTTCTTTGGTGGGTTTTGGCCATCAGGTTCCAGTTTCCAGGAATAATTACTGTGCATTCTACACTCCATAAATCAATCTATTTTTTTTTTTTTTGGTGCTAGGATGGTGACCACCTTTTGGAGAAGGCAAAAACCTCCAGTACCTTGGCAGGTTTGTGAATGTGGTTGGGGACTCTTTAGAATTCAGTAGTGAGACTATGTGGGTGGGCTTTCTTGCTGAAAAGAAAATTATGCTATTTCAGTTAAAGGTCGGGAAGCCTGGATCCTCTCCCCCAGCTCCAATGGCTGCACTTGAAATCATATCTTCCTTCCTGGGAGGCTATCAGCAGAGTGAGATACTAACCAGATCCTTGCTAACCTCTAAGGACTGGGATAATATCAGCAACCTCCTCCTTTACTGACTTGCCTTGTTTAACTTACCTTTTCAGGCTTATTCACACATTCTATTTTTCAGAAAGAAGTGGTCCTCATGATTAAGTTGCAATACAATATAGGTATGTTCTCAATTCAAAGGCAATCCGCCTGGAAATAATAAGAAATAATAATCAGCAATCATTTATGTAGCATTTTGAGATTTACAAAGCACTTTTTTTTGACTTTGAAAATTTTTATTTAATTAATTGATTTAGAATATATTTCCATGGTTCCATGATTCACGTTATTTCCCTCCCCTTTTCCCCCTCCCCCATAGCCAACAAGCAATTCCATTGGGTTTTACATGTGTCATTGATCAAGACCTATTTCCATATTATCAATATTTGCATTAGGTTGATCAATTAGAGTCCACAACCCAATCACTTCCCCATCAACCCATGTGATCAAGCAATTGTTTTTCTTCTGTGTTTCTGCTCCCACAGTTCTTCCTCTGAATGTGGATACATTCTTTCTCATAAGTTCCTCAGGATTGTCCCGGATCATTGCTTTGCTGCCATTACATACGATTGTGCTACAATGTATCCGTCTCTGTGTACAACGTTCTCCTGGTTCTGCTCCTTTCACTCTGCATCACTTCCTGGAGGTCTTTCCAGTTCACATGGAATTCCTCCAGTTCATTATTTCTTTCAGCACAATAGTATTCCATCATCAACATATACCACAACTTGTTCAGCCACTCCCCAGTAGAAGGTCATCCCCTCATTTTCCAATTTTTTGCTACCACAAAGAGCAAATTTTGTTATAAATATTTTTGTACAAGTCTTACAAAATACATTTCAAATGTTATTTCATTTGACCATTGCAGTTACCTTGTGAGGCAAATATATTTTCTCCATTTTACAGATGGGAAAACTAAGGCAGAGAGACTAAATAAAACTCATACACATTTTATTAAGCACCAAAGGCTATGCTAAGCTTTCTGGCAAGTTTGTGACCATGCTGGGCTAAAATGACTTGCCCAAGATGACATAGCTAGTAAGTATCTGGGGCATGATTTAAGCTCAAGTCTTCCTGACTCACACACTAATACTCTATCCCCTGTGCCACTCAGGTGCCCACATTTTAGGGCAGAAGTTCTTTCCAGAATATCCATGCACACTTTATGGAGGCCAGAAGCCCTGGGCGAGTTATGAGGAAAGTCAGAGTCAAGAAAAAGGAAGAGCAAAATAGTATCTTCAATGGAAAAAATGGAGAGGAGGTAGAAATTGTAGTTTTCCAAATCTCCAGAAGTTCTCCCCAGTGGGTAAGAAACCTCATTGTTACTACTGTCCCCTTTAATTTCCTGCCTGTGTTAGAAACAGTGTCCCCTCTCAGAGAAAGTGAAGCACCTTATGAGTTAGGAGGGCTGGGCATTCATTCCCATCCTTTGGGATGGGCTTGCCATTCTTAGATATCCCTGTGATTTCAAGTGTAGCCAAGGAGAGGCACAGGGTTCCCTTACCCTTAACCAAAGCAGAGTAATCTTTCCTTTGGCAAGAAAATACACCCATGTGGAGATCTCTTTATCATCTTTGATAATCTGATGACAGTTTAGTTGATAAGGAAATAAGGACAGGACAAGGGAAATGTCTTTTACTTCATGCTTCCAGCTCTGGCTCCAGGAGCATGGAGTTTATTATATATATTTCAAGACTCATTTCACACAAAAGAACCCCTCCCCTCCCGGAAACTTTGCAGATGCGCAGAAGTTACAAATTATGTCACATCAAAACACAAAATATTGGCTTCAGAATAGACCAAGGCCAAGGCTGAATTTTGACTAGGTTCTTATCAGAAAGCCAAGTTGGGGAGTATCTTGGCCTTAGCTATAACAGGCAGCAGCATGCCTTGCTGTGTTAACAGTGTTAACCCTTTAAATTCAGGTTTGATTGGAACTTAAAGCTTTTCAGTAAGGCCATAATACTTTTCAAGAAGAAATCACAAGAATCACAAAAGGGGTCAAAAGAGGAGTCTCAGATTTTTATCTATTCTCTTATTGGCTTCCCACACACCCATAATCTCATTGGTGAACTTTCAAATTCCAAGCTGATTCCAGCACAACAAAGTGTTCCTGGAAAGGGTCCCCACCAAACAACAAGTCTGCCACCAGATCCAAAGAAGGATGCCCTAGCTAAATGTGGCTGATGTGGGAGACCCCTAGAAACTGATGCAGAATGAGGTGAGCAGAACCAGGAAGGTAAAGGATTACAACGATGCCAACACAGGGAGACAATGAAATGAAACTCAGTATGGTCTAATCAGCCAATTCATCAATTGGGCAAACTTGCTGCAGCAGGAAAATGAAAGGGATTTGAATTTAAATCCTAACTCTCTCAGTACCTATGTGACCTGGAGTGAGTCACAGCTCCTTCTTGGGCCTCACGGTATCCTCATCTCTAAAATGGGAGGGTGGGAACAAGATGGCCAAGTAGGTGTCTTCTAGCTCCATAGTTATGACCTTATGAGCCTGTTAGGAACCTTCTCTATGCTAGGCACTGGTGAGACAAAGAAAACAAATATCTCTTGCCTTCTGGAGGATTACTTCCTAATGGAGGAGAAAACATACACTAGTATAAGTTGTATAAATGGAGATTTTGAACCTTGGACTTCATCTCCCATCAGTCCCTTAGTTTTCCCTAAATTCCCTTTAAGCTCTCCTGCTCCTCCATGTTTGTGTGGTCATGTTATTATTCTATGGTTGGCTGTAACTCTGCCCTTTTTCTCTTTTTGGTTTCTGGGAGCGAGCTGGTTAGTACCTTTTAGTTAGTCTCTTTTGTTAATTTATTATTAATAAAATATTTCTAAATATAATATTTAGTATTTTGCATATTAATTTTAATCTCCACAAAGAAGATGTACACAAATCACAGAATACTAACCCACAGTTACCTTGGAGAGAAAGGGATCAGGAACTATTGACTAAGAATGACCTGAGGAAGGTGAGACTGAAGGACAGTAGGGATCCTGAGAGTGAGAATGAGGAGGAAGAGGATTCCAGACATGGGGTGTGAAGAGAGAGAGAGAGAGAGATGAAAGATGTTTATGAGTTCTGGCATGTAGACTAGTTTGGCTGGTCCATGGAGTGGGTGGAAGAAAGTAATACTGGATGTGAGAAATCTAGACAGGAAGACTAGGACAAGGTTATAAAGATCATTTGGACAACAACTTGGAATCATGTCCAGAGAGTTAGAAAACTGTGTATACACTTAGACCCAGCAATGTCATTTCTTGGTCTGTTTCCCAAGAGATCAGGGAAAAAGGAGAAGAACCTGTGTGACTCAAAATATTTATAGCAACTCTCTTTGTGGTAGCAAAGAATTGTAAATTAAGGGGATAACCATTAATTGGAGAATGGTTCAAAAAATTGTGGCACATGGTTGTGATAGAATGCATTAAGAAACAATGAAAAGGTTAATTAAAAAACCTGGAAAGAGCCACATGAAGTAATGAAGAGTGAAACAAGTGGAACCACTAGAATATTACATATGTCAAAGATTTACTATTTGAAGAATAACTGGTGAAAATCCATCTCCTGAGGATGAATTGAAAATAGAAACACACACAGGCACACACACACACACACACACACACATACACACACACAGAGACATGCTCAAGAAAGTCAAAGGGAGGAGTTTCTATTGGATCCCTAAGGCAATAGGGAGCCACTGGAGTTCATATGGAAGGGTGATGACAGAGTCAGAAATATGATTTAAGAAAATGATATTGGTGATTGCACAGAGGACAGATTGGAGTAGGGATGGACATGAGGTCTGATTAAAATCAAAGGCATCAATATCATTTTTTAGCATACGAAGTTAACAGAATAAGTAGAAAACCTGTGGAAACGGTGAGCTCCTTCCCCTCCTCCAGGGATGTGCATTCTGTCGAAAATAGGCAAGTTTCATTTCCCCCGGGTGAAATGTACCTAAGCTGTCAATCAGCCACCTTAGGGAAATCACGGGATGATTTTAGTAGCTCTATGGATTGCCTGCAGCAATCTGCTCCACTCTGGTTGAGTAATCTTGTGTATGACTTAGGTTATATTTAAAATCCAATGGGAGGGATCCCCTCTGGGAAGGAGGAGGATGGATATGTGTGTGTGGAGGTGCTGCTGGGGGTGTGAACAATGGCTGCTCAGGTTTTTGATTATCTGCTCCTCCAGGAACTTGAAATGCTCTCATCTAAGGGATGAATATCCAGATTCCTCTGGCCCTGAGAAGAACCATAAAGCCCATGTGAAAGAAAGCAGCTAAAGCACCTCTGATTTCTTCCCTGCCCAGAGGATATAGAAGGCTTAGTGAGTTAATAACAAGGGGCTGGTTCTCTCTGCCTTTGGGAAATTCCATGTCTGAGATGTCAAAGCTAAAATGGGAGGTAGGAACCATGGGGCAATGTCCTGGTGTCCATTTCTTTCCTAACTGGTCATCCCTGGGGGTTTCACCTTGTCCTGAGCTAATTCATAAAAAAGACCAAACACCTCCTTTGGAGAATGTGAGACAGGTATGGTGTACTGTGCTAAGAAGGCACTCAACTTTTGCTTAGCCCCACCTAACTGGGATTGCCATTTACCTTAGGGTCCATTATTCAGATTGGAACTGCTAGCCTGAGATTCCCTTCTGGGTGGATTCTCACGGGAACAGGGAACAAGGACAAGCTTTGAGGTCTCCAACTTATAAGCTAGTCCTAAAACTTGGGGTTCATCAGATCTTAGTAAGCTATAAGTATGGGGTTTCTAGATTCCATGTCGACAGACCTTAAAAGGTCTTTCTTATGCCTTCTTGATTTTCCAAGATGAAAAAGATGCATTATTAGTGGGAGTCTCCTACTGTGGAGATTAGGGCTGGAGCATGCTGTCTGGTGTGAGTCTCAGCAAAAGGAAGAGGAAGGAATTAAATACGAAACAGAGTAGCCTGCTTAAAATTTGTCAGAATATGTATTTGAGTGCATTTGAACTTCAAAAGAATACTGAGAAGGCAGGGCAGGACTTTGTTTCTAATAGATAAGATAACTGAGATAAGAGTCCTAGGAGATGTAATCTCCCAGGGTCCTGACCATTCCAATACACATTCCCCCCTGTGATCCCTTGGGAGATCAGTCTCCCCAATTGATTATAACAAACCTAAATAAATTTACAATCACAATAAAATAAATGGTATATACATTAATACAAGGTGGAAATGGCAACAATTTTTATAGCAAAAGAAAATCAAATACTTGGCTCTTTTTTACAAAGGTCTCAAAAGATTTTTTTAAAAATTAAAACCCTTACCTTCCACCTTGGAGTCAATACTGTGTATTGGCTCCAAGGCAGAAGAGTGGTAAGGGCTAGGCAATGGGGATTAAGTGACTTGCCCAGGATCTCACAGCTGGGAAATGTCTGAGGCCAGATTTGAAATTAGTACCTCCCATATCTAGGCCTGACTCTTAATCCACTCAGCTACCCAGCTGCCCCCTGTCTCAAAAGATTTGGAAAAGGTCCTACAGCTAAGGAATAACCAAATTGGGACAGGGACTTCTAACTCAGTATTTTTCCCACAAATAGAGGGAAATGAGAAGAGAGACTAAGAATGAGAGTGGAAAATATAAGCACTAAGGGTCAGAAATAAGGCAAACAACAAGGCAGTGTGGTGCAGTAGACCCAGTGAGGAGCCACTGTAGCTTTGTAATAGTGGGGTGGCAAAGTCAGACTTGAGCTTTAGTGATATCAACTTGGTTGCTACATGAAGGGTGGATTGGAGTGAGTAGACACAGGATCCTAGGACCATGGTTTTAGAGTTAGGAGGAACCTGCTGTGATTAAGTGGTTTAATGGATGGGACACTGGTCTAAAAATCAGGAACATGAGATTAATCTTTCCTAATGAGCTATGTGACCCTGGAAAAGTTGCTTCACATCCTTTGGCCTCTTCCTCCTATGCTGGGGAAAACCCTACATTACAGAGTTATTATGAGAATCCAATGAACCATAGGATAAAAATACAAACTACTCTGACTTTTATTATCCTTTACAACTTGGTCCCTCTCCTACCTTTCTAGTCTTCTCTCACCTCAATCCTCTATAGATACTCTATGATCCAGTGGCACTAGCCACCTCTTTGCTCATTGCCTCTCTACTCAGGGTTTTCACTGGCTGTTCACCATCCTGGAACTCTCTGCTTCTGGACTTTTCCAGCTTCCTTCAAATTTCAGCTTAAGTCTGACTTGTAGAAAGAACCCTTTTTCAGTCCTCCTTAATCTCATGTACGTTTCCTTTCTTGAATATCTCCTAAATGGCCTGTCTATATCCTATTTGCCCATAGTTTTTTCATGCTGTCTCTCCATTAGACTGGAAGCTCCTTGAGGGTGGAAACTGCTTTATGTCTTTCTTTGTGTCCCCAGTGCTTAATTCTGTCTGATGTATAGTAAGAGCTTCATAGATTCTTATTGACTGTATTACATATGTAAGATGCTTTCTAAATGGTAATTTCCTATAGAAATACTAGAGATTATCCAATCAGCCCATCTCATCTTATAGAGGAGCAAGCTCAGGTCTAGAAAGGTTCAAAATGACTTGCCTTGGGTTATATAATAGTAAATGACTACTTTTTGATCTATACTTTTATTTTTAATAGTATTTTAGTTCTCCCAATTACATACAAAACACATTTTTGAACATCCTTTATTTTTAAAGTTTTGAGTTCCAAGTTCACTCCCTTCTTCTGATCTTCCTCCTTATCTTCCTCTCTGCCCTCTCCCTATTCTGAGATAGTGAACAATCTGAGGGAGATTTTACATGTACAATCATGCAAAACATTTTTCCATATTATCTATTTTGTAGAAGAGATCTCAAGTGAAAAAATAAAGAGAAGAAAGAAAGAAAATGAAATGTTTCAGTCTGCATTCAGACTCTATCAGTTCTTCCTCTGGAGATAGGTGACATTTTTCATCATGAGTCTGGGATCGTCTTGAATAACTGCATTGCTGAGAATAACTAAGTCATTCACAGCTATTCATCAAGGCATATTGCTGTTACTGTGCACAGCGTTCTTGGGGTTCTGCTCATTTTGCTTTGCATCAGTTCATTTAAGAAATGACATGTTATTAATAGTAAGTACAAGAAATCGAATCCAAGTATTTTGGCTCCAAATCCAGGGCTCTTGCCACAATTTCATGATGCATTCCCCAGGGAAAGTCACTTGGGAAGCAATTACAATCATTCAGGGAAGAGATAATGGGGGCCCAAACTAGAGCGGTGGCCACATGAGCAGGAAGACTGACAAATGACTGGATTTGGGGGTGAAGAGGGAAGAAGAGTAAAGAATCCAAGCCATATCTGAAGCTGAAGATCAGGGTGATAAGATGAATGATGGTATCCTTGACAGTAAGAGCTCAGGTGGGAAGAGAGGTAAGTCTGGGGAGAAAGATAATGACTTCGGTTTGGACAATTGATTTTGAATTCCCATGGGATGTTAAGGTGGAGATGTCCAGCAAGAAGTTGGTAATGCAGGACTCAATATCAAGAAAGAGATATATTACTAATAATATAAACATTTACATAATGTTTAAGGGTTAGCTAAGTTCTTGACATATATGATCTCACTTGATGCTCACAACAATCCTGAGAGGTAGGTGCAATCATTTAACACTATTTCACAGATGAGGAAATTAAGGCTGAGATAAGAAATAACTTGCCTAGGGTCACATAGTATTTCAGGTAGGATTTGAACTCAAATCTTTCTGAAAATATCAGTGCACTCTCCATGATACCACCTAGCAGTTCAGGGACCCAGGCATAGTGTCTCTCATTAGTAGATCATAAGTTTAGAGGCAGAAGGGACCTTGGAGGTCATCCTGTCCAACTTCTACAGTTTGCAAATAAAGAAACTGAGTCCTAGAGAAACTAAGTGGCTTTTCCAAGTTCACAAAAAAGAGTAAATGGCAGAGTCAGATTCAAACCCAGTACTCTTTCCATTGTCCCACATGGCCTTCCCATAGACCAGGGATTGGAAACCTTTTTGGCTGTGAGAGCCATAAATGTCACATTTTTTTAAAATGTCATTTCGTGAGAGCCGTACAGTGCTCACAGTGTGCACTCCTGTAACAGTTCCTGAAAAAAAATGGACTTTATGGCTCCTGCAGAAAGAGCCAGATCTGGCCCTCAAAAGAGCCAGATATGGCTCAAGAACCATACGTTGCCGACCCCCGCATTACAGAAAATGCTGGCAACTCTGTCCCCATTTCAGGCCTGTTTACTACCCATTTTTCAGTTTTATCTATAAACAACCTATTAAACATCTATAGACAATAAATAAACTTGAAGAGCCATGTTTAGTTTGGTCTCACGTTTGAGGCAAAATTCAAATTCAGTGCTCTGTTTTCCAGGTTCCCTAGCTGCCCCAATCTGCATTGAACTGCTCATTAAATTCATGCAAGTTGATTTCATCACTGAGGCAGAGATTGTAGGGAGAGAAGAGAAAAGGACTCAGCACTGAACCTTGCGGGAATGGCCACACAGAGTGGGCATGCTATAGGTATGCATATCCCACAGGTAGAAGGAAAGTGATCAGGAAAAGAAGCTAAGAAGGGTTGGTTAGTCAGATAGACAGAAAGAGAAATGGGACACAGCAAGGTCATAAAAGCTTGGCAGAGAGAGAGAGAGTCTTGGAAGGGGGAGTTATGAGACCATATCAAAAGCTTCAGAGAATCAGGCTGGAAGAGGACCCAGAAAAGGTTAGTGGATTTAACTAGCGATAGACTAGATCTTCCTCTTCCTCTCCATCCCTTTCATTCCCTTTCACTTCTCCTTCCCTCAGAATCTGGCAGTGAAGGCAACAAGAGAAGATGCTACATGGATGAAGATGGAGCCTGGGCTATTCTAGATGGAAATGTGGCTGAACTAGTGAATGTAAAAGGGAGACAGACCAAGTCATTTCTCTGCTCTGTCCGAGAGCATCCTAGAAGAAAGAAAGGGTGAATGCCTATTCTAAACATTTTCTTCTCACCCCAAGACAACCGGATGGAGCTGAACAGTACTGTAGACTGCACCCTTCTTTCCCCTGAGACTTTCCACGCAGGGGGCTGCCTGTCAAGTTTTTATCATGAGCCCATTAGACAGAATCTGGAAAAAGCTTTCTTTTCTGTATGGTGCCTACCACACTGCTGCTGCCACACAATCAATTATCAGAAGCTCCATCACTGAAAAGCATTCTAATAATTAATGAGTTTGGTTAATGGTGCTGAGAGGATTAGGTTTCACATTCTGTTTGCCATGAACCCCCCAATGAGATATTGACAAAGAGCCTCGGGGAGTTGCTGGAATCCTTCTTCTTTGAATCCTCGTCTCATTATTCTACTCATTAATAAAAAGGCAACTGTGATTGGCAAGGTGCTCCCTTCTCCCTGGGTGCCCTCTGTGGCACATTCGTGCATCTCACTTTTTCAGTCTTTTGCTGGTTCCTTCCCTGCTGTCTACAATCAGGCTGGACTTTCGCCCTCCTGAAAATGAAATAAAACCAGATTTAAAAAGGATTTTTGGCTCATCCCACTCCGTCATGCTATCACCTTCCATCTCCCCTCCCTTTCTCAGTCAAACTCAGAAATCCTAGAAAAAGCGATTCATGCTCATTGCCTTCTTTTCTTCTTTGACCCTTTGCAATCCAATTTCAGCCTTATCCCTCAACTGAAACAGACTGCTCCAAAATTATCAGAAGAGTCAATGAGCTGAAAGGAACCTCAGAAGTCATCTGCTCAATTCACCCACACATTTTATACATGAGGAAGATGAGACCTAGAGCGGTGGGATTTGACCTTGGGTTTCTTGATTCTAAGTCCATGGCGCTAACCAATTGACTACCTTTTGCTTTATGTTGATTTCCCTGAATACAAGTGAGTGTCCACTAATTTTCCCATGGATGTTTCCAGCCCCGATAGCTGATACACAAACTTAGGTGTTTTGGAGTTCCTGAAATGTCGAAATGTTTGTCAGTAGAGGTCTCTTTTATAGCCAAATCAGTGCTTCTTGGAGACAAAGATGACCACTGACAAGAGGATGGACAAGCAATGCTTTGCCTTGCCCAATTTCCTAGGCCTTGAGGGAGGGATTGTGGACAGTACAGAGCTGAAATGAAGGAGAAATGTCAATTTGACAGTCATCTCTTAATGTTTAAGTACAGTATCCTGGGAGTATGTGAGAAGAGTTAGGGATTCTTGAAGCATGTTCTAAGTCTTTTCCATTTTTTGTTCCCGAGTCTTTTGTATTCAGCCTTTCTTATGTGTGAAGGAAATAAATGCTGCCCTTTAACTTGCATCTTTATATAGGGACCTCCTTGAACCCTTTTGAGAGTCCTCAGACTTGTGCCAAACCTAAACTTTAAATGATTTCCCCTGGAGTTCCATGGTGGAGGTAGAAAGGGTTCGAGACCCTGAGAATAGGTCTGACTTCTCTTTTCACAGAAAAAGCTTTCCTCAGACTGACTCTAGTATGTGGACTTCTGGGGTTCCTTAGTCGGGAAGGGCACCCAGCCCTGTTGGACCCAGGGGCCTGATGAACCTTTAAATGCACTCGTTGTCTCCCTAATTAGAATGTGAGCTCCGGGAAGGCATGGACTCTGTCCAGATAGTCTTTGTGTATGTAGTAGACATTTATTTAGTGTGTATTAATTAGATTGACTAATGAATCCAAACCAATAATCAAGAGGCTCCGAGAGGTTCCATTGCACCGATTTCCACTTGGATATTTGATTGGTGAAGGAAAACTGTCCGTCTCTTAGACTAGACATTAAGTACTTCCCCAGCACTTAACTGGAAGAAATGAAGCTTTTTCTATGGAATTTCACAGCTACAGATGCTGAGTTCCTTTGGCACTGTCCCCAGGGACAGGAGATAACTGCTCAGAGATGGTTGGCATTAGACACAGATGTTCAGAAGGCAACATCTGTATAGTGGCAGAGGCCCCAGCAGCCCCCCGGAGGCACAAAGGCCATTTGGGGAATTGAATAATGAGCTAAGATTGAAAAGGGTAAACATGATTTGGATTTATTACAAATTATCACTGTCGAGCCATGAACTTCTGGAATCATTTTTCTATTGAATTCCTTTTGCAGCAGAGGAAGCAGGGCCTGGTGGAAGCATACCAGGCTTGTGGTCTACAGACCTAGGCTCCAGCCTCAAGGATGACTAACTAGAAACGATCTGAATCATGGCATTGGGGGCTAAGGTTTTCAAAGCACTCCTTCCCTACTTGAGCTTCATGGAAGCTCTGGGAAGTAGATCTCGAGGAAACTTCCCAGAATAAGGTGAATACCAGTAAAATAGATGGGAGCATTTCTGCCCCCTCCCCACCAAGAAAATCAGAGCTGGCCAGAAATGCAACAGGTTGCCTTGTAAGGTAGTGAGTTTCCTGTCCCTGGAGGTATTCAAACCAGAATTGGAGGACTGCACACCAGACAGATGTATTCTGACTTTCTGGAAAATCTACTAATTGTGGGACTTTGAGAATATTCTTGAACCTCTATGAGACTCAATTTCCTCATCTATTAAGTGGAGTTAATCCTATGTGCCCCTACCTCACTCTCTGGTGGAAGAACTTTGCAGTCTCCATGATGTCCAGAAATATGAATTATTATGTTAGGTCAGAAAACTGGATCACAGATATAGACCTGGAAGGGGCCTTAGAGATCAGCTGACTCACTCCCTTCTTTATACAGCCTCTCTGAGGCACATTGACTTGCCCAAGGTCTCCCAGGTAGGAGTAGCAAAGGTGAGATTTGACCTATGACAAGGGTAAGTTGGTGGATGTTTTCCCCTTCTGGGAAAATATAGCACCCCCCCCCCCGCCAAAGTATTTAAACAACTGCAAAGATTGCACAACCCAGAAGAGAGAATGCTTTAGTTGCATTGGTTTGCTGTTAAAGCCAGAGCCTGCATCATTCTCAGGTTATGCTGTAGTGGAGACTCCCTCCAAGGCGTGGACCAAATGGTCCCTTTGGTCCCTTCCAGCTCAGAGACCTTTACAGCCGAGGACCCAGGAAACATCTGTAACAAGGAGCCATTATAAGAAGGACACAAGTAAGTGCTACCAATCAAAGCTTGATTGCAGGAATCCAGACTCTTCCCAGCTCCCCAAATGAGCTCATATTCTAGGCTCAAGCTTTTGCCATTCCACCCAAGGTACTTATTTGAAACTTCTATTACCGATATGATTTAGCGAACCTGTTCTATTTAGAAAATTGAGGCTTGAAAGAACACTCTGTCTGCACCACAACTGAGTTTGCACCCTGGGGAAAAAAGCTGGGGAAGGGGAGGGATGATGCTTTTAGACTGGCGGAAAACCAAGAGCTGAGCAAGAATTCAAGATAAATCCTGAGTCTTTGCATAGGATTGCCTCCATGCCTCCAATGGCCTGTTGCTTTTAGGAGAATCAATTCAACAAATGGCTAATAAGTTCTTACTCTGTCCCAGGCACTGTCTGACATGGGGATTTAGAAGCAGAAATGAAGCTGGCACTGTCCTCAAGGAGCTTACATTCTACGGGGAAAATCCAGCAGGCAAACAAACAGCACTGGGCTATTGGAAAGGTTCCCCATCTTGGGAGGTGCAGGACTTGCTTTTAAATCCTGCCTCTAGTGCTTCATACTTGCGTGACCTTGGATAAGGTCTTTCCCATCATCCCCCTCCCCAGCAAGACAAGAGAGCAGATAGCTTCTGAGGTCCCTCCTGTTCTAAATCTATGCCCCTAAGTGACATGTGACAAGGGACACTGAGGTAGGAAAGAGCAGCAGGAACTTGGGAAGAGGGGTTGGAATGGGCTTCATGAAAGAGGACGTCTCTGCCTTTGGCTAAGGGGTCTAGAGGCAGAGACAAGGAGGGAGCCTTCATCTCTCCCACTGTTCCTCAAGCCTGAAATTCTTTTCCTCTTCACTTCTGTGCACTGGTTTTCCTTGCTTCCTTCAGACTTCACTCAAGCTCCATCTTGTGAAGGAAATCTTTCTGGCTGGTCCTTCCCCTCCGAGATGACCTTCCACCTTGTGTGTGTGTGTGTGTGTGTGTGTGTGTGTGTGTGTGTGTGTGTGTGTATCTTGCACACATGCTGTAGTTTGCATGTTGTCTCCCTTTTTAGGGAGGGTGAAGACTAGGGTTTTGCCTTCCTTTGGATCCTCAATCCTTAGCACAGTTCATGGCACATAAAGAACCCTCAGGAGATATTTGATGAATGCCTGATTCCTTCCTAGCTCTGCTCAAAAGCTGTCTCTGGAGTGTGTGGGAGATGGACAAACGCCCAGACAGACCACCTCACTGTGGTAGAGACAGATTTCTAGAAACTCTCACTCAAGATCATGTTCCATTGTCTTAGGAGGTTTTGCGGTATCAGCCATAAGCTAGGGGGTGCCAAGACTCTGGTATGGGGTTCTGACTGGAAAAGGATGCATATGAACCTCATTGATGAATGAATGGATGGATGGAATAAGTGAGGGAAAAAATAACATTTAAGTACATTTTGTGTGTCAATCACTGTGCTAGAGACAAAACAGAAAAAGCAAGGCTGACCCCAGTGCCAAGGAGCTTACATTCTTTTTTCTTTTGTTTTAACTTTTACCTTCCATCTTAGACTCAATATTATATATTTGTTGTCTTTGTTTGTTTGTTGGTTTGTTTATTTTAAACCCTTACCTTCCATCTTAGAATCAATACTGGGTATTTGTTCTAAGGCAGAAGAGAAGTAAGGGGCAGACAATAGGAGATAAGTGACTTGTCCAGGATTACACAGCTAGGAAGTGTCTGCGGTGCTATTTGAACCCAGGACTTCCCATGTCCCTGCTTGGCTTTCTATCCATTGAGCTCCCTAGCTGCCCCAGGGGCTTACATTCTAACAGGAGGTGATGGCTTCAGATGGAATGATCCAGTGATCCTTAGGCTGTGGGGATGAGGCCTCTTTAGGGTCATTTCCTTTGGTAAACCATACCCATTGCAGATGCTGAGCTGATGAATAAACGTTCATTCCCTCTTTCTACCCCCCTCTGGTAGGTCCAAGACCTTCAGAGGAGGTGGGGGCTATCGATAGCTCCCACAGGGGCGACAGGTTATATCTCTCCCTCCCTTGGATGATGGCTGTAGGGCTCGGGCTCAAGGCAGAGCTGGTGGTCTAGGGAAGAGGCCGGCACTGTGTTTCCAGGAGATCTTTGGCTCTGAGCCATTGATGGAGAAACGAACAATCTATGACTGAAATCTATGGCTAGAGGGAACCTGGAACCGCAGGGCTGTGGAGCTTAGCAGGAGGCTGCTGATTTCTGGCCCATTGCCCTGCTCTCTGGAGCCTTCAAGACTGAATTCTTGCTTGCTTCTGGCCTTCCTGGCCACCTTCTAGAGCTGCTCCTTGAGCCTGTATCTAAGCTGAAACTTCCACCAGTCCCTTCGCCAGATGACCCAGGAGGCGGTGTGGGGCCCTGGATTTGGAGTCAGGGGAGCCAAGTTCAAATCCTCTGGTTTACCTCTAGGTGGTTATGCAGGTTGCAAGGCCACTGGTTTTCCAGCAGTAGAATGAACAGGTTGGATGATGTCTGAGGTCTCTTCCATATCCCAAATCTATGATCCTTTGGCCAGCTCTCCCCCCGCAATGGGCCAATGCTACTGCAATCTTGTGCCTTCTCTGCTGGGTGGACCATCAAACGTTTAAGTCCCTGCTTTGTCCTGTCTCTCCTTGGAAAATGGAGCCAGGGAACAGGAGAGAATTTCTTTGTGGAGGGTTTGGTGTGCAGGTGGCCAGGTCCTATTCTCTCAGCTGGAGGCTATAAAACTTCCAAATAAGAGTAGCTCAAATCCACACACCCCGAAGGCCAAAACAACTGAACTCTTTCCAGAGCTCTGTGAATGAGCATTTCGGGAAATCCCAGAACACAATATTTCTATTGCTCAGGCCTTTGGAGCTGACCCAGGCTGTTATTCCTCTTCCTTTGGCCCTCTCCCCACCGCCTGACAATCCCTCTCTGGACTCTGATCAAGCTGTCCAGTCCCATTGCTCCCAGGTGAGCCCTCACATTTCCTGGTGCCTGACTGGCCTTTTCTTTGGGGAGGAGGGAGTGAGAGGCAGCTTCGTGTCTCTTCTGGTAGCTGCTAGGAAAAATGTTCTAGAGAATGAGTCCCCAGTTGAGCTGAACGATGAGAATGAGGCTGAATAATCCAAAGCTGTTATTTCCCCCATTGAAGCTCATATTCCATCCCAGGATCCAGCCGTGGCATGTTGGCCTATAACATGCTGACTCATTGGGTTTATGGCCTCTCTGGATTGATAATTATCAGCAAGGCCTGAATAGCTTCTCCGTGAATTCCTTTGAGTCCAGAACCAGGAGGGGTCTTAGAGGTCGTCTAAAGCAATATGAGAAAATCAAACCTTAGAGAGGGGAAGAAACTTGCCTGAGGTCACATCAGTGGCAGAGCCAGGATTGGATCTCCAAGTCTCTGACCTCTTTGTCCTCAAAGACTTCTCCATTCTAAAGGCTTTTGCAACAATAGAAAATAGAATTTGTAAAGATGAAATGCTCACTACAAAGAGAAACCCTGAGAATCGAGCACTAATTTTATGGCAGAATTTGAAACTATAGCTTACTGCCCTTTGGCCTCAGTTTACCCACCTAGAAACTGGATGTCTATTTCATAATCCTCATGGTCTTTCTACAAGACTTTGAGAAGGTTGGTTGGTTGTTGTCCTTTGTTTTCAAAGAGGACCAAAATGGCACCACTGGTGATATTGTTTGGCTTGTATGTTAATTAGAGTGAGACACATTTGCACAAAGCCATCAAGCTCACTCTCTCCCCTTGCCATCAGAGTCTAGAGGCCAGACAAAAATCAAAACAATCGGGGATGGCTTGGGATTCAGTGGATGACTTTGGCTTCTTGATTGTCTGGCTGAGCTCTAAGCACTGCAGAGAGGCTACTTCTGCTACCTTCATGGCCGTTGGAACAAACCAGTTCTCATCTGTCCCTTCTGTGGGGCTCGGGGTCTTCACATGCTTGGGGTACATGTCCCCCAACTCACTGACCAGTCTGAGGACTGTTGGTTTCCTTCAAGCTGGGTTAG
This sequence comes from Gracilinanus agilis, assembly GCF_016433145.1. Taxonomy (NCBI): domain Eukaryota; kingdom Metazoa; phylum Chordata; class Mammalia; order Didelphimorphia; family Didelphidae; genus Gracilinanus; species Gracilinanus agilis. Next base: position 647,937,099 of record NC_058132.1, on the reverse strand, counting down.
CCCATCTGCTGAGATAATTTATTGGGGTGTGGGTATGTAGCACGTGCTACAGCTTCTTGAAGCTACAGAGGAGAAGGTCCTTGGGGAGCGGATCTTTCATTTTGTTGGTAAAACAACTCTCCAGGTGAGGAAATTCCCTCTTCCAGAATAGCTTTGTGCCTGTTCCCTAATTTACAATATGAAGTTCTGAGAGTTTATGAGACTTGCCCAGGGGGACCCAGGCAGCATGGGTTGGACTTTTTTCCAGTTTTTCCAGCTCTGAGCCTGGCTTTTTCCCCATTTTATCATGCTGGTCCCCTCGCCCTACTTTATATATAGATGGCCACTTTGTGATGATATAGGGAAGAGACATGAAAAGCTTGCCAGGAATCCTCAGTTTTACAGACCCCAAAGTGGCCATCCTGCCCAGGCTCAAAGACCTCCGGGCAGGGGGAACCAACCTCTCTTAGCACATGCTTTGGACAGCTTTGGTTGTAAGTTCTTGCTATGTGAGAGAAAGACAAAAGTCCCTCAGGGAGCTGACACCCTTTAGGGGAAGACAGAAAACAACAACATACAGACTACAGACATGTGCTTACATACATATATATATATATATACATACACATATCTGTTCATATATTATGTACAATATACAGATGAATACCACATTTCAAGTCGGAAGTATTTTTCATGCTGCTGCTCAAGTCTCAACTCTCCTATTTGTTGGTGAATGTTCCATTCAATGCTGCTTTTCTGGATGATGGGTGGAGTTGGCTCAAGAATTACAGAGAACAGAAACTTTCCTGCTTCTAGAAAAGCACATGGTTCCAGACTCTTATTGGGTAAAGGAACCATGGAGAGAGAAAAAGACTTTCAAAGACCTGTGAGAGATTGTTCCTTGAACTCCAGCTTGCCTTCCTAGATTCCTGTTTTAAAATATTTCATTTTCCCTCAATTACATGCAACCCTTTCTAGATTTTTCATGAAATCTCCCCTTAGGGGAAATGGGGACTCTTTCTCAGTTTAGCTGAGATATTGAAGTTCCATTAAGAGTCTTCCTTCACTCTGAGTACTATCTGGCATATTCTAATCTTTAATTTCTTTCATTTCTATTTGCTTGAATAAATGGATTTGCTCATTATTCACTATTTGTCATGGTCTTTGTTATAGCCAGAACTTGCTGGGAAAGAGTTGAAACATCACACTTAGAGTTGCCACCCCTAATCCTTTCAAGGGATAGTGAAATTACCCAAAACAAACAAACAAACAACCCCCTTCCAAAACCCCAACAACCTTGGGTAGCTGGTTGGTTCAGCAAATTGAGAGCCATGTCTAGAGATGGGAGTCTTAGGTTCAAATTTGATCTCAGACACTTCCCAGCTGTGTGACCCTGGGTGAGGCACTTAACCTCTAAGACCTTAATGTTCTTCTGCCTTGGAACCAATACATACTATTGATTCTAAGGCAGAAGGTAAGGGTTTAAAATAGAAAAAACTCCAACACATTCATGCTTCTACATCAACAATTTTAGGGTGAAAGACATCTGCATTTCTTTTCTTGTACCTCTCTCTCAGAGGAAAACAGAGTGACCAACCTTCTGCTGCTCCCTTCTAGGCAGGAATTGAAGCCTCTCTTGGAAAGAAATGGGCAAGATCCCAGAAATATCTGCCCAAGCCTCTCCATGAACCCTAAATAAGCTGAGAGAACCTCCACAAACTATTCCTGGCCACATTCAGATACAGATACAGCAGTGCAGAAGAGCAAAGCAGTAACTTTCCTCAGAGTTAGGAGGAGCTAGTTTCTAGACTTATACCTCTCAGATTTGTACCCTTCTCAAACCACTTAATCAGAAGGAGACAGTCATCCATATTAGAAGCAGAATTTCTTCATGCAGCGTTCTTTGCCCAAAGAAATCCAAGGCCCCATGACCTCTGGGACATAGTTAGAGGGCTAGCCGTTCTGTTGGAGTGCCCTTTGTGGAGTGTAACAGCAGAAGCAATAATGACTTAAAACCCTTGGACAAAGCTTGGTGCTTCTAGCCCATTGGGACTGGCCTGAGCTGCCCACTTTAGGGGAATTGTCTGGCCCTCCTTCAAGGCTAATGAGTACTGCCATGTTTTGGGGGCACATGGTGTTAAGAAATAGAATCTCATTTCAGAGGCAAGACCTTAAGGTCCTTCTTTCTTTCTAAACCTCTATTTTTCCTTCAGAGTAAGTGAAGAGTAGTTATTACTGGTGAAATCATCAGAGAAAATCGCAGTTCCCAGAGGTTGGGTTGGGGGTGGGGGTGATTTCTCTCAGAGAGCAGCCAAAAGCTTGTTGACTGTCAATTCAAAGACTTTCTGTCTCTTCTCAGTTGAATCCAAATTTCACCTTTAATCAGCTCTCTGCAAAACTGAGTATTCAGGAAGATTATTTCAGAAGGACTATGGGGAGTGGGTAGGGGCAAGTGGCTCCCCCTCATTAGCTCACAACTGCATTCTTTCTTGTTTTATGGTGTTGGTGGTGGTTGAGCAGTATTTGACTGACTTGGGATTTGATTTTGGTCCAGACGGATGTAGGGGAGCCCCAAAATGGAAACTTCTCTTTGCTACCACGGAAACAAGCCAGCAACTCTTCTGTAACACCTAGTCTTAGAGAGTGTCTCCAGATTGGTGGTGGAGGAACATTAAGCATGAATGAATGAATGAATGAATGAATGAATGAATGAATGAATGAATTAATGATTAAGCAGACCCGACCTGCTATATGGGTCAGACCATTTGCCAGGCTCTGGGAAAATGCCAACCAAAATGAAACATGCTTTGTCTGCACAGGCTCACATTCATTTGAGAGAGGAAAATGTCCACATCTAAGAATATGTACCATGTAAATACAAGGCTGGTTGGGAAAGGAGACATGAGCCCCTGGAGCAATAGCGGAAAGTCTCAGGAAGGAGAATGCACTTGAGCTGAGTTTTGAGGGAAAGAAGGCATTACAGGAGGGGAAGTGGGAAGGGCATATAGGATCTCTAGGAAGGAGACTAGTGCAAAATCTTGAAGGGGAGAGATAAGAGTGTTGTTGTATGTGGCAAATACCAAAGATCCACTTGACTAAGCTGTTGAGTAAATGAAGGAGGGTCAAGTATGAGATTAGAAACGTTTGGTGAAGGGTTTTTCATGACAATCATGAAGAAGAGTGGATTTGATCTGGAAGGTTTAGGAAGTCATTGAAGTATGTAGGAAGCGAGGAAGATGCCCAAGCCTCTTCTTGCAACTACAAACTGGGTTAAGTGGGAGGAGTGACCACTAGCTGTGAGGGTGGCAGGAAAGTATGGATCCTCAGGGAAGAGCTAGGTTTCCACAAAGAGGAGGAATGTGGGTTGAAAGATTGAGGAATCATAGACTAATTGAGGGCAGCTGAGCTGGGCTTCTACAGAACCCAGACTGATGGAATCAGCACTGGGTAGACTGGACAGCAGCAGGATCTTTGCAAGAAGGAGGCCAGCCAGTCCAGGGTGAGGACATGGGAGGAGCTAGGGAGCCTGCTATTTGCATCTAACATGAATCATGTAACTTTCTTCATTAACTGATGACCCTATGAATGAAACCCAAGCAAAGAATGCTGAAATCTCTTCACCCCAATGGAATATTCACATCCTCACCTGTTTTAGGCATAGGGTTAGGGATAGGGAAAGGCTGCACCTGTGACTTGGAAAGCTCCTCTCTGCTAGCATAGGTTGGATGCCTATTAACAACTTGGCAGCAGTGGGATGGTACAGTGGATAGAACCCTGGAGCTGGGGTCAGGATAGATCTGAGTTCAACTCCAGCCACAGACAATTACTATCTGGGTAAGGCTAGGCGAATCACTTTGCCTCTGTTTCCTCAGCTGTAAAGTGGAGATAATAATAGCAACCACTTCCCAGGGTTGTTGTGAGGATCCACTGAGATAATATTCATAAGGCACTTAGCACAGTGCCTGGTACATAGTAAGCACTATCTAAATGTTAACTATCATTATTAGCATTGGAATGGTGGATAGAATCATTGGACTTGGAGTCATGGAAACTGGGGTTTGAATCCACTTATTAGCTGTGTAATCCTGGGTGAGTCATTTCACTTAAAATATCATCTACCTCAGAGTGCTTTTGAGGATCAGATGAGATGATACACAATGTACTTTGCAAACCTTAAAGCTCTTTATCAATATTGGGTAGCATTATTAGACAGTTTCTTGGGACACAGAAATGGTGACTTACCTAAGGTCACACAGCTAGTAGGTATCCGAGCAGAATGCTTTTGCTGAACCTGAAGCCAGCTTTCTTACTGAGATCCAAGTAGGTTTCCCTAAAGTCACTAGGGAAGACCTAGTCGCTGGACCCAGCAGAGTCTCTCTAGGCTGTCCCCCAGCCTTCAGATTTGCCCTCACCTCCGCCTGCCTGAATTAGCTGCCCTGGTTTGGGCCATTGTCAAGCCTGGCTCTTTTCCCTTGAGGAAGGAGGCTTCTGGCACCAGCCCTGCATACTGATGTGAAAAATCATTATATCCTGAAGATCCAAACTGTTGGGGCTGGTATTTACCACACACATCACCCACAGACAAACTATAAAATTATAGCTCTTTTCGGGTGGTTTATGCCCGCTTTCAAATAGCCCAGCCCAGCAGGAAATCATAAGAAAGAGAGATGAAGGGAACTTGCGAGGGAGGGCTAGGCAGGGGGGAGGAGGACCACAATCGTCCTCTGATTAGTTCAGATGAAAAATGATTTGGAAAAACACCAATGTAACAGCAATAACAAGGTTCATTGGGCTGATCTGTTATTTGCAAACAGATTAGACAGCCTGCTGAAGCCTGCTGGTTAAAGTCTCTTTCCAGCTTTATGGGGAGATTGGAAAGGAGCTTTCATCATCCCCCATACTCTTTGAGATAGAGCCCCCAACCCTTGGGCTAACAACACAATCAAAGAGAGATGAGCTGTGTCTAGACTGGCTGGGAGAGTGGGGTGGATCTACTCTGAGTCTTCCAAGTTTCCTCCTTTCCCAGATGTCTCTAGTGCTTTTGTTCCCTGTCCTCTGTACGTCCAGACACTCTGTAGATAATAGCACTTAACAAAAGCAATAATAACAACAATGAGGGGCAGCTAGGTGACCCATGAAGAGTCAGGAAAATCTGAGTTCAAATTCTGTGCTGGACATTTCCTGATTGTGTGGCCCTGGGCAAGTCACTTATCACTTTCCACAACCTTGGCTTCTTCATCTGGGAATGAATAACAACACCTCCTTCCCAGGATTACTATGAGAATCAAAGGAGACAATATTTGTACAACTCTTTCCAAACTTCCAGCACTAGATAAATGCCAGCTATTGTTATTAATGCTGGTTCACATTGGCAGAGCTGCTTGCCTTCTTACAAAGTTGCTTCCATGCTTATCATGCACTCCCTTATTCCTGTAACTTGCCATATCTCCCTTCTGGGTTGGGAAATCCTTTTTTTTTTTTTAACCTTACCTTCTCTCTTAGAATTGATTCTAAGTATCATTTCCAAGGCAGAAGAGCAGTAAGGGCTAGGCAATTGGGATAAAATTATTTGCCCAGGGTCACACAGCAAGGAAGTGTCTGAGATCAAATTTGAACCCAGATCCTCTTGTCTCCAGGTGTGGCTTTCAATCCACTGAGCCACCTAGCTGCCCCAGTTAGGAAATTCTTGAAGGTAGATGCTAGCTCTTCTTTGTCTTTGTCTCCCCTGATTCCCAGACTCTGGTTGTGAGCTCAGCCTCTTCTTTTTACTCCCCTCTCCCACCTTTCCTCTATCCAATCATTTGATAAGTCCTATAGATTCCACCAGGCTACTTGTCCTCTTCTCTCCACTCATCTGGGCACTATCCCACTTCAGACCCTAACCATCTCTCAACAGGACTATTGTAATCACCACCTAATTGGTCTCCCAGGCTCTAGCTTCCCTTCTCTCCAATCACTCCTCCAATCACAGGTTCCTTATCACACACCCAATTTTCCTGCCAAAGTGGTCCTTCCCTCTGGAGGCTTTGCTTGGTATTCCAGTTCTTCCTGTTGTTTTTTCTGCCCTCCCCACCTTTCTAGTTTTCTTTTCCCCTTGTAATAACACACACACACACACACACACACACACACACACACATTGGTTTCCTTTCTTTTCCTCAAATGAAACTTTCCATCTCCTGTCTCTGTCTCCAGGTATTTTTTACCAGCTAAATCCCTTAACTGGGATTCTCTCCCTCCTCCTCTTGGCTTCCCTGGCTTCCTTCCAATCCCAGCTAAAAGCCTACCATCTCCAGGAAGTCTTTCTCTACTCTACTTAATGCTAGGGCCCCTCCATTTCTATTTAGCATGTCTAGAGCTGGTTGTGTGCATGCCGTCTCCCTCGTTAGATGGAAGGCTCTTTGACGACAGGAACCATCTTTTGCCTTTCTTTGAACCCCCAGGGCTTTGCACATAGTAGGTGCTTAATAAGTATTTACTGACTAGCTGAATGTCTTGTAACCTATTTTGTATATATCTTGTATTATTTATCTGTGAATGTGTCAGCTACTCCCCCATTGGAACGTAAGCTCTCGGGAGCAGAGACTGGTGGGGTTTTTGTTTGGAAACAGTCCCCAGATCAGTGCCTACTACCCTCTGTGCCCAGATAAGAGGTACAGAAAGAAGGATGCAATGTCATTGCCAATGAGGAAGAGACATGAACACCTCTCCCAGGGAGGTACTTACTAGATGATTGGGGAAGGAATGGAGGTTGAACACAGTCCACAATCCTAGCTTCTGGAACATTTTGGACACCCAGGAGTTCATGGCTGACTTCCCTTTGGAGCTTTCCTTCCCAAAGCCCATGCCCGTCCTTCTACAGAGTGCCCAACTTGGCTACCTGTTTACCATGAGCCTTCTGGTAAGCCATTTGCTCATTCTGGGCTTCAGCTTCCTTATGGGAAAAGGGAGGCATTTGGAAGGGGAGATTTCGAAGACAGCAGGCTCCTTTCACAGCTCAGGATTCTCTGGTGCTGCACAAAGCCGCGGAGAGAGCTGAGTCTGCCCCCAGGAGCCTCTCAAATTCCTCTAGATTTGTCTTCCACTTCAGCTCAGGGTCCTCCGGTTCAAGACAAGACTCATCCCTCTTCCTAACACCCTGCAAACAAGGAGACAGCCACCCCCTGAGAGTGTGATCCTTACCTCCGACTTGACAGACGGCTTCTGATGAGGTGGAAATAATGTCCAGCCAGTGAAGCGTGGCTCGTGACTGTGAGAATGAGTGGCAGGTCATGGGTGCAGGATGGAAATCTTGGGCTCCCTGGACCCTGACTCAAGAGGAAATTGACCATTAGCTCAGGGTGGCCCAAAGGCAGGTTACATACTGTTTTCTTTCATCCTTCAGCCAGGAAGGAAAACATAAATAAATCATTCATCCACAGTGTTCTAGGGCCACAAAAGAGGCCAGGAGGAGAGAATAACTTCTCACTGGAAGACAGAAAAGTTCCAATTCTGTTTGAGTCAAACCTTGTGAACGTGGAGAACATGGATGCAGAGGAGTGGAGTCTGGATTCTCACTTTAGTTGGTTCTCACTTTAGTTCAAAACTGACTTTTTTTTTAAACCCTTACCTTCTGCCTTGGAATCAATACTGTGTATTGGCTCCAAGGCAGAAGAGTGGTGAGGGTGGGCAATGGGGGTCAAGTGACTTGCCCAGGGTCACACAACTGGGAAGTGTCTGAGGCCAGATTTGAATCTAGGACCTCCCATCTCTAGGCCTGACTCTCATTCCACTGAGCCACCCAGCTGTCCCCCAAAACTGACTTTTGAAAAGTGAATTCATTCCAATTAAAAGCCATTGATTATGGATCTTCTATGTACCGGGCTGTGGAGACACACAGACAAAAATAGAAACCATCTCTGTCCTTAGAGCTTCTGGGTTAGAGGAGGATCCAATACATGCAAAGAAAGGAGGCAGAGAAAAGGGGAAGAGTCATTTCCAACAGCTGGGAGCAAGCAGGGATCTCATGTGTAGGAGGTGATACCTGAGCAAGGCTTTGAAGGAAGCTATTGGGATTCTAAGAGATAGAGGTAGGGGAGGGAAGGAGGGCATTCCAAGCATGAAGAACCATGCATATGAAGGCCTGGAGAAAGGAGATGGAATATTATTATTATTATTATTATTATTATTATTATTATTATTATTATTATTATTATTATTATTATTATTTAAACCCTTACCTTCTGCCTTGGAATCAATACTGGGTATTGGTTCTAAGATAGAAGAGTGGTAAGGGTGGGCAATAGGGGTCAAGTGACTTGCCCAGGGTCACCCAGCTGGGAAGTGTCTGAGGCCAGATTTGAACCCAGGACCTCCCGTCTCTAGGCCTGGCTCTCCATCCACTGAGCTACCCAGCTGTCCCCAAGATGGAATATTGTGTAAAGGGTAGATAGTTGATTTAACTGGAACCAAGCATTCATTCACGATGGTATATTTTATGACACTAGATAGTAGTAGTTGTTACAGTCATTTTTCAAGTGTGTGTAACCCTTTGTGACCCCTTTTGAGGCTTTCTTGGCCAGATACTAGAGTAGTTTGCCATTTTCTTTTCCAGCACCTTTTACAGATGAAGACACTGAGGCCAACAGGGTTAAGAGATTGGTCCAGGGTCACACAGCTAGTAAGTGTCTGAGGCTGGGTTTGAACCCAGGAAGAGGAGTCAGCCTGACTCTAGGCCTGGTGCTCTCTCCAATGTGCCACCTCGCTACCCTCTCCCTCCCCCATCCCCACCCCTAGCTATGGGGGTAGGAGCCGGAATGTGAAAGGCTTTAAATTTTAGGGTAAGGATTTACTGTTTGATCCTAGAGGCAATAGGGAACTGCTGGAGGTTCTTGAGTTAGGGGTGGGATAGAAGAATGGTCAGATCTGCACTTTAGAAAGATGGCTTTGACAGATGAATGGAGGAGGGACTAAAGTGTGGAGAGAAACTTGAACTAAGGAGAAGAATTCGAAAGCCATTGTAACAGTCCAGTGAAGAGGAGATGACGACCTGCACCGGGGTGGTGACCGTGTTAGCAGAGAGATGGATGGAGATGAATGTGAGAGATGGGAAATACATTTCTATTTGAGGAAATTCATTTATTCATTTAACAAACATGCATTAAGGGGTCTACTCCATGCAGAAAAACCCACGTGATTTTATCCACACCTTTAAGGAGTTGACAGTTCAGCAATGAAGCACAAATTTTGATTCATTTACTTCTTGTAATTGAAGAACCCAGAAGACTTATTGTGCGAGGCTGGAAATGTGACTTTATCTGTATAGGGAACCCCCCGTGTCAACATCCCTTCCACAGATGCTGAGCAACAATTCACCTACAGCATACTTAGCCTCAACAGGTTTCTTGGGGGCACTGAGAGGGCAAATGACATTTCCATGGTGACATAGCTAGTACATGCCAAAGGCAGGATTTGAACCCAGGTCTACTTAACTCCAAAGTTAGATCCCTACACACTACTGTTGGGCTGCTTTTCTTATATTAAATTATAGTGTGTAATAAGCATATACCATTGAATTTAATGCTTGCAGGGCTTTTTGAGGTGATTAGTTGTAGCCCCCTCATTTTACAGAAAAGGAAGCTGGGACCCAGAGAGGTGAAGTGACTAGCCCTAGATGGCACAGGTCATAACAGAGCTGAGGTCTGAACCCCTGTCTTCGGACTCTTCTGACTTAAGGGATGACCAGCCCCTCTGGTGCTGAAGGCTTGCTGGGCAGTTTTCAGGGCTGCTCTTTGGACGCCTTTGGTGTCCACCTTTCACCTAATTCTCTGGAGGCTCCAAGAAGTTAGAGCCTGCCCAGTGGCTGCACTCTGGTAAAACCATCTTAGCAGGGAGGCTAAAGCAGCTTGAGAGGAACCAAAAGACTGTTGGTGAGTCAGGGGGATGTCTACCCGAGCATGAATGGGCAGATGGGCACACGAGAACAATTTGTTCCACTGGCCATGAAGGCAGCCTAAGCAAGAGCTATGGAGCACTAAGAGCTCAGTCAGACATCGAAGATGCAAAGGTCAAGCACTGCACCTCAAGCCATCGCCAGTCGTCCTGACTATTGTCTTGCCATGGGACTTCGATGGTTCTGTGATTCACTTAAATCCAATTCATGATCGAGTGAGGATATTAGACCATGGTGCCATTGGGCCTCTTCTAAAAAGGAAGGAGGAGCAGCAACAAACATTCTTTCATCGGCACTTTTGAAGAACCACTTGTTGATTTTTGACTGTTCTTCCTTGAGTAAGACCCGAGCAATTGGACAAGAAATTAGCCCAGTGATACAAAGGACCCTAAAACACAATCCCTGTCCTCTGGTGGGGGCTCAGAGTTCAGCAAGCACCTTCGCTTTCATCTATGGTGCCCCCCAGGCCCTCCAGGGGCTGAGAGTCAAGCTCATAGAAGAGGTATATAAATATTCATAGAACTGTGATGTTGAGGAAGAGAAGTTCATCTGAACTATTCAAGGAGCTGATTCTTCCCCTTGGCTGCTCCTTCCTTTGCTGCTTGGGTTGCCTTCAGATACAATTAAGCCGGGGAGTTGTGAGTCTTCTTCAATGATGGGAAGGGGCTCCTTATTTACTATTTCAGTTCTGCCATCTACACTGAAATAAGGCTGGGAGTAATTAGGGACTTTACTAATGAGGGGGAGATTGTGGATCTGATTGGGATCAGTTGACTCAGTGAGAGGTAAGCAAGAAGGATGGGAAGAGTTGGCTGCTCCCAAGAGCCCAGGCCGCCTAAATGGAAACTCCCGGAAAACCATCAGAAAGATTACCCAGCATCCAAACTGACAAGTAATGGAGTCCTAATTGCTAATAACATCTTGTCCTCATACTGACTGACAGCTTAAAAATTGAATTTCTCGATGTGTATTTGAACGACAAAACCTTCCTGTGATCATGCTGCACAGAGAATGGTCATGACCAAAATGTTCAAGGTGATGTCTGTCAGATTTATTTGGATCAGGACTGTTTGAGAGAAGAGAAATTGCCCATCTTCCCCAGGAAGGAGCATAGCCCCTTGTTCAAAACTGAGTATTCTGTGCCTTCCTTGAGACATTAGAACATTTGCTCTATGTGGAAGCTATTGGCTGTCAGATTGGAAACCAATTCACCATATTTCAACAGCTATTATTCACCTGCTCTTTGCAAGGAGGATCCTATCTTGTCCAATCCATTTCACCCCCACGATACAAACCAATACAATCCAACAAGCATTTATTTAGAAGATATTATGTTCAATGCCCTATACTAGGCAAAACTGATAAGCCAGAGCCTGACCTTGAGGTGCTTCCACTCTTCAGAGTAATCTCATTCCTCTGCCTCCCCACCAGGAAGAAAAGAGGCAAATGGTCTGAGTGCGATTTCTGAGCCATCTTTTTTTCTTTCTCTACTCCCCCTCTGGGAGAAGAATCATTGTTGCTAAAGTGGCAAACAAATAAGTTGGGTGGATGGTGGTAGAGAGAGAGTTGGAGGATCAAGGGCTGTGCAATTAAGCCACTCTGTTGTCAGTCTCTGAATGACAAGAGTGCTATAATTCCAGAGATTCAGAGCTGGAAGGAATCTTAGACTATAGGACATTGCAGAGCAGAGGTAGAAGGGATTTTAGAGATAGAATGCTCCATTCCCCTCCATCTTATTTTTTTTAAACCCTTGTACTTCGGTGTATTGTCTCATAGGTGGAAGATTGGTAAGGGTGGGCAATGGGGGTCAAGTGACTTGCCCAGGGTCACACAGCTGGGAAGTGGCTGAGGCCGGGTTTGAACCTAGGACCTCCTGTCTCTAGGCCTGGCTCTCACTCCACTGAGCTACCCAGCTGCCCCCCCCTCCATCTTATTTTAAAGATGGGGAAGCCCTGGTCTGAAATGAGAACTTGACTTGCTCAAGGTCTCATACAGTGGTACCCAGTCCTGATTCACAACCAAAGGCTATGTTTTGTTTTCCAGCACTCTTAAGAGAAACAGCATTCTATAGCAGATAGAATCTGGCCCTGGAACCTGAGAGTCTTAGGATCAAATCTTGCCTTTAACTCTTACAGGTAGTGATGACCGAGCAAGTCATTTAACCTTCGAATGCCCTAGTAACTCCATAGAGCTGTAAACTGCACATGGAGTCCTGAATTGGTAAAGGGAGTTTCACTAGCCTGGAATTCCCAAGGAAGTTCTCTATACTGTTGGAATCCTAAGGAGTTCCCCATAGCCATGAAGTCTCAGTTTCAATTTCTAATCTGATATCATCTACAAAGGATCGCAAAAACTTTACATGATGAATGATGTTAGCCTCATTCTCCGAGAACCCAAACTGGCCAAATTCCTTTTCTCAGGGCCAATTTATTTTTAAGAATAAAGAAAAGTCCCCAATCCACGGGATGTAGATTAAGAAGTCCATTTTTCATTGTTCTCTCACCATGTCACCGTTTACACCCTTTTTTCTCCCAGCAGTTACTGGTTCCAGTGGATGTCTGTCTCCCCAACTTTGGGAATAGGGCCCAGGTTCATAAAGCTCAGACCAAGAGCTTGAAATTCTTCCTCTTCCTCCTCAAAAAAAGATGATCTCTCTTGGCCAGTGGTGAAGCACATGAGTTCAAGTGAATGTAAAAATTAATGGCAGAGCTGAGGAAGGATAGGAAGGATGGGAAAGGAAAGAGCTGACAATAATGATTATTTTGAAAATCAACAAATATGAACATTTTATTATTAAAATAGAAAATGAGGCTTGTGCATATATAAAACTATGAATCTCTCATTTCTAGGCATCTAGGTAGTACAGGGAATATGGTATGACTTGGAGTAAGGAAGACCTGAGTCTGAATCTAGCCTCAGAAATGACCCTGAGCAAGCCATTTAACCCTTATTTGCCTCAGTTTTCTCATCTGTAAAATGGGGGTAATTATACCACTTCACAAGGTTGCTGTGAAGGGTGAAATGAAATAATAATTACAAGAAAAATAGCTAGTACTTATATAAGACTTTATATTTTCTTCTCATGGCACTCTTGAGAGATAGGTGCTATTATTATCCCTCTTTTACAACTGAGGAAACTGAGGCAGATAGAAAATGAGTTGCCTAGGGACTACGGCTAGGAAGTATTTGAGGCAGGATATGATTTCAGACCTTCCTGACACCAGGCCCAGTGCTATTATTATGTGTGTATCTATTGGAAATATATATCTAGAAGAGAAGTATTTCTGGCACATTTTAGTGACTTTGAGGACATAATTCCAAATTGCTTTCTAAAATGGTTGGACTGGGGTCAACCAGGTGGCTCAGAGGATTGAGAGCCAGATCTGGAGACAGGAGGTCCTGGGTTCAAATCTGACCTCACATACTTACTAGTTTTTTAACCCCCATTGCCTAGTCCTTACCACTCTTCTGCCTTGGAACCAATACATAGTATTGGGGAGAGGCTAAGCCTATCTTCTAAGAACTATTTCCAAAAAGATAAGTAGTCAAAGGAGTCTAAAGCAATTCTCAGAAATCCCTTAACCCCCATTCCCTAGCCCTTACTAATCTGCTGCCTTGGAACCAATATGTAATATTGATTCTAAGCAGAAGGTAAGGGTTTAAAAAATAAAATGGTTAGACCAATTAATAGTGCATCAGGATGTTTCTTCCTATAGCCCCTACAACAGTTGTTATTTGTGGGGTTTTTTTGTCTTTGTCCATAGGGTGGGTAGAACTTCCAAGTTATTTAAATGTGGATTTATCCTATTATTATTTAATATCAATAATATGAATGATTTTTCCCCACTTGAATATTGATAGCTTGCCTTTCTTCTTTTGAGAATTGCCTTAGACTCTTTTGACCACATCTTTTGGGGAATAGTTCTTAGAAAATAGCTTTAGCTTCTCCTCATTACCCCATACTGTTACTTTCTGTGAATCAATGAATCCTTCACCCATAGAAACATGAATACAAGGAAAAAAAGAATGTTCTTGGTCTGACTTTCTTGGTAGAGCATCTTTTGCCTTCATTGCTTCATTTTCGAGCCGGTTAATTCTGACTTTTAATACCTTTTTTCTTGTATTAGTCCATGTATTTCCTTTTTCAAATTGTCTTCAGCCTCTCTTGATTGCTTTTTGAAGTCCTGAAGTTCTTGTGTTAATTGAATTTTGAGAACTTCCAAAGCCTGTGTCCAATTTGCTGGAGCTTCCTCCTCTTCTTCTATTTCATTTGCTCTTTTTTTGCTTCTTGGAAAGAAGCTGTCAATTGTAATTTCTTTTCTCTTTTCCTGTTGTTTACTCATATTTTTTCCCTTCTCTATTCTGCTAGTTTAATCAGATGGGTTTAATGAGCTTTGATGAAAGATCTTCTCCTAGCTAGCAATGGTGGTTTGTAGTTAAGTTCTCTGCAGTCTATGGGGGAGGGGTGTTGGAGTTTCCCTGCCCTCTGAAGACTTCTTGTCTGTCTAATTGATGGAATTAAACCTGTATTAGTTTGTATTGCTTAATGTGCCCTGAGGCTAAAAGAGAGAAAGAGAGAAGGGGGTGGGACAAGATAGAGTGTTTTCTCTGAGCTGTCCAGCAGTAGGGTCCCCCTGCTCTTTCCTGTTGTTAGACTTGTTTTCTTTCCTCTCAAAGCCCTTTGTTCTCTATCTTGATGTGGTAAAGCCAGTAGGTCTGAAGTTTTGCTCCATCTAAGCTTCCATCTTCCTAGTGTTTTTTCTGCATTTCTATGGCTTTCTCCTCTAGCCACCTCCCCAGTGCCTGTGTTCAACTCCCTGAGTCCAATGCCAGTAAGGCCCTCTCTCCTGGCTGGTGCGCCTGCCTGGAGATTTCAGGAGCTGCTGGAGACTCCGCACAGCCCCTGGGGGAGGGGTCCTGGGATTCCCCTTCTATACCCTCAGACCCAACAGTTCAAGAATTCAAGCCTTTTTCTTGGCATACCTCTTGAGCTGTCCAGCAGTAGCATCCCCTGCTCTGTCCTTTTGTTTGATTTGGTCCTCTTTCTTCTTGAAGCACATTGTTTTCTATCTTGGTGTGGAAAGGGTGTGGAGGTTTTAAAATTTGCTCTGTCTAAGCCTCCATCTTCCCAGAATCCCCCTCCATCAGAATGGTGGTCTTTGAATGCAAAAATAGGGAGATGGAAGAAAATTTGCCAGAAACCCTTAAAAACTCTTTTAAAAAACCCCATAATTATATGTCAGTCAAAATGAGTGACCTTGAAATTCAGACAACAAAACATTGATTGATAAAATTCATAATTCTCTAGAAGTGAAAAATTCCATTCTGAAAGCTTTGAGGTACATAGTGATTAAATTAATAATTTCAGTAATGAACAACAAATGTTACAAACTACCAGGAGAAATTCTTCATCTATGCAAAACATCAGTCCAAATAGGATTACTAGCAATAACTTAAAATTGAATATGAAAATAGATGATTGTATTCCAAAAGGCAAAAGAGCTCAAGCTACAATTTGAATTAAATTATTCTGTAAAGTTGAGTGTAAAACACTAAGTAAAACATTTTCCCTTCAATCAAAGGAAGGCATTTCAGCCAGATCTAAAGAACAACAAAATCTCAAAAACTCAGAGGTAGGCACAGTGTTTGGACTTCAAACACTCTAGGTAATAAGAACTTAAGAAAAGTAAATTATTAAAATCTGTAACCTCCTCATTTAATAAATAATGAAATGGAGGGATGGAGGGTTATTAGAGTGAAGTGATTTGTCCAAGGTGACAGAGGCAGTAAAGATCAGAGGTGAGATTGAGCCTAGGTTACTTAGCCCAAGAACCAGGCCCTTTCTAATGTGCCCAGGGCAAGGGCGGTTGCTGTGTGGCTGTGCTCTGTTTCATGGCTTTCATGAGCCATGTTTCATGGCTCAAGGTGGGAAAGACTCCTGAGATAACAACATTGAATTCAAGTTTTGCTAGTCATTTTGGTGTAGGGGGTGGCTTAGGGGAGATCTTTGAATAATTGGATAAGCTTTACAGGGTGGGAAGTCTTGATATCTTCTTATGGAGGCTGGAAGCTTTCATTGACCAAGCCCAGGAGAGAAATGGGGTCATCAGCTGGGGCTGTCCAGTAACATCTCAGCTAGTCTAACCTCCCATTTTACCCATCAGAAAGCGTATCTAGAGGGAGAAGATCTATCATTGTATCTCATCTTTTGGGACATGTTGATGGCCTTGTGCAATTGCAGATCCAAACCACACTTTGGTATTCTTGATGATTCTTTCCTTTTCAGAGAGATTGGAAGGGAAACAAAACTTAGAGCAGCCTCTCTTACTGAAGAGGACAATTGGACCTAATACTTGGAGTGAGCTTTGGAGAAGCTTTAAGTTCTCCATTACATATGGCAGCCCAATGTCGACCTCCAGAGAAAGACCTGATAAAATAGAAACAAGCAAGAAATAGTTGCATATATACATATTTTTTTTTGTCAAATGATGCCTTCTCTAGTGCAGGGAAGGGAGGGAGGGAGATAATGTATACATTTATAAATTTTAAAATAAAAAAAGACAATGGGTTGCTTGATGTATAATTGTGAGAAAACTCCTTGCATCAGTCTTTGTATATAACTTGGTTTCTGGTCAGCATAACTTACCCAGGTCCTTCATTAAAGGTCTCTAAGAAACAGAAAGACATGATCCAGATAGAGTGCTGGGTGTAGAGGCAGGAAAACTCCTCTTCCTGAGTTCAGATCTGATCTCAGACACTGACTAGTTGTGGGACTCTGGGAAATTAATTTAACTCTGTTTACCTCAGTTTCCTCATCAGTAAAACAAGTGGAGAAGGAAATGGCAAAGTACTCCAGTATCTTTGTCAAGAAAACCCCAAGTCGGGTTATGAAGAGTCAGACAAAACTGAAAACAATTGAACAGCATCAACAACAAGCTATGTCCAAAGAAGTCACATAGCCATGGGTTGGGAGTTCCTTTGTCTATTGAGAGTACGTTCCAGTGTCTGCCTTTGTCTTCCCTGAATGTCAGCATCCCTGTTTTGCACCAGACTCCAAGCACAAAGATTAAGAAACATCAGGACAACATCTGTTTTTTTCACTTTGTTTACTGATGAATTTTGAGATGACAGGATGGCTCGGCCAGCCCCAGGACAACTTAATAAGAAGGTTTGTCATGCACAGTGCGCCTGGAGCAGAGCCTTTAGACCAAAGTCATCCAGAGCTGCTCAAAATATGTGCTGCAATGGGGAGTGCTTTGTTTGGTTTTGTGTTTATCCTCTGACAGTTTCCTGCTTTATTAAAAACTGATTAATACAATAATTCACTGCAGCTCATGGAGAAAATCGCCTAACCTATATGGAAATTAAATCACTGTTTCCTATTCATAGCATTTCCATACAAATGAAAGCCCCCCCAAAATGGATTCTTCTGGGAGAATTTTATCTTGTAAGAGTGAAGGAAGCATTAATTGCCCTCTTACTATTAATGACCAGATTTTCATTAATGAGACCCCACTGTCCAGGAAAGTAACAATGAGCATCAGGAACAGCGTATTTGGCCCAAGGGATGGCAAGGAGGAGCCAAGAGATGGATTAGACTAAAGCTTTCTCCTAGAAGACTTTTCTCCATCCAATAAGACCACAACATAGATCAGGAAAATGAACTTTTGAGAAGAACTGATGCATGGAAATGAGCCAAATGGTAGATATGTTTGTATTGCTGTTATTGATGTTGGTCCTCTTCCTTGCTGAGGCTGATGCAAGCATAGGTCTTTCCTCATCATCATTCAGAGCCAAAGTCAGGACTCTCAGTCTCTCTCTGTCTCTCCCTGTCTATTCCTGTCTTTCTCTCTCTCTTCTTTTTTTTTTAACCCTTATAGTTTGGTGTATTGTCTCATAGGTGGAAGATTGGTAAGGGTGGGCAATGGGGGTCAAGTGACTTGCCCAGGGTCACACAGCTGGGAAGTGGCTGAGGCCGGGTTTGAACCTTGGACCTCCTGTCTCTAGGCCTGACTCTCACTCCACTGAGCTACCCAGCTGCCCCTCTCTCTCTCTTCTTGTCTCTCCCTATCTCTCTTTCTCTGCCCCCCTCCCTTATTCTCTCTCTCCCTCTCTCCCTTTCTCTCTCCCTCTCTCTCTCTCTCTCTCCCTGTCTCTCCATCTCTCCCTGTCTCTCTCTCTCTCCATATCTTCCCCTCTCCCCCCTCTCTGCATCTCTCTATCTCTGTTCCTCTCTCTCTCTCCATTTCTCCCTCTCTCCCTCTCTCTCTCTCTGCATCTCTCTGTCTGTTTCTGTCTCTGTCTCTGTCTGTCTCTGTCTGCATATATCTCTCTCCATCTCTCCCTCTCTCTGTCTCTCTCTCTCTCTCTCTGCCTCTGCCTCTGTTTCTCTCCTTTTTTAAAACTCTTATCTTCTATTTTAGTAACAACCTTAAAACAGAGGGTACAGTGCCAGGGAAACAAGGTTAAGTGACAGACCCAGGGTCACACAGTTAAGAACTGTGTGAGGCCAGATTAAACCCAGGGCTTCTCATCTTGAGGCCTGGAGCTCTATCTACTGAGCCACCTGACTGCCCCAGGCTTTGTCTTGATCAAGACAATCACTTCCCTAACCATTGAGAGGAAGGAGGCATCCATTTCTCTGCCTTAAGTGAAGAGTTTCATTTTGCCAGTTTGTGCAACAGAAAGTCAGAACCAAGAACAAATGCCTGTCTCTGTCTTAGCTTACCCAGTCTGCCAGCATCACTGCTTTGCCCAAAGCTTCATGCAAAAAGATTCAGAAACTTCACTCTTCATAGGATCTTGAATTCACAGCTATCGCCCAAGCCTTCATTTTCCTGACCAGAATCCTGAGCCCTCGAGATCTGAATAGATTTGCCCAGATCCCTCAGGAAGCAAGTGCAAGATACAGAATTTGAAGCCCTTTTGCTCTGTGGTGAGCAGGGCTTTATCTCTGTCTGTCTGTCTGTCTGTCTGTCTGTCTGACTATCAATATAGATCAATAGCTGTACAATATGTCTATAGACGTAGGTAGGTATACGTGTAGGTGTTTTGCATGTGTACATGTTGATATGCACATAGATAGATGTTTTCTTTTTCCACTGATGCCATTTCTCAGCACCACCCCAAAACAAAGACAGCCCTCCTTTGGAGCAGACACTCTTTGAACCAAAAGACAGACTTCTTAGCCATTTCTCCCAGTGTATGTATGCCTCATTCCATGTCTACCGTCCACCATTTCTCCTACCAAAAGGAGACTTGTGTGTTTCATAATCGGCTCTCTAGAGCCAAGGTTGCTCATTGCATTTGTCTGAGCCACAATGTCCTTAATGGCATTTTTCTTTATATTATTGTGGTCATTGTACTCTGAAAAGTATTTTTTTCATTTTTGTTTCATTTTGTTTTTCCCAGTTTTCCTCCAAGGAACCAGCTGTGCTGGAAAGCGTTACCAGTAGCTTGGGATGGGTCCTGAAATGATCCTTCCAGTCAAGACGCTGAGTTTGTTCTCCCATTTCCCCTTCCCTTGAGAATCTCGCTTCTAGAGCATTTACTAAAGCTCTGCAAAGATTCCCACCCTGTGGGACTCCCTCCTCCTAGCCCCCAAGTGCCATATCTCTCAGCTGGCTGCCTTCTCTGCCTCGCTCCTGGCTGCCCTCTCACCAGCCCCTTGTTCCCCTTTCCTAGTCTCTGTATTTGCAGCCCCTCCACTCTGCTTTGCTGAGGTCCTCTTTGGCTCTCCAGATACCCTGTTGTTTCCCCCTTTTCCCCTTCTGCCAATTTCTCCTGCTTTCTCCTAGTCTATCCCATTTCACAGTCTTCTTCACCCAAGGTCTCGCCTTTCTAGTGTCGTAATTAGCATTGCACCCTGCAGAGGATTTGGTGTTCCAAAAAGAGATTATTCAAATTTGGACCCCAGTGACTAATTCTGTTCACTCAGAGACAAGTAATTAATGGCTTGCGGTGGCAGTAGAGGATAGGAGACTCTTCCATTCTCTCTCCTGGACAGGCCAGTCTAGAAGCTTGTGGCCAGTCCTGGGTGCCACATTTTGGGAAGGCCATTGATGATCTGGAGTTCATCCAGAGGAGAGTAGCCAGGATGGGGAGGGGATCGGAGCCCAGGCCATGGAAAGATGGATTGAACAAAATGGCGATCTTTAGCTAGAAGAGAAGATTTGGGGGTGGGAGAGCATGACAAATGGCTTCCAGCATTTAAAGGACTTGGATTTATTCTAACCCCCAGGGAAACTAGGAGCAATGGCTGGAAGTCATTGAAAGAGAGAAGGAGAGAGATTTCGATCCCATTTAAGAAAACTCCTTGACAAGGAGAGCTGCCCAGAGCTGGGCTAGGCTGCCTCCCAAAGGAGGGAATTCCTCTTTACTGGGGGTGGGGGGGGTCCTTGAGTGAAGGCTGGACACTGACTTGCCAGCTGAG
>NC_058132.1:647888426-647904128 GCF_016433145.1 Gracilinanus agilis | reverse complement strand
ATAGAGAGAAAAAGAAAGAAAGAGAGAGAAAGAAAGAAAGAGAGAGAGAAAAAGAAAGAAAGGAAGGAAGGAAGAAAGGAAGGAAGGAAGAAAAAGAAAAAGAGAGAAAGAAGAAAAGAAAGAAGGAATGAAGGAAGAAAAAGAAAAAAGAAAAAGAAAGAAAAAGAACATATTTGAGGCATGTATATATTATACATGTACATATGTATATATACATGTATATATGTATGCATGTGTATGTATATACACATATACACATATACTCTCACACACATACATGACAGCCCCTGATCTCGGGAAGAGTACATTCTGATAATACATATGAAAGTGTTCAGGAACAAATCCTATGTAAAGGCTCTGTGGTCCTTAGGGAACAGTGATGAAGTATATAGCATAGCAATAGATGTTTAGTATCATTTTCACTGAGAAAAACAGATTGGTTCCTCATGGTGGACCATTTGATAGTGCCAAATGGCACTGTCTTTGGTGATGACAACTTTCTTTTCTGAGCCTTCAATGTCTGTGATAGAGATCATATAAACAGTTGCCAGTCTATATGTCTATGGGAGCTATTTCCCAATATGAGGGCTATAGCAGCTGGGCTAGATCCAGGACCAGTGGTCAAGGGGAGGCTGTCACTCCTTGGACTTGCCTATCATAGAAGTTATTGTCAGTGATGGTGAAGAAAGCTTGTCCCTTCTCCATGATGATTTCTCTTATTAATAATGGCTACATATCCCAGGATAGACACAGAGCAGTGGTCTGAGATGAATCCTATCCCAAGAGCACTTGGCTTTACCATGGTGGTAGTAGTTTGACTTTTTTTATCTTGTCCTGAGGGTGCAGCTCTCTGCTGCTTCAGCTATGTTGACTTGCCTGCCCTGTAGGTGACCAATGGTGGGGATGACAGGTGAGTGGCCAAAAGGCACCATGGTTACTTTCTTGAGATATCAGGAGTAAGCAAAGTTCTTTTAGCCCATGGATAGACCTTTTGTGGTAAACTATATCTTACTTTTTTGTTTTGTGTTCTATTAAAAAGGCAAGACCATTGCACAGACCTTCTGGAGAATAGACTGAAAATCAGAGTAGAATGACAAGGCACAGAGAGTAGGGAAGGGTAGATACCACCCCTACACTATGGGTCATCCTCCCAGTAGCCAAGTGGTTTAGCTAAAATTAGGGATTCTTCTTCTTGGTTAAGCAACAATTTTCTATTGGTATAGGATGCAATTTCTCCTATTTCCCTTAAAGGCTTCCATCTTCATTATCCTCTCCTCCAGCTTACTGTTTTCTTTTGGCTATTGTTGAAGCCCCTATCAAGGAACAGACTGTCCAGAATGGAATTTGGGGAGGATAGGGAATGGAAAGATTACCTCAACTCTGGCAGAAAGCACAAAACCATTGGCTTTTATGACTAGATGGGAACCCAGAGATTGTGTAACTCCATCTTCATTTGACAGGAAGATGCAACGGAGGACCAGAGAGGAGAAGACTTGTCCAAGGCTACCTCAACAACTCTTGTCTTATCCAACATCACTGTGTGCAGCTCAATTGGGCATGAGCTCTACTCTCTCTTTCTAATGGGAAGGACAACATTCTCAAGTTAGGAGGATCTGGGTCAACATCTTACCTCAGCAATTGAAGCAAGTCACTTCCTTATCTGATTCTTGGATATTTGGTCTAGTAAAATGGGACAATAATATCTGTGATGCCTTCCTCGGGGCTATTGTGAGCCTCAAGTGGGGTCCTGCATGGATGGTGCTCTGAAAATTTGGAAGTGTCATAAAGATGGTAGCCATGCTGATCAAGGAATCTTCCATGTTAGATAGAGCCAGAAGGAACCTCCATGACCATAACATCCATCCCCTTCACATTACAGAGGAGGAACCTCAGGCTCAGAAATATTGTCAATCAATCACTGAGCATTTATTAAGCACCTACTATGTTCCAGGCACTATGCTTAGAGCTGGAGGTCCAAAAAAAGGCAAAATCCAGGCCCTGACCTCAACAAGTTGACAGTTGTAATGTAGAGGATGGCAGGATGGAATTCTGGGTGAGGCTTGACCCTGTATTTTGCAGGAATCCCATCCTGCCATCCTCTACATTACACAGTCTAATGCAGTGGTTCCGAAACTTTTTTGGCCTACCGCCCCCTTTCCAGAAAAAATATTACTTAGCCCCTGGAAATTAATTTTTTAAATTTTAATAGCAATTAATAGGAAAGATAAATGCACCTGTGGCCATCACCGCTCCACTGGATTGCTGCAGCACCCACCAGGGGGCGGTGGCGCCCACTTTGGGAATCACTGGGGAACAACTCAGTCTAATGGAGTTAAGTGATTCACCCAAGATCACACAGCTATCAAGTAATCGAGAGAAGACTTTAACTATAGGTCTTCCAATGGCCAGGTTCATGCTCCCATGCTTCTATTTGATGATGACAATGGCAAAAACAACAGCGCCTCTGCGTAGGGAGTATAATAGGATGAAGAGATTTCTAGTTTAGAGTCCAAAGATTGAGATGCCTTGGCTTTCAGCTCCAGCTCTGCTAGTTGCTAGCTATATGATGCTATGGATAAAAGTCTACATTTTCCACATTCTCTCTTATCTCATCTGTGAAATGAGATTAGACTAGACGGCCTCACAGGTCTCTTCCACTGTAGAGTCAGGAGCCCACGATCCCAGAAGTTTCTGCTGTGCCATTCACTAGCTGTTTGACCCTGTGGACAAATATTGTCTCCTCCGTAGGCCTCAGCTAGAAAATGAGTTCCCTCATCTGTGAAATGAAGACACTGGATAAGCGGACCTTTCAGATCTCTCTCTCGCTAGGTTTATCATCCTCTTAGCTGATTATTCTATGAATTCCAGCCCTGCCACTCTGCTACATTGTGCTGTAGGCAAGTCTCATTTTCTTTCCAAGGCTCAGTTTCTTCAACTGTGAAATGAGGGATTGGACCAGTTGATGTCTATTGGAGAAATTTATTTGGTGCTTTAAGCTTTACCAAGTCCTCCAAATGCATGTTCATACCAGATCCTCACAACATCCCTGAGAGGTAAAAGAGTTTTCTACTGCTTAACTTGAGGTATAACTAGGGTAGGTATTATGTCCATTTCTCAGATGAGGAAATTGAGATCAGAGAACCTTGCTCATGGCCACACATCTATTAAGAGTAAAATCACAGTCCATATCTCCTTGGGCTGCTTTCCAGAATGCTCAGCACTATATGTAACACACTCCCTTTCAGTATTATAGTCTCTGAGGACTCTTCCAATTCTCTGAGTCTTGGAGTTAGGCAATATTAGATTAGTGCAATAGATGGGTCTATATCTCCTGCTATGAATAACTTGAGAACCAATACACACTTTGTCCTAGGGGAGGAGTGAGGTGGTACCAAGGAATGCTTCATGGGTCCTGTTTTGGACCTTCATCTAAACAGATATAAAGGGGAGAATCAGTCCAATGGGGAATAGTCTGAATAGTCACAAATATGACTGAAGGGTGAGAAGGAGAAAAAGAGGGTTGTAGAGAGTGGTCATGTTTGACTGATGAGATGGTGAGCAGGAGAGTGGAAGCAATATAGCATGAGCTTGGATGCTGTCTCTTTGCCCTCAGAACTTTGGGAGTTTGTAGCCAGAGCTGCTCAGGGAATTTGTTCAGGGAAACTATTCATCTATACAGGGCTTGCTACCTCTCCTCTTCCCAAAGAGTTCCAAGATCAAGTCTGTCAACCAGGATCACGATAGAGGAAAAACATTGAGGTGGAATTCTTCTTTTCAATTTTAATTGCTGATATCTCTAAAGCGCTTGAAAGTGAATAAAGCACTTTATACACATTATTTCACTTAAAGCTCACAATAGTATTATGAACAAGGCAGATTTTATTAGATCTGCTTAAAAAAAATCAAAAGTCTAGATATGTGATTCTATTGGCAGGGGGAACTTCTGGTGTAGAAGCTCCCTTCACCAATGAAGATGGACAGCTCCTTCTCCCCTTCCTTCTGCTTCTCTGGATTCTCCTGACTACAAATCTAGTTGACTTTCCCAATATGTTTGAAATGACAAATCAGATTGATTTCTGGGCTTGGCCTATCTAAACCAACTCCTAAAGTGAAGCAACTAATTGTGGAATGCTAAGAATACCAAGAACAGTGAAACCAAGTCCTCATTCTCCCAGAATTTAGGAAATCAATCATTTGACTTTTCAGACAATCATCAGGGGCCGAACAACCAGGACTGCCCTCAAACAGAATGAAGAAGCCCATTGGCAGAGTACCCAACCCTGCTCTGCTCCTTTATCATAACAATAGTAATAATGATAATTTAAGTATGGCGTTAAGATCTGTAAAGTGCTTTTACATATGTTAATTCATGTGATCTTGACAATAACCCTATGAGATTGACAATTCTTATTACATAAACCACCTCCAAGGGAAAAAGGTCTCTCCCAGAGCACTGAATTAGGAACCAGAAGACCTGGGTTCAAATTCTGACTGCCACTTCCTATCTGTGAATCTTTGGGTAAGTCCTCTCTCTCCTAAGGCCCCAAATTCCTCAGGCAGAAAATAAGGAGGTTGGACTAGATGATGCCTAAAGGTTCTCCTAGTTCTAAATGGAATGGTCCTCCTTGCCCCATTGATGTGGTTCTTTGTTCTGGAACTAAAGAGAATGAATGAAATTTTCTTTAAAAGATTAATTACTTGATAGAGTATGAATTCCTTGCCTCTTTTCCTTGAACATTTGATGCCAATAGATTCATTTATGTTTCACACATATAATTCAGTTTGGGATTTGGTCGTGAAAAAGAGTAGGTCCTGGAGGCCAGAGAGACACAATACAAATGAGGTCTTGGATCTCACTGGTAAAGTTGGGGGTCCTGACTTTCTAAGAATCCCAAGTTCTTGACCCTAGATGCTAGATGATGCTAGAGAAAAGGCAGTACCAGAAACTGGGTAAGTACTTGGGAAATGTAGGGCTCCTGGTAAAGGGGGAAGGGTTGAGGTCTTGACTATTTTAAGGATTTTGTAGGGAACCTTTGCATTTCTTTTGTCAGATTAGCCAAGGTCTGTCTTGTATTCCATGTCTTCAATGGAAGCTTAGAACCGTTTCCTCTCTTTTTTGTGGCTACCCAGACAGAAGCCAACAGCTGATGTTCTCAGGGGAGAGCTTGGCTAGAAGCAGGGCCAAATAGAAACCCTTAGAAGTTTCCCAAGTTGAACCCGGTACCTAAAAACTCAGAGTGTTAACTCTGAACTATACAGTAATAAATGCTTCTTGAACTGAATTCAGTTGAATTGATTGACTATAAACACACTTTCTGGGCTCACCCCAAACGGGAAAAGGTATTTTAAGGTGTCATCCCACCACCAGTGGAGGAGAGATTTGGGGATAGGCACGAGCAGGATATTTAGCAGCCTTTGAGTGTTTCCAATAGGTGCTACTTATAAGAAGGATGAGCTGAGTTCACTATTCGTCATAGTTCCATACAAATTGCTGTATTTTCTACTGCCTTGCCTATCCCTGCGGCGAGGAATGGTGCCTGAACTCTACCAGTGGGGCACATTTGCCAAGTGTTCATCATTTAATTATATCAAATTCTAAGACAGAGCAGAAAGTGTTTAAACTAATCACCAGCAGTGCAGGACCAGTAGGCACAGCTGGGATGTCTGCAAAGGGGATTAATTATCTAGAACAATAGTCTCAGGCTGGGTCTAGCATAGGATGCCACAGTGGGGACAGTTTTCTGCCCTCGTATTTTGTCCAAATCCAATTCTTTTCCCCTATTTTTTTTCTAAAAGGAAAAATCCAAATCTCCTCATGCTGACAGTCCCTAGGAAGCCTGGGGAGGAGGGCGTAAGGCCTTCATGGCAAGGAGAGAATTTTGTCAACTAAAAGGCATAATTCAACCTTTATTTATGATTTACCTTTCAGAACTGAACTAAAATAACCTACTCATGGCTCGCTTCAGTCAGACGCGATAAAGTGGAAGGTTGACACAGGCCTTTAAAAGCTCTTCAATAATTACCAATTTCACAGTAAACAAAGCTTTCATGCCTGATTAGGCAATCCATATTATGGCTCCATTAACACGCTGTGGCACTTCTTCGTCCATCTCCTATATTTCAGAGCACACGGAGATGGGGGCCCAGTCATCACGCTTAATTGATAGCTAACAGAAACAAACTTCCTAAAAGGGAAATCATTTCAGGGCCTTGATTTGATAAATTATAAAAGTTCATTGTTTCCATTTACACACCAACAAGAAGCCCGGTGCCACTCATATTTAATCACGTTCATGCAGGAACCGGAGGATGGCCTTCTGCCTTGTGCCTAGGCCTTTAGAGCACTTTGACGTGGGCCTCCCGAATTAAGCCGTGGTCAGGAGAATGGGAGCTAATTGGTCAGAGAAGGCGCCCTTTTCTTTCTCTCTCCTTCCCTCCACTTAGCTGGGAGTGTTCGTACAGTTAGTCACCTACTTAGGTATGACTCAAAGGCTACCGAAGACGTCCAATCTCGTCTCTGAATCTCTCTGCCTTTAGTCATGCCATCATACATGAAACTGCACATTTTGTTCCTTCGATGCACTAAGGCATAGAAGATTCAAGTATCTTTATTCAATTCAAGTCAATTCAGGAAGGATTTTATTTTTGGTGTCTGTTTAGGTGGAATGTTCTATGCCACACAGTGGTGAGAAGAAAGCAGAAATGGCGCCTTCTCTCAAAACGCTTACATTCTATTTGGGGGAGAAAGAACATGGACACAGAGTAGTAAAAATGCGAATAAATACAATTTCAGCAATGGTGATCTGAACAATGGGAGGAATTAGGAAAGGCCTCTCCTAGGATGTGGTCCTTGAGCAGAGGCTCGAAGGGACCCAGGTGTTCTGAGAGGTAAAGGAGAAGAGAGAAGGTTCTTTGTGCGAGGCGTTGAGGCAGGACACAGAAAGTTGGATGTGAGCAAGCAAACAGGTTGGTTGGAACATAAAGTCCATAGTGGAAAATGGCATCTAATCTGAGAGGAAATCAAGAACAGAGAAGGAAACATGGAAGGAAACTCAGAAACCATCTGGCTCAATCTTATTTTACAAAGAAGGCAACTGAGGATCAGGGAAGCTAAGCAATTTGCTCAAGAACACTGAGGCAGTAAGTATCTGAGGTGGGATTTGAACAGATATCCTCTGCTCCCACTTAGTACTATTTCCATTGGTCCATATTCCCAATGATAGGGATTTCGTATTTATCCTGGAGGCAAGAGGGAGTTTCACGAGCGAGGGAGTCACATACGTATACCTTAAAGGTACCTGTTTGGCAGCTTGGTAGTTGAGGAACGTTCCCTGGGCATTGTTACATGTTATCAGAAATTATATCTTACTTGGAATGAACATTTAATGGAGACGCCTAGAGAACGAGACTCATCACCTTTGGGATAGGAGAGAGGGTTAGAAAAGTTATAGACTATGAGGAGCTGCTCCTGGGAGAAAGAGGTAGTAAATATTGGGCACTACCAACAAGGCCCATGGACAGATGGAGAAGCCATTCATCTTTCAGTCCAAAATGAAGAAGGGTCAGGGTTAGGTGGAGTGGAGAGATAGATCTTGAGTTCCTCTACTCTGGGTTTGTAAAACAAGTCAATTAGGGGTTTTCTCAATGCAAAAGCTGAGGGGTTAGACTAGGTGGCCTCCCTAAAAGGCAATGAAGTACAGTGGAAAGAGCTAGATTTTCAGTTATAAATGTCTGAATTTTAAATCTCATCTCTTACACTTAAAACCATATAACCTTAGGAAAATCTCTGTGCACCTCAGTTTCCTTATATGTAAGAAGAAGAAGTTTGAATTTGATGATTTCCAAGGTACCATCCAGCTCTCAGTCTAGATATCATGACTATCTAAACTGTTGGTGATTCTTGGACACCTTATTGCCCTATTTCTGGATTCACACACAAGGTACATTTGTCATTTAACGTCCTTCCTGGTTTAGCTTCAGCCTGTTTCTCTAAACTAGTTCCACATTGCTTCACTGTGCACACTTCGTGTTTCAGCTAAAGTGGCCCATATACTGCTCCCAGGAGGCCATCCTATCTCCTGTGGCCATGCCTTCATGCAGGCCATCCCATGTGCCATAAATGGTGTCTCAATTTTCACCTCTGCCCCTTGGAATCCTTGGCTCCTCTCTGGGTTCAGCTCAAGTGCCTCCTCCTACAAGAGTCCTTTCCTGGTCTTTCCAAGCTTCAATGGGGACAACACAGGGGAGTGGGAAGAGTTCTGGATGTCCAATTCAGAGAATCTAAAGTTTGAATCCTGATTCCTTATACTCACTCCATGTGACTTCAAGAAAGTCATTTAATCTCTCTGGTCCTCAGCATTATCATCTGTAAAAGGAGAGTTTCATATACTCTGGCCTTTAAACTCTAAATCTGTGTTCCTTTCTCTCTGGAACCATTTTGTCTACTCTTTACCTTAGTGTAAGCTCACTGTCCACCATGAATTATAAGTTCCTTCAAGGTACAGGCTATTCTGGTTTTTTAACTTGTTTATATACTCGTGTTTATAGTAGAGTGTGTGGCATATTAAACATTCTAAGAAATGTTTCTAAAATGGAACCATTTTCTTAGAACTGGGCTCGGCATGAGATCTGGTTCCTGCAGTACCAGCTTTCTTCAGCTGCCATTGGTTTCTGTGCTCTGAACACTTTGTCAGAATTCATTCCAATGGCCAAATGTCGATGATGTTCAAAGGAGGAACTAGCAGGGGTGAAGGAAGAAGAGGAAGAAGAGGATAATAAAAGAAGAGGAGAGAGAAGAGGAAGATGAGGAGAAAGAGGAGAGGGAGGAACAAAAGGAAGACAATGAAGAAGAGGAGGAGGAGGAGGGATTTCTGCCAAGGACACAGGAACATTGACAGCAAGGACACCTTTTCTCCAGCCCCCTCACTGCTGTGCAGTGCAGCTCCTGAGAAGCTCAAACTACATTTTTAATGAAGTGGCTCATTTGACAAAACACTTCAGGCTAAGAGGAAATCTTTCTCTAACCAGAATTGATGGGGGATGCTTTGCAGCAACATTAGCAGGATCTCAGCTTGTCCTTCAGCACCACTAGACAGGCTGAACTTTAACTGGCTCAGTGGATCAGCCAAGCCCACAGCTCTCTCTGCAATTTGTGGAGAGTTTCTTGAGCATTCCTGGCTCTCGGACTGATTAACCTCTCATTACCTTTAATGGAAGATATGGGGAGGAAGTTCATTTTCTTTTTGGTGACTCGTGTTTCTTGCTGTGAGTTATTGGTCTATGTTGACTCATTGTTATAAAGATAAGCTACATTTGGACCACTCAAGGACAACTGTGCTCCCTTTGAGTGCTGGAACTAGTTCATTTCAAGACCAATGTTGTGGTGTTATGGGTTCCAATGTTGCCCTTCATGACAGCTGTGAGACCCCAGATTATCTTTAGCGCTATCCCTTTCAGGGGATCATAACTCTTTAGCTAGAAGGAACCCAAAGGCTGTCTAGTCTAACCTCCCCAAATCACCGATGAGGAAACTAAGGCAAAAGGCACGTAACTAAATGGCCCAAGGTCACAATGGCAGTAAGCATCAAAGATGAGATTGCAAGCAGGTTCTTTCATCCCAGGACAAAGGTACAGAGATGGTAGAAGGAATGCTTAGTGTTTAGGGAACAGGAAGGAGATCGGTCTGGTTGGAGCATGGACTGTGAAAGTAGAACAGAGTCCAACTGGGAAGGATTTTAAATCATAAATGTCAGTTATTACTTGTATTCAGGGCTCCTTTTTAACCAAGGGAGCATTATGTACTTTTAAAAAATCCCATGCCCCCTTTCTAAGTTACTTAGGAAGATGAATATGATGAGAGATGACTTGACGAGACAAGAACAGCCAGACCATCTATTCTAAGCACCTTTTCTTAGTCTCTCAGGCTAGGAATCTTCAGCATACCTTGGATTTCTTACTCACCTTCAGCTCCCATTTCCAGTCTATCACTAGACTGCTAGATTTGCCTCAAAATTTCCTTGGGATTCACCATTTCCTTTCTGTTTCTCTCTCTTAGTTTCTTTAAAACTCTCTCCCACTCATATCCGAAGCATTGCAACAGTCCCAGAATTGGGTGCCCTGATGCCAGTCTCCACCTCTGTCTACCCCATTCTTGATATCAGCCCTGAAGATGACTTCTGGTCTTATTAGGGACATTTGAACCTTTTGTTTTGGGGCAGTCTTTGCCTGTTTTTTTTTTCTTTAATTCCCATTCCAACTACCAACTTAGGAAACATGGGTTAAAGCTACAAACTCAAAGTCAAACTTGAAGTTCTTGTAGTAACATGCTATTTCAGGAGGCAACAGAAATTCCATTTCTAACCCTAATTCCACATGGTATGGTGATACTGATTCAGGTGCAGCAATTCTCAAAGAATGTTTACTATGTTGCAGAGTGGATGGAGCATTCTCATTGGAAAAAAAACATACAAGCAATTCTTAAAGCATTAAAATAAGTGCATTTATTTGAATTGGAATGGTACCGAATAAGTAGATTACTTTGATGATTATAATTTTAATTATATTGGCTCTGCCTACCTATGAAATATTAATATTCCTCCAATTATTTATAATTATGTTCATAGAGTTTCTAAATTTGTTTTGGAAGAAATACTCCTCAATATTCTATTCTATCTATGATTAATTTTTAAAAGGATCATCTCAGTGTCTCTTCTTGTAGAAGATTGTGATATATAGAATTACTGGTGATTTATGTGGGTTTATTTTATGTCCTGCTACTTTGTTAAAATTATTGACAGCTTTGATTAATTTTTAGTTGAATCTCTAGGATTTTCTACATGTAACATCATATCATTTGCAAAAAGAGATGGTGTTATTACTTCTTTGCCCATTATAATACTTTCAATTTCTTTTTCTTCTCTTATTGCTATTGCTAGCATTTCTAGGATAATATTAAATATTACTGATGATAATGGGCGTCCTTGCTTTACTCTTGATCTTATATGGAAGGCTTCTAACTGATCCCCATTACAAATAATGTTTGCTGATGGTTTTAAATTTATACTTCCTGTTAATCTAAGGAAAAATCCATTTATATTTGTACTTTCAAGTGTTTTTTTTAAATATTTTATTTTTTTAGAAACATTTTCCATGGTTACATGATTCTTGTTTTTACTTTCCCCTTCACACCCCCTTCACCTCCCTCCATAACCAATGAACATTTCCACTAGTTTTAACATGTGTGATCAATCAAGACTTATTTACATATTATTGATAGTTGCATTGATGTGGTCGTTTAGTGTCTACATCCCTAATCATGTCCGCTTCAACCCATGTGTTCAAGCGGTTGTTTTTCTTCTGTGTTTCCACTCCTGCAGTTCTCCCTCTGAATGTAGGTATCATTCTTTTCCATAATCAAGTATTTTTAATAAGGAATGAGTGTTATAGTTTGTCAAAAGTGTTTTTCTGCATCTACTAATATAAATATATGGTTTTTTGTTTCTTTTTTTGTTGATGTAATCAATCATGCTTATAGTTTTCCTTATAGTAAATCATCTTTGCATACCTAGTTTAAATCTTGTTTGGTCATAATGTGTAATCTTTGTGATGTATTATTGTAGTCTCTTGGCTAATATTTATCTAATTTTTGTATCTATTAGTTTCATTAATGAAATTGGCCTATTATTTTCTTTCTTGTTTTTTTGTTTGTTTGTTTTTCTGTTCCTGCTTTAGGTATCAGCACCACAGATGTTTCACAGAGGGAATTTGGCAGGATACCTTCTTCACTGATTGTTCTAAATGATTTATTTAATATTGGAATTAGATGATCTTTAAATGTTTGGTAAAATTCACTTGTAAATCTTCTAGTCCTAATATTTGGAAGTTCATATATGGCCTGTTTAATTTCTTATTCTAAAATAGGTTTATTTCTTCCTTGTTAGTTTTGGCCATTTATATTTTTGTAAGTATTCCTCTATTTCACTTAAATTATTAAATTCGTTGGCATGTAATTGGGCAAAGTAACTCCCAATAGTTGCTTTCATTTCATCTCTATTAGTGTTAAATTCATGCTTTTCTTTTTTTGATGCCTGTGATTTGGGTTTCTTCTATTTTAAAAAATCATATTACCAATGATTTATCTATTTTGTTGGAATTATATTTTAATAAGGCCAACTCTTTGTTGTATTTACTAATTCAATAGTTCTCTTAATTTCAATTTTGTTCATCTCACCTTTAATTTTCAGGATTTCTGATTTATCTTTTAATTGGGGTTTTTTAATTTGTTATTTTTCTAAATTTAAAAAATTGAAAACCCAATACAGTGTTCTTTTCTTTCTTCATTTTATTGATCTAGGTATTAGAGATATAATTTCCCCTTAATTACTATTCTTCTTGTATCATAAGTTTTGGTATGTTGTCTCATTATCATTTTTTTTTCTTTCTTTTTTTTTTTTTAAACCCTTGTACTTCGGTGTATTGTCTCATAGGTGGAAGATTGGTAAGGGTGGGCAATGGGTGTCAAGTGACTTGCCCAGGGTCACACGGCTGGGAAGTGGCTGAGGCCGGGTTTGAACCTAGGACCTCCTGTCTCTAGGCCTGACTCTCACTCCACTGAGCTACCCAGCTGCCCCTCATTTTTTAAATAAAATTATTGTTTCTATGACTTCTTAAATCCACTTATTCTTTAAGATTAGGTTATTTTGTCTCCAATTAATTTTTATCCTGTGATCCCATGGTCTCTAACTAAATATAATTTTATTATATTATGATCTGAAAAAGATACATTTGATATTTCTGTTTTCTTGCATTTAATTATAACTTATGAGTCAATATAGGGCCAATTAAAAAATACCATGTGCTGCTAGGAAAAAAGGTATATTCCTTTTTTGCCTCCTATATAATTCTTTTTAGATATCTATCATAGCTTTTAAAGGATTTTATTTATCTCCTTAACTTCTTTCTTATTTGTTTTTTGATTAGATTTATTCAGTTCTGAGAGGGGAAGGCTTAAATCCCCCACTACTATACTTTTGTTAACTATTTCCATCTGTAATTCCTTCTGCTTTTCCTTTAAAAAATTTGGGTGCCATAATACTTGGTTCATATATGTTTAGTATCAATATTTCACTATCTATGGAACCTTTTTTTTAAACCCTCACCTTCCGTCTTGGAGTCAATACTGTGTATTGGCTCCAAGGCAGAAGAGTGGTAAGGGTGGGCCATGGGGGTCAAGTGAATTGCCCAGGGTCACACAGCTGGGAAGTGTCTGAGGCCAGATTTGAACCCAGGACCTCCCATCTCTAGGCCTGGCTCTCAATCCACTGAGCTATCCAGCTGCCCCCTCTATGAAACCTTTTTAACATAATATAATGTCAATAATTTAAAAACATATTATCATTATATAGGAAATAGTAAAAAAACTTGTTAAGGAAGGGGAGGTCTACTAGTACCAGATTTCAACTTATATTATATAGCAGTAATTATCAAAACTCTCTGGTACTTGCTAAGAAAAGAAAAGTACATCAGTAGAACAGAACAGACACACAACAAATAGTCATAAAAGATTACATACAATAACCTTGTGTTTGACAAAAGTAAAAATCCATGTTTTGGGAATAAAAATTTACTACTTAAAATTGTTGGGAAAACTGGAAAGCAATTTGACAGAAACTAGATAGAGACCAATATGTTACACTGTTTACCAAGGTATGATAAAAATGAACACATGATCCAGGTTTAAAGAGAGATATTATAAACAAATTAGAAGAACAGGGAACATTATCTTATTAACTGTATGGTTAAAAGAAGAATTTATAAATAGACAAGAGATGGAAAACATTGTGATATGTTAAAGAGATAATTTTAAATATTTTTAAAATTAAAAATGTTAAATTAAATTGAAAAGCTTTTGTACAAATAAGACTAATGTAGCTAAGATTAGAAGGAAAGCAGTAAGTTCGGGAAAATTTTTACAGACGATTTTTTGGATAGAGGTTTCATATCTAAAATATATAGAGAACTTTGTCAAGGATTTAATAATATGAACCATTCTCCAATAAAGAAGTAGTTAAAATATAAGACATATTTTGGATGAAGAAATCAAAGAGAGAGATATATGTATATATCCAAAATATGTATATTTGAAATATATATACATCTATATGAAAAATGCTCTAAATCATTATGGATTAGAGAAATACAAATCCAAACAACTCTGAGATATCATGTCATGCCTATCAAGTTGGCTAAAATTATAAAAGAGCAAAATGAAAAATGTTGGAGGGATTATGGGAAAATAAGGACATGGATACATTGTTGGTGGAACTGTGAGCTAATTCAACCATTTTGGAGAGCAAATTTGGAATCATACTCAAAGAGTTTTAAAACTCTGTATACTTTTTGAACCAGTAATATCACTATTAGGTTTATTTCCTAAGGTGATCAAAAATAAAGGAAAAGAAACCATACATTCTAAAATATTTATAGCAGTCCTTTTTGTGGTGGCAAAGAACTAGAAACTGAAGGGATGTCCATCAATCAGGGAATGGCTGAATAAGGTGTGTTGTGTGATTGGAATGAAATATTATATTGTGCCATAGGAAATAACAAACAGGATGATTACAAAAAAAATCTGGAAAGACAAATGAAGTGATGCAAAATGAGGTTAACACAACTAGGAGAACATGGTATACAGTAACAAAAATAATGTATGATGATCAACTGTGAATGACTAAACTATTATCAGCAGAGCAAGGACCTGGGACAACTCCAAGGGGCTCATGAAGAAAGGATCTCTACCACCATAGAAGGAATAGACATAGTCTGAACGCAGATTGAAGCACATCACTCTTCACTTGATTTCCTCCATAAATTTTTCTCTAGTGTAAGCAATATGTCTTGTTTCACAACATGACAAACAGGGAAATATGTATTATATGTTAATATATGTACAGCCTATATCATACTTGCCTTCTTGAGAAGGGGAGAGAAGGAGAAAAGGAAGGACACAAAGAATTTTGGACATAACTAACATGAGAATTTGCTTCTCTTTGATAAGCATATTTGTTATAATTTATAACATTTATAAAAATCATGTAGATTATATTATGTTATATATTATATTATTCGATATTTAAAAAATAAAAAATGGTAAATTAAAATGCATCTAATGCTGTGGCTTGAACTTAAAATTCCAGAATATCAAGAGATTTTTGAATATTAAATCCTTCGGGAAAGGCAATGGAAGAGCTCTGGTTCTGGAAACTCTGTTCAAATCCTAGTTCCATTGTTTGCTCCCTGTGTGACCTTAAGCAAATCTTTTACTCTCTGCATTTCAGTTTCCTCATCTCCAAAAAGAGGGTCTGAATATGACAACCTTTTCTTTTCTCCTTCTGAATTGTCTATTCTTTCCAGCTTTCTTTTATGCTACATGCAAATGAGGGTAAGAATAATAACTCACATTTTTATAGCATTAGAAAGTTTATAAAGCACCTTTTCCGTAGTAATTCTGTGAGGGAAATGGTATTTCCTCTGTTTTACAGATGAAGAAATGGGGCTCCAAAGTAGGGAAGCAGCTTGCTCCAGGTAATAATTCAGGTATTATTATCAAGGTAATAATCAAGGTAATAAGTCAGGAGCAGAGAACAGACATTATCTGTTCATGAGGGTATTTCATCCATGTCTTTATCCAAGCCATTGGCCCAA
>NC_058132.1:647871784-647884296 GCF_016433145.1 Gracilinanus agilis | reverse complement strand
CTTCTTCTTCTTCTTCTTCTTCTTCTTCTTCTTCTTCTTCTTCTTCTTCTTCTTCTTCTTCTTCTTCTTCTTCTTCTTCTTCTTCCTTCTTCTTGTTCTTGTTCTCCTCCTCCTCCTCCTCCTCCCTCTGTCTTAGAATCAATAGTGTGTATTGGTTCCAAGGCAGAAAAGTGCAAATTGAAGTTTTCTCACTGTGAACTCAATATTCTTCCCAAGTGATAAACCCATTATTCTCTCCTAGTCATACCATATCTAGAAAGAAGCTGGAAAGTGTCCAGAGAAGGGAAGCCAGGATGGAGAGGAGATTTAAAATTGGTTGAAATTTTTAAAAACATATTTAATTTAAAATTTATTTTTATTGGGAAAAGGGAACTTGGGATACATGACAATTATCTTCAAGTATTTGAAGGTCTAGCATATGAGAGAAAGATTCCACTCATTTTGTTCAACTTTAAAGGGGAGAATTGGGATGAATTGCATTGGTCTAGACCTGTGATTCCATTGACATGAGAAACACCAAATCCTTCCATCAATGTTCTCTAAATTTACAATCTTAGAGAGTTGTTCAGAGACTAATAACCAACAATTACCAAGTGCTTTCTGATTTGCAAAATACTTTACATTCATTGTTTCATTTGAACTCCACAACTACCACATAAAGCTCTTAATACTATCCCTGTTTCTCACATGAGGAAACTAAAGCTGAGGTCCTATTGAACCTATTTTACAACTGAGGAAACTGAGAAAAACAGAGATTAAGTGACTTGCCTGGGATCACTCAGCTTTTGAGGTCAAATTGGAACTCAGGTCTTCCTGACTTCAGGTCCTATACTCTATCCACTGCACCATTAGCTACCTGGAAGGTTTAAGTTAGAAGACAGGGAAATAACAATATCTAAATATGGAGAGCTGTCCAAAAGATGAATGGACTTCCACAGGAAGTAGTAGATTTTCAGTCAGTCAGTTAAAATTATTAAGTACTTATCACGTCCCAGACATGTTCTGAGAGTTGAGAATACAAGAAAGGCAGAAACCATCTCTGCCCTCAGGAACACACAGGCTAATGGGGCAAGAAGAAAATATTTGAACAATTGTGTATATATGAGAATATATACATAGTGAAATGGAAAGTAATATTAGAGGGAAGGAAAATGGGAGTCCGTAAGCCAAACAAGCACTTTTCAGGAATTTTGTTGTGAGGATTAGAGAATAACATAGCCTGGCCTAGATGGCCCCTGAGGTCTCTTTCACATCTCAATATGTCATTTTACAAGTCTGTGATTTCTTTTGCTCATTTATGAGCACAGTAAGTTTTCAAGAGAATCGATAAGCCACAATAAAAAGAGCAAAAATAAAACCAACAATACAGAATTTAGTTTTATAAAAACACCAAGCTACTTTATCTAACAATCCCTTTAATCTGACCCACCATGGCTGGGGGTTAGGACAGCTGGGCTATCTTGGTTCCTTTCTTCGTATTTCAGACTGATTATAGATAGTAGGTCAAATTTGCCATCTAGGTTCCTGGAGTCATACCAGAACCTTTCTGCCCCTGGACAGAAAGACAAATTGCCTTTACTCTCTCTACTTATCCACCCACAGTTGACTTTACCCATCAAGTACCTAGAAAGGGTGTCCAAAGACCATAATCCTCCTCCACCAAAGAACTCCACCAATAATTTTCCATGTAACCATAGCTCTACCAACTTCAGGGAAGAATTTCAATTAAAAAAATCCATAAGGGGGCAGCTGGGTAGCTCAGTGGATTGAGAGTCAGGCCTAGAGACGGGAGGTCCTAGGTTCAAATCTGACCTCAGACACTTCCCAGCTGTGTGACCCTGGGCAAGTCACTTGACCCCCATTGCCCACCCTTACCACTCTTCTGCCTTGGAGCCAAAACACAGTATTGACTTCAAGACGGAAGGTAAGGGTTTTAAAAAAATCCATAGGTTCTTTCCTTTGGAAGTTCATTTATGGCTTAAGATTTTTTCTTTTGCAATTGGATTGTTTTAATTTTTTGTTTCTTATTCTCTAAATGTGGGCATTTAACATGCTTTTGGGAATATTTCAGATAGACATAGAAGGCCTTAATAAAACTGATGTAGGGGCAGCTAGGTGGTTCAGTGGATAGAGTGAAGCCTGGAGAGGGTTGGCTCTCAGATACTTTCTAGCTAAGAGACCCTGGGCAATTCAATGAACGCCAGATGCCTAGCCCTTGCCATTCTTCTTCCTTGGACCTGATATTCAGTATCAATTCTAAGACAAAAGGTAAGGGTTTAAAAACAGACATGAGGTAAGACAAAGTGAACAGATCCAGAGGAACAATTTAACTGTTTAAGTGAAGAGATTTACAAGTCATTTTGAATATATATTATGTTTTCAAAAATAAATAACCAAATGCTTGGCAACATTAAAAGTACAATATAAAATCTAAAGAAATAACCCTTCTATGTGTGCATTTCAATCATAAAATGAATGATGGGAAGCAGTATAGAGCATGGCATCTACATTAACAAAGAGACAATAGTTCCTCACTCTATTTTTCTCAAGAGCTCGCCTTGAGTACTGTCCATGTTAAATGTTCAACGTGCATGCTCCACTCCCACTGATGGAGTCCTAAACCATCAGTTTCTTCATCAAGTTAGCATATCTCAGACTGGCTTTTAATGTAGGTAACAGAATGCCCCTAGCTCGACCCCATCTCCCGAGGGCCCCCTACTTTCACTCTATTGCCGTATTCCTTGGATCTTTCCTGTGATAGATGCTGTCAGACTACCTGCTATTTCTGTCTCATCACTTCTTGCTGTTTGGAAGGCAGAGTGTCGATTTTCAAAGGGTAGTGACGGCACATTTCTTATTGTCCAAGACAACTAGGTCTGGTCTTAAGGTCTCTCCAGGTCTAGAACAAACTGTTGAATTTGTCCTAATGCCAGTTTTTGTTTTGTGTGTGTGTGTTTTAATTTGGGGGGGGCACTTTGATAGCTTTAACAAATCTACTTAAAACACCTTTGGGTAATAGCCCCATTCAGTTAAGGATCACAGTGCAGAGAGTTCCTGTAGGAGCATACTTTGATCCACAGTAATGACAACACTTCTCTCCAGAGTCAAATCTCCTGGCTCCATTCAATGGGATGCAGTCTGGTCTGGCTCTGTGAATGAATTGCCGGTCTGCAAATCAGATTAAAGATCTTTCCCTCATAAAAAAATGAGGCCCCAGTTATTGGGGTAATGGAATATATTTTACTCTGATCAGGTTTGCTGACTAGCTCCTGTCTCAAATAATATCTTAGGATGTACTTCAAATTCCTCTCCATTTGTCGTAGGGTCAGCAGATTGACATTCAGCCATATGACCAAGTCACTTTTTCTTGTCCACTCAAGTGAGATTTTATCTGACAGTCATTGGGAGGTTACCATAGCTGGGACTAGATGTCACATGCTACTATGCTCTTGTATTCAAACTCTCCTCCCATAGAGCCATTAAAATAAATGGTTAAAGGCCTCAATGGATTTCATCCCCCCCCATATCTCTAAGAGAATGATGAGACAAGACAGGTGGTTCAGATAAGTCATGGCCAGAAGCCTCACTCCATGAGCCCCCTGGCCGATGTCTGCTGCTTCAACTAATGATGTTAGATTCATTCCACCAATTTTAAATGAGAGATGCAGGGATCCATATTGGTTTTGTGGGGGAAGCATAGCTATCTCTTGGAATCTTTTTCAATTGTTCTGTTTAAGCCTTCAGCACACTTTGGGGGCCCACACTATTCTTAATGTGGAATGAGAGGCAGAGTGAGAAGGAACTATTTACTGCATTTATTTTCTGCTAAGAAGCCAATTTAGACTTTTCCACAGTCTTTTCTGTAGTCATATCATTTATAATATGCTTTGTAGAATTTGCAGAATAGAACCCCATGGGGATTCCAAGGTAAGAAAAGGTGTTTTCCTCAAACACTGCTAAAATTCTCTGACTTCATTTGAAAATATACTGACAGGGAGAATCTAGTGACTCAGTAGATAGAGAGCCAGGCCTAGAAAAAAGAGGCCCCAGGTTCAAATCTGACCACAAATGTTTTTTAGCTTCTCTGACTCTGGGCAACTAGTTAACTCCAACTGCTTGGCTCTTACCTCTCTTCTGCCTTGGAAATAACCCTTTGTATCAATTCTAAGACAGAAGAAGGTAAGGGTTTTTATTAAAAGAAATTATGTGGAGAATGCCCCCTTCTTTGGGCCATCAATAAACAAATATATTTGGTCCCATTAAAATGTAACTTTTTATGGGATGATCTTATTTATGTCTAGCATTTTAATAAGAGAGAAAATCTTTCCCCATATACGAAGATATTAATTTTACTCTTGTACAAATTTTGATCAATTCCAATGTTAAATAAAAAATGATGGGACTAAGAGGGAAGCCCTAGTTCATTCCTGCCTTGATGTTAATGCCTGATATAAGGCCATCACCCAATTCCATTAGACTCTATCTCTAATGTTAATGACCTCTCTGTGCAAACTGGTCCATTTTAGTGCTCAACACATTGATTTGTGTGGTACTGTACTGAATGTGTTGGTTGAACTAAATCAGGTCACTCCATATGTTTTCCTTTTGTGTTTGTCTTCATCTAAGACAAAGCTGTAAGAGGAAGTCATGCTCTCTGTAGCTGTCCATTGAAATGAAGTCCTTTTGATTTCTGCTGATACTCCAACTGATAGGACAGAGGCATAAACCTTTACCCATGGTGTTACCCAAGGAAATAGATCTCTAGGTGAAGAGAAGATTCCTATGATCTTATTTGTAAGTAGTTGTAGATAACTATTTGAAAAACTGTAGTTAAAAAATGTCCTTTGGGATCAGTCTCCTTTGAGAACCAGTATTTAATGCCACTCAGTTCTGAAGCTATATTCTTATGGCATTTAAATCCACCCCACATCCTGACTGGCATGAGAAGGTTTCCAATGCCTCAACTTATCAGAATTGATGCAAAGTGGAGTAAATGAAAACAGAACAATTTCTATAATAACAGCAACTCTGGAAAAGCAAACAAGTTTGAGAACTGTAAGAAATATGATCTATGCAATGACCATTCATGATCCCAAAGGAACAATGGTGAAAGAGATTATCTTTTTCCTGACTAAGAGGTGACAGATATAGGCTACACAACGAAAATAGATATTTTTGTGTATAATCAATGAGAAATTTTGTTTTGCTTGATCAGGAATATTTGTTACATGGAATGCTTTCTTTTCTCTTCCCCCCCCCCCCGCCAAATAGGGGAGGGAGTTGTCCAAAAAGGCATCTCAAATGGTGAAATGTGTAGATCTCCCCAGAGCCTGCTTCTAAGATAAAATAGGGCCAGAGGGAGAATTTCAGGCCATTTTAAATGTGTTTCAATGCATAATTTGCCAATCATAGTTTTAAGTTCTCTGTTCATTCTTTCAACTTGGATTGAGCTCTGGGGATGATATAGTGCATGGAATTTGGGAGTTGTCCCCAAACAAGAATATATCTGAGATGAAACTGAATTGGTAAAATGAGTTCCCCATATGACTGGACTAGAAAAGATATCATTGTAAAAGTACCTTTAAGTTGTTTGTAACAAGAGATAAGTGTCCATTTAGTAGCTGAAGTGAAGTGCTATAGCACTATTTCTTGTCTCCACATTAAAATGGATGAGGCATATGAAATACATGTCTTTTAGAGCTGTTACAATATCATGCTAAAGGAGGGAGCAATATTGTAGTCCTCAAAACTGGAGGAGTTCCACATGAACTGGAAAGACCTCCAGGAACTGATACAGAGTGAAAGGAGCAGAGCCAGAAGAACATTGTACACAGAGACTGACATTCTGTGGTAAAATTGAATGTAATGGACCTCTGTACTAGCAGCAATGCAGTGACCCAGGACAGCTCTGAGGGATTTATGGTAAGGACGCTACCCACATCCAGAGGAAAGACTGCAGGAGAGGAAACATATAAGAAAAACAACTGCTTGAACTCATGGGTCGGGGTGGACATGACTGAGGGTGTGGACTTGAAACTACCACACCAATGCAACCACCAACAATTTGGAAATAGGTCTTGATCAAGGACACATGATAAAACCAGGGGAAATGTGCATCGGCCATGGGTGGGGGGAGTGTGTGTGGGGGAAGGGGAAAGTAGGAGCATGAATCATGTAACCATGTTAAAAATGAATATTAATAAAAAATTTTGAAAAAAAATATTGTAGTCCTCACCTCCACGGTACAATGGATGGGACATATAAAAATAAGCCTTTAGAGCTGTTACAGTCCCATACCAAAGGAGGGAGCAAACCGAAGGGGTTGGTTACCCCATGATGGTTTATAGTCTTATAAAGTTTTCCTTGGTACCCCTAAATGGCCCCCAAGAGGAAGTATTTCAGCCAAGATTGAAAGCCATGAGCTTCAGGGCTACCCGAGTTGATCCATGTATTTGTCAACACCCTTCTCAGGGGGGATTTTTGTCATAAAATTGTCATGAATTCTAGTTTTAGAAAAGTTTTTTCTTGTTTGAGAGTAATTTTGTGATAAGAAACTTGCTACCTCCCAGAATCCAGGAAATGAACTTCTTGGTGAAGGCACTATAAATATGCCTGCAGAAACCTCACATTGCACTGAAAGATACAGAATGAACTTTGGGTTATAGTGAAATTGAACTGTGGTGGGTTGTAACACATTTATTTTGTATGTATATGCTTATGCTGAAGGGGATTGCCCCATAATTGGCTTTTTGTCAATATGCCTAGCAATCACTGGTTTTGTTCTCTTTCCCTTTTATCCACAAATTATTGTAATTTACAAATTGATTATGTTTACAAGACCTACTGGGGAGACTAGTCTTCCAAAGGATCTCAGGGGGGATTGTGAAATTGGAATCTGTTACCCTAAAAACTACGATCCCCAGAAAAACACGATTCCCAGGACCCCCTCGCTTCCTGTCTTTACATGCTGTCATAGACAGGAAATAAATTGGGTGCAGCTCCGTGTCTAGCCTCTTTTGCTTCCTGTAGTTGGCTTTGGGGGAGCAGGCATTTTGAGCAGGTAGAAAACAGTCACATGGTTCTATTTTGTCAGATAATAAATTTTATAAAAATAATGCTTTAAGTATTCAACTTTAATTTAATGCTTACAGAGTTAAGGAGAGAAAATAGATTTCTGTTCAATAAAAACAATTAAAGGGGGCAGCTAGGTGGCTCAGTGGATTGAGAGTCAGGCCTAGAGATGGGAGGTCCTAGGTTAAAATCTGGACTCAGACACTTCCCAGCTGTGTGACCCTGGGCAAGTCATTAACCCCTATTGCCTAGCCCTTACCACTCTTCTGCCTTGGAGCCAATACACAGTATTGACTCCAAGATGGAAGGTAAGGGTTTAAAAAAAATAAAAAAACAAAAACAAAAATAGAGTGGCAGGGTATGTTATAGATATGGAACATTGTATTCCTTTTCCAGTGAAACTATTATATTAGTTTTAATGTTTTTATTTGCTAGAGGAGATCTCTTATGGATTGAGATAAATGTTTGCTATGTAAAAACCTGTCAATATGGGTTTTTAAAAAAAACCCTTATCTTCTGACTTGGAATCGATACTGTGTATTGGCTCCAAGGCAGAAGAGTGGTAAGGACTAGGCAATGGGGGTTAAGTGACTTGCCCAGGGTCACACAGCTGGGAAGTGTCTGAGGCCAGATTTTAACCTAGGACCTCCCATCTTTTCAATATAGTTTTTAAGAATTAAAAAAGAAAGAACATATAGTGTATAGCCACTTACATTTCTTATTCCTGGTAAGAGGACCGTGTACAATTTTTATTCACCCATTTACCATGACCTCCAGTGAAAGTTCTACTTTTTTTCCTGGGCCTCAGAGAACTTCAGCTTCTATTAAAATATTGCCATTTCCTATTTC
The DNA here is from genome assembly GCF_016433145.1 of Gracilinanus agilis. Classification (NCBI taxonomy): domain Eukaryota; kingdom Metazoa; phylum Chordata; class Mammalia; order Didelphimorphia; family Didelphidae; genus Gracilinanus; species Gracilinanus agilis. The sequence goes on along the minus strand of NC_058132.1, from coordinate 647,876,376 downwards.
TATAAAGGGTTAGGGTTTACAAAGAAGTTTCCTTAAGATAACCCTTCAAAATAGGTATATCATCACAATTTCACCCATTGGGTGAAACTGAGCCTTGGAAAGTAGGAGTCACTTTTTCCAGAGCCATACAACTTGGAAATGCCAGACCTACAAATCAAATTCACATCTATTAACATTCTGGGAGTAAAGTTGGGTTCTTGAAAACGACACTAGCATTACTCCAACTTTGACAGATCCCATCCAGTTGAAAAGACTATGTGTGCATGAATCCCATGACAGGCTCATATATCTCTCGTCTAGGGACTAACTCAGTCAAGGGTGGAGAAGACTTGGCTGCAGAAAGATGGTTTTTCAAAAGGAGTTTTAAATCAGCAACTCACAGAAATCTGTATCCAACTGTAAAAGGATTATGACCTGCCCCAAGGAAAGGAAATACCTATGCCAACCTGATCACCCTTTAAGGATTATAGTAAAGTGAGGGCAATTCGACAAGTGCTGCTTCCCTGATAGGGTAGTTATAAGATGTAAAGGCAGGAATGAATTTGAGAGGTTGCTAGAAAACAGCAAGCATTATGAGTCTATGAGGGTTTTAATTTTTTAAAATTTATTTATTATATTAGAAATCCAGTTAACTCCTTTCTTCCCTCTTCTCCCCCCATTAAAGAAGGCACCATGTGGCTAACAGATATTTATATATGCATATATATGTAAAACTGTCTTCCTTACTTCTATTTATCAGCCTTTTCTCTGGATGTACACAAACCATTCTTCAAACAATATTTCTGTTGCTAGATAGAATGTTCTCTTGATTCTGCTCATTTCACTCTTCATAATTTCATGTATTATTGGAAATGGAATCGCCTGAACTCTAAGCAATATGTCGACATACCTGTTGGAAAGATAGTGAACATGGCGGACCTTGTCCTTTGCCTTGCCGGAGGGAATTCTTAAATCTGACAGCCTATGAATCAATGTGTCCCTAGCTCTCAAAAGTCAGCTCCGCTGTTACTATTCAGATAAAAACTTCTGGGCTGTAGCTGGATAATCATTACCTAATTCTACAACTCCAAGTCACCAAGGATGGCAGTTCTGTAGGACCACCCAGATCCCCCACACAGAAGATAGTGCTAGAATGAGCCAAGAAAGATACCGTATCTCAACTCCTGCTAGTCTCCTTCCTATCTGCAGGCTTCTCTAAATATTCTGTGCAATCGAAAGGAATAGTGGCTATAGTAATCAGCTGGATTGGCTCAAGCTGCCATTCTTGGTAGGGGCCCCTGGTCCTATGGAGGCTTGACTTAACAATAATGCTTTGCAATGGCAGCTAAACCTGAGAAAACTAACAGCTGAACCCTGAGCAGGAACAGGCTTGGGGACTTTTCCAGATAAAGCAACTGTTTTCTTAAAACAACCCACTGCTTCAAGCTCCCAAGCCCTACTCCAGAAACTGGCTGGTTTTTGTTCCCCTACCCTGGAGTGGTGCGGTTTGGAGCAATAAAAGCTAGCAACTGCCTCTAGCTTTCTTAGGAAAGGGCTTTTATGTGCAGAGAATAAAACCCAATGAATTCCTTGGCCTCTCCCTCTGGTGTCTTTCTCTCAGTCAGTTCCACTCTTCCTCAGTCAGTCAGTGGGGCCAGACATGAGGGGATGTATGGGTTGACAACTCTAATAAAAATGTCACTGCAATCGGCTTCCATTTTTCACTTCTCCACACAGCCTAGAATGGCAGGTCAGTTCTCACATCCTGGACACATTGGGGTGGACATGCACCCTCTTCCACTTTGTCAATCTCTGGGCCATTACATGTCCTGTACATAATTACCTGAATAGCTATTTCAGATCAATGCTCCATCTCCACCTCCCAGTGAAGACTACACCAAATCCAGAAATGAATGGGAAGAGCTGAGTATTTCTTGAAGGGCAGAATAGTATAGTACATAGAGAACTGAACTTGGAGAATGGAAGACCAGGGTTCCAATCCTGCCTCAGATACTTATTTGCTATGCGAACTTGGATAAGTCCCTTAGCTTCCCTGGACCTCCCTTATCTGTAAAAGGGGTGGGGGGAGTTGGGTTTAATGATCTCTCAAATTCCCCCCTAGCTTTAACTTTCATGGGTCTCCAATGTGTCTGAGACCTTCAGATAGAGGCAGTTTGGAAGTAAATAGAATGCTGGACTCAAAGGCTACAGAAACCCAGGGTTCTGATACTGCATTTCACACTTACTAGCTGGATGATCCTGGATAATTTGCTACATTAATGTGGGCTTTAGTTTCCTCATCTACATAATGGAGATAAAACCTCCAAAGCAGGTTGCTGAGGGTCTTGGACTTCTTTGGGTTTGTTTTTTCCTCTTCCCAGTATTTAGTGCATGTCAGAAATATAAGTGCTCTATCAAAGCTTATTGATAGATTGAAATGAGATGTGAGTAAACAAACCTTAAAGTAATATGTAAATGCTAGCCGTTCTCTCCTGGGCTAAAGGTTTGGGGAAAAGGCAGGTCAACCAGTCAGAAAACTTCGAGAGAAGTGGAGTCCTTCCACCCCTCTTCCAAAGTGGACTCAGTCACTTTCCCAGTAGTGGGAAGCTACCAGAAAATCATCCTCAGAGCAGAGTTCTAATAATTTTGTGTTCAGGAAATGTGCAAGTGAGTGGAGGAAAAGAAACCAAGCTGAAATGTGAGTAACTCCCAGAAAGCTCTCCAGCCATTGAAACAACTTGAAGCTATAATGGGCAATTGTCTATCCCCAAATGACCATTCATTCTCTTTATGTCTGAATCTACTCAGCAGAGGAAGCCTTAGCTATTTAACAATGGGGTCAAATGCTTAATTCAGCTCTTTCCAAATGGAGAGTGAAATTGTAGATTGTAGCTTCATGAGGAAGTGTCTGGTTTGCTCAGCATTCTGTCTCCTCTAGATCTTCCTGATGGGAAGTGAGCATGATGTGTAGGGTGAAAGTTTGGGCTTGCCTATGGGAAAAGTTTTCTTTTGGAGCAAATGTCAAATCTCTCATTTCAGTTAGATCAAATTCTGGTGGGAGCCTTAAGGATCAACAGGTTCAGAGTCAAAATAAATGTCACATGTGGATGTGATTGTACACAGCGCTAAAAGACTATCTGCCTTTTGATCCAGCCATAGCACTGCTTGGATTATACCCCAAAGAGATAATAAGGAAAAAGACTTGTACAAAAATATTTATAGCTGCACTCTTTATGGTGGCAAAAAACTGGAAAATGAGAGAATGTCCTTCGATTGGGGAATGGCTGAACAAATTGTGGTATATGTTGGTGATGGAATACTATTGTGCTCAAAGGAATAAAGAACTGGAGGAATTCTACGTGAACTGGAAAGACCTCCAGGAATTGATTCAGACTGAAAGAAGCAGATCCAGGAGAACATTGTACACAGAGACGGATACACTGTGGTATAATCGAACATGACGGACTTCTCTACTAGCAGCAATGCAAGGATCCAGAGCAAGGCTGAGGGACGTATGAGGAAGAAAACTAGCCACATTCAGAGAAAGAACTGTGGGAGGAGAAACACAGAAGAAAAACAACTGCTTGAATACATGGGCTGATGGGGATATTATTGGGGATGTAGATATTAAACGACAACTCTAGTACAATTATCAATAATATGGAATTAGGTCTTGATCAACGAGACATGTAAAACCCAATGGAATTGTGCATCGGCTAAGGGGGTTAGGGAGTTTTGGGGGAGGGGGAAAGAACATGAAATATGTAACTATGGGAAAATATTCAAAATAAAAATAAAAAATAAAATAAAATAAAATTTTTCCTTTCCCAGAGATCTGACAAATATACTATTCTGTGTTCACCTAATTTACTTATATTTTCCTTCTTTATATTCAAGTCATTCACCCATTCTGAATTTATCTTGGTGTAGGGTGTGAGATATTGATCTAAACCTAATCTCTCCCATATTGTTTTCCAATTTTCCCAACAGTTTTTGTCAAATAGCGGATTTTTGTCCCAGAAGTTGGGCTATTTGGGTTTATCATAGACAGTCTTGCTGATGTTACTTACCCCAAGTTTTTTCCACTGATCCATCCTTCTTTCTCTTAGCCAGTACCATATCGTTTTGATGACTGCTGCTTTATAGCACAGCTTGATATCTGGTACTGCTAGGCCACCTTCCTTCACGTTTTTTTTTTCATTATTTCCCTTGATATTCTTGATCTTTTGTTCTTCCAAATGAACTTTGTAATAGTTTTTTTATAATTCAGTAAAAAAAGTTTCTTGGTAGTTTGATGGGTATGGCACTAAATAAAAAAATTAATTTGGGCAGAATGGTCAAAAACTTACTTTTTAAAGGATATATTGGTCCCTGTTTTACATGCTTTTGTAAGCTAGTCTTACAAGATCATAGATCTTAGACTAGACATTCCTTTAGACCAAACCCTTGGTTTTACAAATGGATTTATGAAAAAAATATTAATCTCTTACCATGTGCCAAGTATTGTGCTTATGCCTAGAGATGTAAATTGAGAAGCAAGTTAGTCTCTGTACTCAAGAACCTCTCTCTCTCTCTCTCTCTCTCTCTCTCTCTCTCTCTCTCTCTCTCTCTCT
>NC_058132.1:647854360-647871389 GCF_016433145.1 Gracilinanus agilis | reverse complement strand
AAGTTTCAATGTATTGTATCCTACTCATTGTATTTGTCAGATTAGGACTAATGTCTTGGGGCCAGATAGAACATTTCCCCATCTGGCCCGCAGGCCATTAGTTTGCCCATTACTGGTCTAGATGAAGGGCAGATAGTAAGAGCTGGTAGTTGAGCACGACAGGACACTACAAATCTCCTTATCTATAATATCTCTATATCTATATCTCTACATAAGAGTTGTTATCCTTTGTGCTATATCTCCCCAGAGCACCGGAAGCCTTTCCTTCACAGTCCACCTATCATCTTCCCCTGAAGAGATGGGGGTGAGGTGTTTTCTCTGTAAGTTAACATGGTTTGAGCAACTTTAAAATGGGGTAGGAATATAATCCATCTTCACTACCTCTGAGGCAGTGGAAGTAATATCAGAAATACCATTACAAAGATTTGTTGGAAGACCCACGTTTTAAATTTTTATCTCCATGAATCCCTGCCTTAAAGGAGATTAAAGTAGTAAATAGAGGGGCTGGGCTTGGAATCAAGAAGACCTGAGTTCAAATGCTGCCTTTGATGCTGTGAGATACCAACTTCTATGTAACTCAGGCATTACTCAAAGATTTATCTACTAGGATGGTTTGAAGTTTAGATTTTGGGGTAATCTATTTAGATTCAGAACTGAGAATTCAGAGGTCATCTCATCTAGCCCCTCATTTTATAGATAGTGAAGTTGAGGCCAAGAGAAGTTATATGATTTTCCCCAATGTTATACAGGGAGTACATGATATAATCAGTATTTGAACTCAGGTCCTTTGAATCTAAATATTGAACTATTTTGCTGGCTCACACTATGGATATGTATTGGAAGAGAGAGTTCCTTCACAGGGCTATTCCCATACCCACAAACCATAGATCTTTCAAGAATCATAGAAAGGATTTAAAGCTGAGAGGAACCTTAGTAGTTAATGAATCCAGTAGTTAATGAACCCCTCATTTTTCAGGTGTGGAAACCAAGGCCCAGAGAACCAAAGGGATTCACACAAGGTTGCACAACCAATGAGTGTCTGAAGGACACTGTATTTGTATTTAGTGAAGGGTCACAAGAAGTCATCGTTTGACAAAGGAGGTATTTTGTGGCAGTCAAACCCAGATTTTTCCGACTCAAAGTCCAACTCTCTATCCATTGCACCATTCTGCCTCTCGATTCCCCAAAGATGAATCTAAAAATTTTGCCACATTTATTCAGTGTTTGATTTATGCCCTCAAAAGTCCCTGGAACCAGGCAAGTAGGGCTGTTTCTATCTCAAACCAAATTCTTACCTAGCATCTGGAAAGCTCAGTGAAATAACTGGATAATTTATCCAGATCCTAAGGGTCCTTAACATTATTTTCAATGTAATAGTTCCCTTGGGCAGTCTGGTGAAACCTGCCAACCCCTTCTGTAAAATATTGGTCAAAAAAGTTTTTTTAAGTTCCTGGAGCCCAAGCTAAGGACCCTTGGCATATAACACTCAAGTTCCAGATGTGGCCTCCAGAAGAGACCCTTTCCCTTTCGGGTTCAGGTGTTTGATAGTAAGTTGCTCCATCTTCAGTTCCCAGGCATTTGATACCTTGTACCTATTCCATGGAGGAGTGATTAACTAGGTTTTGAGGCCATAAGTCAAGGAGGTTCAGTCTTAGCACTTATGTCATACAGTGAAGCAACTTAGGAAAATGAGCAGTGGGAGCCCCCAAGGGTAACGTTAGCAATGTCACAGCATTTTTGGCATCTCTCCCGGCGATGGTAGATCGTCTGCTCTCTTTTGGGGGGAAATAGAAACAAAGTCCATTTGGAAGCAGACTATAGCACAAAAGCCTAGGTTTCAAGAGACCAAAGTACTCTATAAGCTGAGCCTCCAGAGAGCCCTGGGACATGGAAAAAATAACTGAGACTCATTTTCCTTCTATGTCAAATGAATGGACATGGAGACATGATCTCTAAAGCCTCTTCCAGCTCCAGCCTTCTTAATACAGTTACAAGCAAAGGTAAAGCGAATTCAATCTCAGTCCTGAGCTCCAGTCCCCCCACCTTTAATATTTACTTACTGTGTCCTTGGGCACTTTCTAGCTGTGTGACGATGGATAAGTGAATGAGGCAAGGACCCAGGAGAACAGATCGTGATGCTTAGATATCCTGCCCCCAGCTCATCCCTGACTATTGCTCCTTCAGATACTGGGAGGAATTTACTGGGGACACATCCCAATATCTTACAGGGTAAAGCCTTCTGCCATCTCAGAAAGATGAAAGTTTGATAAGTATTCTCAGTGTTCCATCTACCACCTTTTGAAAGCAACTCTCCAGAAGGAAATATGATGAGAGGTTGATGGCTATAACACCACGTCTATGGCATTTTTCCTTTGGAGTTCTAGATGCTTCATGACCCTACAAGATAACTTGAACCCTGGAACTCACATCTTCTCAGTATTCCCTGTTTCTCTTTCCCTTCGCTCTGATTGGAGAGGGCAGAAATGGAGAGCTCCTCCTCTTAGAAACTCCCTTTAAGGAGGATACCCAGCGCAGCTAGATCTTCATTTCCCATTGGCTGAACAAGGATAGTCGTGGTTTTTAAATTTCCACATGGAGTTTCCTTACCAACTTCCATGAAACTTAAGCACCATCTTCATGTGCTTTGTGCTCTTTCAGAGTTCAGCTGGACTGGGTGATCAATAAGATCAGAGTTATTCAAATAAACCAATCAAACAATGTAGAGGGGAAATTAAAAAGAATCAAAAGGAGGGAAATTCAAACTAAATGCACCAACCCACCAACCACAAACACAGATAAGAAACAGTGTAAAAACCGCAAACCAGAGCAATTAACCTCATAGCAAAAATGGCAGCACAGAACACAGAAGGAATCTACAAAGCTGTGAACTGGCTGAAAACTGAAGCTGAAGAAGAAGGAATTGGACTGGTCTTCAAAGCAAAAGACTGCAAAATCGGAGACACAGAAATTACTTGGAAAGACTACAAAAAACCCAAATACCTCTCAGAAGAGGAATTCTACATAAGATCAATTGGCACAAGCAACTGCTCTGACTTCTTAAATTATGAAACCAGAATATAAATCAGAGACCATATGCTAAAAGAAATGTAAAAAAACCTAGAAAACAAAGAAAACGTTGAAGTTACAGAACCTCAACAACAAAAAAAAATTAGAACAGAAAAAAACAACAAAAAAGGACAAGCCAGAACATCAACAATTTGCATATTGTTCAATAAAAGATTAACATCAATTGAACAATGAGTTAGCTGGATGAAAACATGTCCTAAATGCCAAACACAAACCAGCCAAGCTAAGAGAAGGCAATCTAACATAATAATAAATTTACTGACTAATTAACAAAAACAATATATAAAAATACATTGCATTACAGGATACACTCTCCATGGATACAAATGCCTTGGACTGGGCAATACTCTTGACCAGGGAGGACCAATCAATCCGAGTGATAAAGCTGCCAAAAACACGACAAGCACTATCATCTTACACAACTGGACTATAATAACCCTTACTGGTACTTCAATGAAGCTAATTCTAAATTTATCAAAAAAAACCAACAATGCCAAAGACTGAGGTGGTTGGATCAGAAACAAAGCTTTCAAAATAAAAAAAAAAGCCATAGCACCAGAACATTGGCAAATCAACAGGAAATAATAACACAACAGAATGGAAATATGATGGTGAATGGGTATATATAACATGCAAAGCTAGCAGACACATAATACTCAAGGAAGCAGAAAACACAGAATATACTCTTCAAGTAACACAAGGACATAAAACATCAGGAACAACAAAATAACAACAGTGTGCTAGACAATGAATGCAGCCAGATTCTAACAGCAGGGCTCCTACTAGACCATGATTCATGGAGACTATGGATGAGTCCAGGAGCTTTTACACATATGGCAACAATATGTAACCATATTGACTTGACTTAGAACAAGAAATATTCAATATAAGCCTAAAAACCATAACAGAAACAGCAACAACTCCACCACAAACACAATACACAAATGACCTAATAGCAGAAGATACATGGATATGTGGAAACATATTTCCATGGTCTTGTAATGGAACTCTAATAGCAACTTCAGGATACAAACACTGGCAAACCAACCAACTAGAAGAATTTGGATACTACTTGAATAGCTACAGATGGTTTCAAGCAGCAAATACATTAGGAACACAAGGATTCACAGTATATGAAAGAATACCAGACTATGGAAACATTCGTAACTTTTGAAAACACCCTACCAATAGAAATGCTAAGAACTGGAGATAGTTGGTATTCAAGAAGAAATATTCAAGATAGCGGAAAACTAGTGAGAGCACCTAGAATCAAACCAAACTTCACCCAAGACAACCAAGCAGAAAAAAAAATAAAAAAAAATAAAGAAAAAGAAATTATAGAAAGCAACAAGCAATGGGGAGTTAGAGCAGGAAGATCAGACACACTATACAATGAAGCAATCAGAAAAAGACAACACCAAGCTGGTCACCCATTTCCAGAATATGCAGTTGAAATAGGAATAGGTGCATCAGCAGTATCAGCTGGACCAATAGGAGTACCAATACCAGTAGACCAAGGAGATGCAGGAATGTACTGGTGGAATGGAGATGATAATGGAACTACTATGCTTGTGGAGCAAAAGAACCAGGAGGCAATAAATGCATTCAGGAAAAGAATCAGATATTTTGGATGACAGGTCAAGCTAGTAACACAGAAAAATAGCTGGTGGCAAAACCAAATAGGAGGAAATGCAGACAGTGGTCCATCTGACAACCCACCACAAAGTGAAGGCAAATACAGAACCAATCTACAAATGAACACGCACAGAAATTTTTGTGCAGTTGACAATATAGGACCAGTATATCCACATGGACCAATATTTGATAAACAAGGACACTATGACAAACCACTAGATCATAAAACAACAGCTCCATTCATTTGCAAAAATAATCCACCAGGTTAAATATTCCTGAGACTAGCACCACAATGCACAAACCAATTCAATCAAAACTCAGAAAGCAATCCAAAAAATCAACACCTATGCTTAATTTTACTGAAGAGGAAAACTAACAATAAAAGGAAGACTAAGAGCACCAAATACATTTAATCCAGTTACTCACACCTTCAAACTGCTCAACTTCAAAGGATGGAGACCTGACTGCTAAGGAAGAATGCAATTTCCAATAATGCTTGGAAAACAATACTTTACTAACAAATAAAACCAACTATACTAACCATATTTACTTAATAAATTTTGTAGTGATTAAGTATCAAACTGCCTAAGTCTCTGTCTCTTGGAAAACCAACCAAGCAGGTTATTATTGCTTTAAATTAGGTTTTTTTTTCATTCACTGGCCTATTATATCCCACCTAATACTTACTTACCAACTGGTACAGTATAATGGAAAGAGAATGAGATTTGGAATTTCCATGCCTCAGTTTCTTCATCTGTAAAATGAAGGAGAGAGACATGACTTATAAGGTGCTTTTCAGCACTAGAGCTATGATCATACTATCCCAAATTCCATCCATCCATGTCTGAAGAGTTGAGTAACTATGAATCAATATTTAAAAGGAAGACAGTAGTTAAGCTAATTCAACAAACATTAAGTGTTTATTCTATGTCAGGCATTTTACTAAGCACTGGGGATATATAAAATAGTAAAAGTAAAAACAACAACAAAACATTTTTTCTCTCAAAGAGCTCCTTTGTAATGGAGAAATAATTAGAGTTTGTCTTCCATCCAAATGTGGTCAAAGGAAGCCCCAAGTTAATTAGTCGACATATAGGACAATGGAAAATACAGTGGACTTGGAGTTAGGAGACCTTCTTGGTTACTTGGTATCTGGATGTCTTTACACTAATCATTTTTGCCTCTCTGGACATTTAACTCCTCCTCTGTAAAAATCTTCTCTAACATCCCTTTCAACTCTAATATATGACCAGGAGGCCAGAAAGTGCTTTAGCCCAACACTACAGTGATACTTCTTCTGGCTGTCATAAGATAGACTTGGTGCATATAGGAATTGTAAGTCAAGTAAACAAGCATTTTTAAGCATGTCTGTGGCATTGTGGGCATTTATTTGCCTTTATGTGTATTGAATTTGTATAGGTTTCAGCTCATGTGACCCATTATTAAAAAGCTTAGCGCTTCTCTCATAGAGTTTTCTGTTTCTCCAATCCAGTCCATCTGTAAAATACTCACCACTCAAAGCTTCTTTTGAAATTCTTTACTGATAAAAGGAAATGCTGGTCTATAGGGGCTTTCCCTTTGAATGTAAAATGTGGGTGACCCTCATTTTCAGAGTGAGGTGAAAAAAGAAATTCCTTCCCCCTCACTTAATGAAACATTTGAGCTCTCTTTGAAGAATATCAGCCACGCCACTTTTCTTGAGTTGTTTGTCATATGCTTTGTGTCATAGAGAAATCTATCCTAGAGGAGAAGGAAAAGCCCATCATCCGTTTTTGTTCAATTATCCACATGAATGACCACGAAGTCTGTGAAGGTAAACCCTAACTGTCAAGTCCTCAACATGTGATGCCATCATGGAGGTATGACTGTGGCAGGCTTTGAAAAAGGATTAAATCTGTCAACTTTTACATGTTTGGCAGAGTAGGATGGGGGTGGAAAGCAGTTCATAAAAGGAGCAGTGACCAGCTGGAGAAGATGGAGAACAAAATGAATATTACCAGAGACTTATTAGTTCTCACTCTTTCTGTTTAATGGGATCATCAACAACCTGGCATGTGGCATAGGTTAAAATAAGGATCTGGTTTAGATTTTGGGCTCCAAAATTTTCAGATGGATCTCTATTCCTGAAATCCAAAGGCAATGTGGCGTAGGAGATACAGTATTGTATTTGGAACCAAAAGATCAGAGTTCAAATTCCAGTTTTATCTTTCAATGCCTAGGTGACCTTATTCAAGTCTTTTCACATATCTAGACCTGTCTAAAAGTAGAAGAAATGGAAGTAAATGGCCTCTAAAGTCTCTTTAAGTTCAAATCCTTTCATTCTAGTCTTGAGCATGATTTTGTCTTCTCTTCAGTGCCTAGGAAATATAAAATCAGAGGTAAGCTCTTCTCTAGGACTATGACAGCATGATACAGAGGAAAGACTTCAGGATTCAGGGTTCAAATCATGCTCTCCCACTTACTATCTATTTGACGCTGGGCAACTTACTTAATATCTCGAAGCCCAAGTTTCCTCTTCTAAAAAATGAGAAGATTGACTGGACAGTCTATGTAAATGAATAAGCTAATGATGAAAAGCCTTTTATATGGCACATACTGGGCATCAACACTTTCCCATGAATACAAGCTTGAGTCAGGCCCTGCCCTCCAAGAGCTCCCATTTACCAGCAGACCCTGGGCATAATCAATGAAGCTTCAAGAGCAATATTGAAATATAAGGGAAGAGTTCACTGCTTTTTCTCTGCTGCCATGTTTGTAAAAGTCCCATGCAGAGGTTCACAAGATATGAATCATGCTGATGCTCTTTTCCTCCAGGGGCACTTCCTATGTTCTATACTCAAAAACAACTCAGAAAGGAAAGCCTCATGCATGCTTGCCCTTTGATTTCACCAGAGAATATCTCTATGAGCTAGATGTCATCAGTCCCACACCCATCCCTCTACCCCATCACTTCTTCCCATTTGTTAACTCTAGGGAATATGCATAAATTCAGTTTCCTAGAAGAAACATCAATTCCCCTTCCCATTGCCTAGATGTCCCATTGGTTTTGCAAATTCAAAATGTCCTAAATAGAATTCAATATCTTCTCCATGTAACCCATTCTCTCCCAGATTTTCCTGTTTCTATCCAAAGCATCGATATTTTCCTAATTATTGGGTTATGAACCTCAGATTCAGCCTATATAAATCTTCTCCCTTTACCACTCTCCCATTCAGTCATTTCTTTTCACTAAAGCCATGGGTTAATTCAATCCTATGATTACTTGATTGTATTGATTTTCACCCTTTCACTAACTTGACTGGTAAATTGGCTTTCATTTTTGTCTTTGCAGCCCTGTTGCCTAGCATGGTGTCTGGGTTACAGGAAGTGCTTAATAAATGCTTAGTGGAATTTAGAGTGAGTGACTCCATCTTAAGTCCCCATTTTGTGATTAAATAACTATTGTATAAACCACTTCCCCCAATAATACAAAAAGGGCTTGATTTGTACATTGTGTGTGGTTAGTAATGAACTCTACGGGCTCCACATTTGGTAAATACTAATGATGTGCATCCCTCAAACTCGGTAAACAACTAGTAATGATGTATGTGTGTCTAAATCTGGTAAGCAGCTGACACACATTTGCTAATGATGTTAGAAAAGTAAAGCTTTCCTCATTAGTTTCCGTTCATCATGAGCTTAGGTAATTGATTACCTATCAGAACCCAGCCATACCTTGTGGACACCCTTGGCCAGAATCATAAAAGCCCACCAGAAGCTAGAGCTGTTAGCCAGCTCCTGGGTCAGAGAGAATTCTGCATTCCCCAAACATGGAAATGTGAGTAACCCCTGTTCACAATGCTGACTGATAGAGCCTTGTAACGTTGGAAGGAGACCCACAATATCCCCTTAGGTAGAGAGGACCTTCTCAAGAGCACAGGACAAGACTCACCAAGACCTTTAGATATCAGGTTGGTGTCTTGGTCCTAGAAGAGTTGGTGTCTGGATTCTTGAATGCATTGTTTAGTTAAGTTTGGCTGCACACACACACACACACACACACACACACACACACACACACACACAAATGCTTGTTGTTGGTTGATTGATTCGTAGATAGAAGGGAATTCCTTCTATTACAGATCCTGGACTACCTGCTGGAAAGCTATGGATCAGAGCTCCATTTCCTCCTCTCATCCCTCATCATTATCTTTGCCACTGTGGTGCCATATGCTGCAAAGGTTTTGCTGCCAGGAAATTCATGACATCCCTGCTCCCTTTTGACATCCATCATTATCATGACAACATGGGGACACAGCCTGTTACAGAGGAAGGTGTACTGGAATTCAAATTGAGAAACTCGGGTTTGAGTTCCACTCCTGATGTTCACTGGTGGGCAAGACACAGAGGGATTCAGTGCAATGAGATTTAGTTCAGTAGCTCAGGAGCCTGCGTTGTTGAGAATACCAGCCCTGTGCCTTATTACCTTTGGCACACCAGGGAAGTCCCATCATCTCTCTAGTTCCAGCTTTTCTTGATTATAAAAGAGTTTAAAATTGGTTCTCTCAGAACTCAAGATTAGTTCCATTCCCCCATTCGGGGGTCCCATACTCTCTCTAAGACTCATTATTATCTTCTATAAGACAAGCAGAATACATGTGGAAACTTTAATCAAATGTCTTTGATTTTATTTTGTTTACCTTTGCTACCTGCATGGCTCCCCCCACCTCACTCCACCTTCATCCAAGTAGATATGTAAGCTCCCTGAGGGGAGGATTAGTTTAATTTTTGCCTTTGTATCCTCTGACCCTAGCACAGTGACTGGCACATAGTAGGTATTTAATAAACATGTGCTAAGTTAAATCAAGTTGCAGAACACATTAAATTAAATCCCTTCTTTCAGGCTCCACAACCAAACTTGTAGTCCTAGTAATGGCCACCTTATCTCCATGATAGTCTAGCAGCCTCAACCCTCCAGTCACACTCATGAAATATAGAGGAGGAAAAAGCCATTGCCTCAAAAATAATAATAATGCCTCACAGTATCATAGCACTTCAAAGTAACTTTCTCACAAGAACCCAAGAGGAATTGCACCATGTGCTATTATTCTCATTTTACAAAGGGGTGTGCCCATGATCACTTACCTAGTAAATATATGAGATGGGACTTGAACCCAAACCTCCTATTTCTCAGACTAGCTCACTTGACATTTGCCCAAAGACCATAGATGAAGGATTTATATTTTATTCTCTTTGGCCCTCAGTAGGATTCCACTTGCAGTGTCTGACAGGCAATTTGAATGAACCTGACCATCTTATTTTTCACAAGAGAGAAGATTTAAAAATGAAGGATGGCCGGCAGAGACAAATGTGAGAGAATTCTAGAATCTTAGAATCTTAGATGTGCCAAGAACTTTGTTGAACATCTAAGTCAACCCATACACAAAAAGGTACTTCAAAGGTATGGACCATTTAACCTTTCCTTCTGAAATCCAATGGGGCAGAGTCCACTACCCTCACAAGGAAACTCATTTTAATTTTTGAAATCTCCATTTGCTACAATTTTTTCCTCATATCAAGTCTAAATCTGACTCTTTATGACTTGCACCCATTGCTCCCAGTTCTGCCATCTGAGGCTAAGCAGAACAAGACTATTTCTTCTTCCACATGTCAGTCTCTTCAATATTTAAAGTAGCCTCTATGACCTCTCCTCTCCCTATCTATGTCTTGCCTTCTCCTGGCTAAGAATCCCTGGTTTACAGAACCCCAGAAACATAGGACTTGAGAATGGTAAGGATCTCAGTGACCATTGAGTACGGCTCCCATGCAAAATGGAGTCCCCACTAGAACATACTGGCCATTCAGTCTTGGTACAAAGACTCCAAGGAGGGGAAACATCACCACCACCACTGGAGGGATCCAATGCACTTGCTGGGCAACTCTCACTGTTAGGAAGGTTTTATTTTTGTTTTTCCTGACATCAAACTTAAATTTGCTTCTTTTCAATGATCTTCTTGGCTCTTGATTTCCATCGTCTGAAGCCAAATGGAGCATTTAGTGCCTCCTCAAATGTCAACCTTTCATATGCTGAAAAATAGTCCCCATGTGCCCCATTGGTCTTCCCTTCTCCAAGCTAAAGATGCTCAGCCTTTCAATTGATCTCCATGGGACAGAGACTCAAGTCATTCTACCATGTTGCTTGTTCTCTCTAGCTTTTCAATGTCCTTCTTGAACTGAATATGATGCCTCAGATGCCTGGCCTTGATTCTAACTTCTGGATATTTCTTTTAAAAATTGAAATTGGCCAATGGAGCACCAGCAATCCCCATTGGTCTCTGGAGACAAATCTATTTTTTCCTTATTGCTGGAATGATTTCCCTCAGGGTTCATCAGATCATTCTTGAGCATCTCCTATCCTTCCTATACTGACTTCCCCGAAAGCATATTACTCCATGGAGTCTTACCTATGTTTTCTCGAAAACCTTTGAAATGTACTTTGTCCCAACATTAGTTGCCTATCAGACTGGGCCCAGATTTCTCTTTTTTCCAGTCACAGGCTCTAGAATGAAGTGGCCACTTTACCATAAATTTCTCATCATTTCTACTCCAGCAACCAGTTCTTTCCACTATTTCTCATATTTCCTGAACTCAAAACCCTTCATCATCCTAGTTGCTCCCTGTCAGGATACTCTCCAGCTTATCAATGTCTTTTCTAAACTGTGACTCTCAGGTCTGAACACAATATTCTAGAGGTGCAGAAAGTCCCAGGATCCTGGCCATTTCCCCCTCACTTATTACATCTTAAGATCACCTTTGACTCTCTGGCTATCTTTTCATCTGTTGTCTCCCTTTCTCTTCTCAGGGTTTTGCTCAGGTCTTGGCATATAGCAGGACTTATGAAATGCTCATTGATTGATTGGCAGGTTGAATCTAGAGATCTGGCTCTGACACTGAAATTAGTTCATTTCCTTGATTCCTCAGATTCCTCATCTAAGTGATGAGAATAATAAAATCTTCATCACATGCTTCATAGGTTTGTTAGGAGAAAAACATGTCTTAAACTTTAATCACTTTAGAAAGATCCATTGTTACTGCCTTTAAGAAGATGTGTGTAACATTTTAGACAAATTCAATTTAAAATGTCTTTGGGATGTTTGGTGCAGCTCTCAATTTGGTCATCTTTGGTTGTTTGAAAAATGGATTTGTATAAAATATCACTCCTCCATGATTCCAGATCATAGGTTCTTAGAATTTTGCATGGAGTAGATCCTCAGAGATCATATAAATTGGTAGTTCTTCACCTTATTTGAGTCATGGACCCCTTTAGGAATCTGGTGAAGACACACTCTCAGGGTAATACTTGTAAATGCATAAAATAAAATGTTGGATTTAAAAAGAAACCAATTATATTGAACTAGTTATCAACTTATAAAAATAACTTAAGTTCACAGACCCCAGGTTGTCCTCTAGAACATCCTTTTCTTATATGCATGAGGAAATTAAGACCCAGAGGGCAAGTGGCTTATCCAAAGTCACATATTAACCAGGAAGTGGCCAGAGATGGGATTCAAAGGCAGGAACATTAAAGGGTGGTTTCATTTATTCATCTTGAGTACTGTGGGTCCTGCTCAGCGCGTCAGTGGGGCAAGTACAGAAGTCTACCCTTTGGTGAAAAAAAAGTACAAATTTTGGTAAAAACAATAAGAACAACATGGAATCCATGCCTTGGGTACATGTGAACAATGTTGTGATCAGGAATGAACTCAGCCTTCTCCATCTGAGAAAGAAAATGTTTTATCTCTGACATAATAATCCCATTTCATCGCTCAGTTTATATCATTTGGATGTTGTTTGCTACTGGTTTTCATATACTGCCTTATACAGTTTTCAAGGAACATTAGCTTTGAAAATAGAGGATCTGTGTTCAATCTCAGCTCTTTAATTTACTACTTCTGTTTTATCTTTATAAAAAATTTCCACAGAAGTTTTCTAAAGTTATATACTACTTCTGTTAGCTTGGGCAAATCCCTCTATTTCTCTGGGACTTAGTTTCCTTATTTGTAAAGTAATGAAACTGGTTGAGGTGGGACACATGCTTGCTGATTTGATATTCCACAATCTGTTGACTTTGGGGAACACTTTGATTTATCTTTAGATCTGCTTTCTAGGATGCTGAGCTTTGGATGGACTCTCCTGGACTCATTAATGTAGTCTTTACAGTGGACACTGGGTTTCTCAGTATTGCCCCTAGACTAGATGGGCTATGTTCTCTGAAAACTCAGAGCCTACCTTCTTCCCTTGGGGTCTCCTCCTTGATGTCATGAAGAAGTTGTCACATAACTGTATCTATACATATTAGAACATTCTGACTTACAGGGAAAGAACAATATAATGAAATACCTTGATTCAGATACCTAGCCCAATTTATTCAGGAGAAGGAAATGCAGGCTTATCTCCTTTAACTAGGTTGGGATAAAACCAGAATTCAGAGCACAACTACAGAGAATAAGTGTAGAACTAGAAAAATTAAACCAAACCAAACAAGAAATATCTCCAAAGAAATGCTAATGAAAAACTACCCTTAAAAATTTGAGGTTGGATAGAACAATACACAGCCTACATTTTTGCTTGTTTTATTTTGTTTTTTAAACCTTTACCTTCCATCTTGGAAGCAATACTTAAGTTTTGGTTCTCAGGCATAAAAACAGTTAAGGGCTAGGCAATTGGGGTTAAGTGACTTGCCCAGGATCACACAGTTAAGAAATGTCTTACGTCAGATTTGATCCCAGGATCTTCTGTCTCTAGGTTGGGCTCTCAATCCACTGAGCTGGCTCTGCTATATCCTACATTTTTGGAAGCTGATGCACAAAAGAAAAAATTGGAGGAAAAGAAGATCACATTTCCATGAAAAATCCTTCCAGGTCAATAGGAAAGAGAGTGTTTCCATAAACTTTGAGCAAGAGGCTCTAGGTACATTTGTCAAAATAACAGAGTTAATGGGACCCGGTGTTGCTCAGTGGTGTGGTTGCAAATTAGATCTAATGGTGCACAGTTCCTGGAACACTGAGAAAACCAATTTAAAGAGGAGTATCACTTTGTCTCATCTAGTCTCCTTATCTTTCCAAACTTCATCTTCAAATGTATTTTTCTTTCCCTGTGTCCAGACTCCATAATTCTTCTGCTACCCTTAATTGCTCTGTGACTGAAGACTAATTTTTTTTCCATCTACAGCATCATTTCATGGCTGAATAGTGTTGCCTTTATGCCATTTTATTAGTGTTCCTCATATTCATTTTTCGATGCATATAAAACTCCATTTACTGGAACAGGCATTACAGCCAATACAAATGTTATATAAGTCTTAGTCTGTATACCATGAACGCTACTATCTACAAACAACACTAATAAACATCACAATGAACAAATGCATTTATTACAATCCTCTTTAGACTTCATCCTTGGTTTGAAAGCAGACCTACTGTGTTTATTAAGCTCATCAATTTTGTTGTTATTCGGTGATTTTCAGTGGTGTCTAATTCTTCAAGACCCCATTTGGGGTTGGCATATAGCCTGAAGTATTTGTTATTTTCTTCTTTAGCTCCTTTTACAGATAATGAAACAGTCAAATAGTTAAGTGACTTGCCTAGGGTCACTCAGCTAAGTAAGTGTCTAAGGTCAGATTTGAACTCAAGATGAGTCTTCCTGACTCCAGACCCTGGCACCACCTTGCTGCCCAAACCCATCAAAGCCCAGTAACAAATGAAAACATTTTTTGATTTATATGCATTCATTTTTCGGTTAAGATTCAAATTTATTTAATACTTTTAGGTATTAGCACTTAAGACCTGGCTTGAATTAATCCAAAAGTTTCCTCTACAACAAAAGTAATAACAGGTCTATGATTTATTTTTGAATTGTTCTTTGTTTATACAGTTGCCAGCCAGTGCTTTGTCTTTAGATACAGAATCTCCAAGGTTGTTCTAAAATTGAATTCTCATTCTTGGAGGGTCTTCCATAGTTGAAAGGATTTTCCTTTGGACTATGATATCTGAGTCAAAGAGGGGAAGTGATTAGTGACTAGTCTGGAAAATATAACAGAAGAGAAGTAAGTGTGTAGGGGCATAGTTTGAAATAAAAGGAAGCAAAAATTGGTTATTGAAATAGGCCGAATGCCCCATTTAAGACATAGGTTTGAACTCATGGCTTTCCACTCAGAAATTTGTAGTTGTTTTCATTGCCTCTAAAATAAAATCCAAACTCTTCACCTTGCTACTTAAAGCCCTTCCCAATATGACTCCTGACTACTCATCTATGCTATAGGATCATTGGCTCATAGGATCAGTCATGGAATTTAAAATAGATTGAATCTTAGAAGCCATTGAATTGAATTGTCTCATTTTACAGATTGGGACAGAGATTAGGTGGCATTCCTAGGGTCACACAGTAAGTGACAGATGGAACTTGAACCTAGGTCCACTCTGTCTTCCACACTAGGAAATGTACCTCTCTTCAGGAACTCAATATTGAAGGCAAACTAGGTTATTCCCAACCCACCTAGTGCCACCTCTATGAGATTATATCCCATTAATTCCATATCCATCTTGTGTTACATGATTGCTTGTTTGTTGTGTCCCTAATTAGAATATCAACTCCTTGCTAGCAGAGACTGTATTTTTGCCCTACGTTGTATTCCCAAAGCTTAGCACAGTGCGTGTCCTATAGTAAACTCTTTATGATGTGCTTTTTGACTGATTGGCTAGTTAAGTGCCACTCAAACTGAATCCATTTCTCAACTTTGGGAATTCCAACAATCTCTACTTGATGTGTAGAAAGCTCTTCCTCTTTATCTTCACTAGTCAAAATGTTTGTGTTGAGACACAGCATGGCATGGTTCTAACAAGATCCTTCTGGTCAAACCAAATGCTTCACCAAAGACAATCATTCTAATGTAATATGGATTCTCTCCTTCATGAGTGCCTCCCACAACATGAAAACCAGTTTGATATGAGAACATTTTATTTTCTCTCTATAGAAGAAGAATTATGCAGCAATTAACCCTGAGTGCATTATCTCTTAATTATGTGAACTCTATTTTAAATGTCTTGGGTTTCCTTGAAATTATGTTTACTATAATAACATCATTTAGTGTTTGAAGGGCACTTTACTCATCTTAATGGGCCTTAGCTTGCTGTGGAACCAGGAAGAATGAAAGGGCTAAGCTCATGGCTTATACTACTTTCTCATGACCCTTTAGGGAGGGACAATAAGTCATGCTCTATATAGCCTACCTATATGGTTGATCACCATTTTCAAACTCAAATCTGAATGCTAAATCTCATTTACATCCACTATGACAGTTCATAAGCCTAAATGTACTCAAGCAAGCAGAGATATTTATTGCAGCAACAACTAGTGTATCAGAATAACTGTAGCATTAATATGTAAATATTGTATGGTTTGCAATTATTTTTTACATCTATTTGTGTGATTTAAGTTATTGAAAGCTTAGGGAATTTTTATTCTTTTTAAAACCAGTGGTATTCCATAATTTACAACCATTTTGTATCACTAGGGAAATATTTGGTATTACAAAGATTACTTCTTGTTTGAGGAAGTAACTTGTAATAATTGAAAACACTGAATGATTTCCCATGGCAGAATAGGCTTCAGCATATTATCAGTGAGGACTTACATGCAAGGGACAACATTAGAGGTATAATCAAGGAAACATGATCAGAAAAGGAGGTAGGCAGATAATGGAACAAGAGAAAACTTTAACAGTCATATTGTTGCATCAGTACCCACAAAATATATTTTTGTAAAGATGTGGATAAAGACATCCAATGAAGTGGGTAAGATGCTCTTTGTCAGACTTAGGGAAAGAGATGAAAAAAATTTTATGGAGAATTAGAAGGGGTCCGTCATTTGAGATATTCATCGAGGGATAGAAAATCTACATCTTTGAAATTATGTATCTATAAAAAGCAAAAGAAAGAAAAGGGAGAGACAGAGAGGCAGAAAGAGAAGGAGAGTGACAAAGAGACAGAGATAGAGAGAGTCAGAGAGAGATAGACACACACACACACACACACACACACACAGAGAGAGAGAGAGAGAGAGAGAGAGAGAGAGAGAGAGAGAGAGAGAGAGAGAGAATGAAGAAAGGAAGAGCAGGTAGATATAAAGACATACAGAGAAATACGAAAAGAACATAGGGAAACACAAAAGCAGACATATTGAAACAGATACAAAGAAAAAGGCAGGTAGAAACAGATAGAGAGACACAAAAGACAGTAAGAGACAGAGAAGCAGAGAAATTCAGTGATAT
>NC_058132.1:647841604-647851748 GCF_016433145.1 Gracilinanus agilis | reverse complement strand
ACACACACACACACACACACACACACACACAGAGAGAGAGAGAGAGAGAGAGAGAGAGAGAGAGAGAGAGAGAGAGAGAGAGAGAGAGAAAGAGAGAGAGCACTATTAAGAGATTTTCAAAAGTGATTTTGACTATGAGATTATCACCTTGCATATTAGAATCTAATCCCAGAGTAAGACAAATGACTGTGCCAAACATTGAATTAAGTGTTAGGTGATGCAGATAGAAAAAGACAACTAGGTGGTGCAGCTGATAGAGCATTGAGCTTGGAATCTAGAGGATTCATTTTCATGAGTTCAAATCTGACTTTGGATACTTTCCAGCTGTGTGACCCTAGGCAACTAACTTAATCCTTTTTGCCTCCATTTCCTCATCTGTAAAATGAGCTAGAGAAAGAAGTGTAATACCATTCCCTATCTTTGCCAAGAAAACTTCAAATGGGGTCACAAAGAGTTGGACAGGCTGTAAGTGACTGAACAACAACAAACAGTCCCTACCTTCAAGGAGTTCACATTTTATTTGGGAGAGACAATTGAGGTAAGAGGGTTTAGGGCTCTTGAGAGACTGTTGCTAGGGGCGACTGGAAAGTGTTGGCTATGCACCTAGAAGGCAAGGCCAGGCTGAGTGGACCAGCCCTCAGCCAGAGATAATTTGACACTGCCCTGATGTTGTTTGGTTCACCAGCTGGACAGATATAGTTGATGAATTGGTTTGGGGGTATCCCTGTTGCTAGGCTGCCCTAAACTAAATCCTGCCTACAATCCACAAACCAAGCCTCCTTTCAACCTCCCTTCAACCTCCCGGGGTCCCCAAGGGGAAGTCAGGGGTAGCTGGGTGTCTGGGTGAGGTCAAGGAAATCAGAACCCCCAGGTTGGTTCTGCAGGGGTTTTTATAGCCCCAGCTCAAACTGTCAGCTCCTGGGACTAGCACCTGCTGGGCCAGAGTTCCATTCTCCTAACTGACAGGATTGCCTAGGGTAATTTTGCAAATGCAAGAGATCTTGCATAAATCCTGCATTACACAATACATATAAAAAAGACTAACTGTAAAGTAGGATGAAACAGTCAAGTGGTCCCTCAGGTGTGCTACAATGTAAGACTATTGTGTAAGGAAAGATCAGGAAAGAGAAAAGGTTGTAAAGAACAGAACATGATTGCCTCAGTTGCCTCAAATGTAAAATGATTTGGAGAAGGAAATGGCAAACTATTCAAGTATCTCTGCCAAGTAAACCCCAAATGGGGTAACCCAGAGTAAGACATGACTGAAACCAATGAATAACAAAAACAATGGTATTTTTTTAAAAAAGAAAGCCCCAGAGAATTCAGGAGTCAAGACATAAAAAGGGAAGTGATTAATGTCTCTCTCCTTCCTTTCCCCCTTCTCCCTGCCCAGTAAAAGCCTTTCCTTAAATTTACCAATTCATTATAAACAGTTCTGTTTTCTCCTTGGTCATAAAATCTGGCTATAGAATTTCTGCTTTCTGCTGCCTGATTACATAAGCCAGTCATTGTTCCTGTCTCTTGACTCCAGCCAAATGGGGATAGTACCTAGTGCTGAGTTCTCTTGGGCTTGATGCAGTCAGACATTTTCTTTGCACCACTCTTCCATCCAGAAAATACCTTTCCCAAGGTTCAGTTGGAATTTCCTATTAACTTTGATTAGGCATTCTTTGATAACAGACTTAGAATCATGCAAAATTAGAGTTGGAAGGAACCTAAGGATTATCTGATTCAATCCTCTACTGTGTAAAGGGGGAAACTAAGGTTGTCACCATAAATTTATCAAACTGACTGTCCTAAAGCACAGGTGTGGCCATGGCCTTCCTCTGTCATCAATAGTGACTTGCTCTTGGTCAAAGGATATAACACAGCTTCTCTATTTGACAGTTAACAGTCTTCAGACTGGAGCCAACTTCTCTTTTGTCATTGATTTCTCATTATTCCACTGTATGCATTTCATGATCAGTGTGGTCTTCTTGATGTCCCTTGTACAAATCATTTGATCTCCCAGTGCCATGCCTTCTCATGGACTTTTACCATTTGAAATCTCTAGTTTCCTTCGGTGTTCAGCTTCATGGGTCATTACCTTCATGAGACCCTTCCAAATATCATCTCCCCATGATGTGTTTGTGATCTGTACCAGGACACGGAAGCTGCTCTCTTTATTTTGTATATTTCTTGTATTTACTTTTTTTGTTGTTTCGTGGTTTTCCATCATATCCAATTCATGGCCCCATTTGGGGTTTTCTTGGCAAAGATTCTGTTATGTTTTATTGTTTTGTTATGTCCTGATCCAGCTCATTTTACAGATGAAGAAACTGATGTAAATGAGGTTAAGTGACTTGCCCAGGGTTATACAGTTAGTGACTGAGGTCAGATTCGAACTCCTGCAGATGAGTTTTCCCAAGTCCAGGCTTGGTGCTTTCTATCCACAGTGCCACCTTGCTGCCAAATATTTACCCATTTCTACCTGAATAATAGGATGATGAATATTGCTCAGAGGCCAGTGGAGAGGCCAGTGCAACATGTGCCAAATCAGGAACTTCAGAGAAGAAATGGAATAAACAATGAATTTCGCTAGGGAAATGTAGGAATAAAAGAGAAGACGGGCTTTCATATACAGAAGGTTCCAGATGGCAGGTAAACAACCCTTGTCCTTCAAGTCATATTCTTGAAATGTCAGGAGCCATCAAGGAAGGCCCTTGAAACTTGGGGTGCAGGCATTGTGATGGTCTTATTGGAGGAAGTAGAAAAGGGTATACAGTGTGGACAAGTAGGGATGATTTGGGAGATACTTCCTTGGAGGAACAGGAATGATATCATGGCTGTATTTCAATATTTGAGAAGACATCTCTCTCTGCCACTGTTCTGCTCATGATAGAATGTCATCTGCCATTCAAGGGCTTCTCAATTTTTGTCTTTGTATCATGGTATAGTGGGTAAACAATGGCATCAGATCTAGGAAGACCTGAATTTAACACCAACTATCTGGGTGGCTCTGGACAAATGAATAAATCTCTCAGTTCTCTAGGTAACTCTATGACCAAAATTTGCAGAGGTTTCAGTTGTTTGGTTGTTTTTCAGTTATATCTGATTCTTCATGTCTCCATTTGGGGTTTTGTTGGCAAAGGCATTAGAGTAACTTGACATTTTCTTCTCCAGCTCATTTTAGAGATGAATAAACTGAGGCAAATATGGTAAAGTGACTTGCCAAAGGTCACACAACTAGTAGGAAAAGAAGGTACTGGCATTAGTAGAGGAAATGAAATCACAGCTCCAGACCCCAGCCCTACCCTAGCACAGTGATTGGTATCTCCCAAGCACTCACTAGTTTCTCATTCGATTGAATCATTAGAGTTAATGCTGTCCCTTGGAAGTAAGAAAAGCTCTTTACTTGCAGGGAAAGCAATTTCAGGGATGAAATTAGCATTTTGCTATCAATTTTTAACATTCTATTTTCTTCTTTTAGGAGGAAAGGTGTCACATGAATATGCTATAGACATGCATATGCTTCATTTCAGTATCCACAAAAATATGTAGACATATAGATTTACAGATATTAAGGTGCAGAATTCCTTAAGTCTCCTAGAACTAGTTTAAGCCAAGACAAGATGAATTCAGATTAGTCTATCACTCTGCACAGTACCTTCCATACAATGGTTGCTTAATAAATATTTGTTTGTCTAACAGTTAAGTAGAGCTTGGGTCTAGACATCATCCACAATATATAAAACTATAAAATGGCCAAAAGCTGGAAGCAAACTCTGCCTAACAATTGCAGAAAGGCTGAATAAATTGTGATGGAGGAGCGTAATGGAATTTTACTGTGCTGTAATGAATGAGGAATATGAAGAACTTGGAAGAAATGTGGGAAGACTTGGTTGAAGTGACGCAGAACAAAAAGAAGAATATTCTCATTTGCTTCAGCTCAGTAGTCATAGATTGAGAGCTGAAGAGGCCCTTAAAAGTCTCAAGTGCCCCCTTTCCCTCTGCAGATAAAAAAATAATAGAAGCCTAGAGATTGTGGATTGCCCAAGGGCACACAGGTGTGCAGCCCATGTGAGACCTGAACCTTTGCCTTGTGACCCCCACTTGACCATGCTGCCTATAAGTGAGGCCAACATCAGTGGACAACCAAACTCAGGTAAAAAACAAAGACAATGGAAAACATTAATATTAACTTGATAGAGGTAGCCTCTATTTAATCAAATGGTCAACCACCAAAGCATAATCTTGCCTGTAACCATGAAGATGTCTTTTATTCAAATGTTTTCAGAGAATAAGCTCATGGATCATTTATGATGTATTTCATTTTGTCTACTGTGGCAAAACCAAAAAGTATCTCTTTAAAATCAAAGCCAGGCAAATACTGGGTCCAGAACCATAAAATGACAGCCTTTCAGGGACCTTGAAGATTTTCTTGGCTATGCCAAGATCGAATGCAACCACTGTTTTAGTAAATCTAATATACTGTACCTTGGGAAGCTAACCCATCTAATCCAACATTTGTTAAGCCCTTGTTTTGGTCCAGATACTGAAATATAGACACTGGAGACACAAAGGCAGAACATCTTCTGGGAAAAAAAAATTTCTAGAGCTAGAAGGGACCCCAGAGGCCATCTATTTAACCATCTCAATTTATAGATGAGGAAACTGAGGCCCACTTAGGTTAAGTCATTTGCCCAAGGTCATACAGGCAGTAGTTAGAGAATAAGGTGTCTGACTCCAAAGGATCTCTGAAACTTCCCATTGGATCACATTGTTTTCTAGTAATTTGAAGAGGGGGCAAGCACTAACAGGAAGAGAGTTCAGGTAATGTCTCTTTTAGAAAGTGACCCTTGAGCTAAAACTTAGAGGAAGGTAAGGATTCCTAGAGGTGTAGGTAAAGATGGGATGAATTCCTAAGGGTGACAGGCACTGGGAGAAAGACAAATCTATAATCAAGCAGAGTATCTGTTTAGATTAGCTGGGGCAAATTAACTGGCAATAACTTTCAATCAAGCTCATCTAATTGTGGACAGACTGGACTTAGATGTTCTTTGAGTTATAGCCAGATATTAAACACTTTGGATGACATAAAGGATTACCACAGCAGCCATTTCATCCAGTATCTGACAGATGTGGCTGCCTATAGGTGGATTTGGCTTTTAAATTTATTGATTCTTTACAGTGTAGAAAACCTGAGAAGGGTCCAAATGAGCTTGAGATTTTATAAGAGGAAGAGCCTCCCAACAGAATTAGGGCAAGACAAGGTTAGCTCTTATGTAACGTTTTAGGAGCTCATGAACATAACTGATTGCATTCAATGTTCAGTTTCACTGTATTGTAAGTACAAATTGTCACTAAATAAGAGGCCATACCACTGCTTGTACAACAGTTGTTTGTCTATACTGTGATTAAGAAGCAGACTAGACTAAAGGTTCTGTTGAAAAATGAACACTCCCTATCTCATCCGACTCCCAGCTCACTCTAACTCTGCTCAGCTCTGGAAATTCTTTGTTTTAACCATAAGCGAGAGCTTACATTATTTATCCAAGTTGAACCAGAAGCATTTAATAAGTCAGATCCCCGGAGGAAGCAAAATATTTCCCCTCAAAACTATCTAAATAAAAGATATTCACAAATGACTTGAGGATGTTTTCATTTCATACAGTTTGGTATTCTAAGGTGGAATTATCTGTGTCTATTTATTTGTCCAGAAGTAGACTTCTATGGAACCCCACATTTGCAATTCAAAGATCCATTCCCTCCCCTAATGTTTTGTTTATTAAGCAAAAATCTCCCATTAGTCCAGTGCATGTTGCTATAGAAGTAATTATTCCCATGGTAGTCAAGTCCTGTTTTTATAGTCAGGATATGATTCCAGATTTGATAGATTATTTTTGTGGATGGCCAGCTTCTTCTTGAATCACCATCAGCCTATGAGAATATCATGGATAATCCTATTTAGAACTCTTTGATTTTTGTCTTTGGACTACACCACTTAGATTTCTTCTTCTTCTTTTTTAATGAATTCACTTTTCTGATACAGGAACAAAAAGAATTGCTTCTCAATCAACTGCACTGTGAATTTAGCAATTGAGAGGACTCAAGTACTATTATTCAAGAGCTGAATGAGGAATGCTGGCTTGGATGCTTTCCAGTTATGTGATAACATAAAACATACAACCCTCAACTGTGGTCACTGAAAAGTTGGAGCCCTGCAGCAACTGAAATACAAGCAAATATACTCATTGAAGGAGCGAGTTCTCATCCCAAGTCAGATTTAAACTGTCTGTGTGGTAGGTATACCCTCCTGTCACAGCTATCATGAAAAGCATGAGGGCGGATTTTGGGAAGCCAGCAAACCATTAGATGGCGCTTAAATATTAAGAGACTGGAGACAGCATTTGAAATTGCAGAATTTTATTTGAACTACATAGGTGAATGTTCTGTTCCCAGACCTCCAAAGCAGATCCACCTACATTTTGAACATTGGATATTTCACATAACAGCTTGGTAGACAAGTATGTATTCAAGCATGCCTACCTAGAAATACAAACACCAAGCTAGACAGGGAAACACAATTTGAAATAGGGGATTTTATTTACTGGGGATATTTGCTGCAACTCCCCATCTGAAATCCTCAAAATATGCACGTTTAAAGACATAACTTTCCTTGAAAAGGCATTTCAGTTGTAAATGATCAAAATATAAGGGTTACAATTTGCAACATAAACTTTATTAGGACAAAGAATTCAAAATAATACATCTGTGAGAGTTGGAGTGTATACTGTAAAGAACTAGTCTGAAGTCACAAACCAAGCTAATCATGTATATTAAAATGGAAAGGTTCAATAAAACAATCTGAAATCACATTTTGTCTTTTCTTCTAAATTTTACCATATCTGTTTGTTTTATATTTACAATCATCTGCTTTCATTGTGATGGTCTTGCTGAGGATTCAGGGAACTGGGGAACAAGGTAGGGGTTTAGAGGAGAGGACTCAGAGGTCTGAAATGGGTGAGAAGAATTCTCTAAAGCTAACAGGATGTGAATGTCTTCCAGAAGAAATTCTTGCAGCCAGCTTTGCGTTCTCTGGTTGTCATGGCTGGGTTCGAGTTAGCAGATCTCTGGAGTTCCATCCGCATTTCTTCTGGTTCCACATCCTGGGTCAATTCCTCTGGTTCCAAAGCCTCATTTTCTGTCTGGCTGGGTTCTGACAGAAGTTCTGCCAAAAAATATTTGGCCAATTCCTAAACGTAGAGAGAAAATCAAATGGGTAGGGGAAAGAAGGAAGGGATAAAGGTGAGAGAGAAACAGTTGATGTGATGCCAAAGAATCTGGAAACTTGATGATTCTGGGGAAAGCTTGTTATTGGGGGACAGTCAACTCCCCCACCCAAATATCTGTAATTCTTATACAATTCCCAAGATTGGAGGCTTAAACTTAAACTCTAGTCAGGGAAAAAAGTCAAAAGTTGACTTCAGCATCTACTAGACAGTTTGAGTTCCTTTAAAGAGAGATAATAAACGCCTATTCTAGAAGGTTCTATACATTGCAGTTATTGATCCCATATAACATTCCTTGGCGATTTTCATCCCTCTCCAACATTGGGGTTTATTAGCTCTTTCCATCTCCTGATATATTAGAGTGCTGGAAGACTGGAAATACATAGAGACATTAGAAATGAGCAACAACAAAACAATTAGCTAAAGACCAAAGATTTATTAAAAATTATTTCCTTATCTCCTTGCTTAACTGGACCAAAGATGACGAAGTATCCTTTGACAGCAATCTCGCAGTGGCGGGTACGTTTTTCCTCTCCACTTAGCTTTTCCCACTTTCCCCAGAGCTGCTTAGTGCACCTGGAAGGCGCAGACAAACACCAAGACCAGACCTAACTGCGTTTCAGCACGGAGGACAGCTCCACCGCCTCTTTGTGCCCTCGGGGTGCAAGTGGTGGGGAAACAAGCAATCTGGAGTTGCTCTGTTACCCTTATTCTCAAAGGCACTGGCCTGAAGTTCAGTCTCCTAACTGCGAATCAGCTTCTGGGAGACACTAGCCAGGACTCCTTGGAGCACGGAACCCGTTATGGAGACGAAAAGGCAGAGCTGAGAGTTTCTGACTAGGGAAGTTCATGGCGTCAGGTGTGTCTACAGGCGTGCAAAACAAACCCTGATTTCTCTCCCCAGTTTCCTCTCCTCATTATCTCCCAGGGCCCTGGTTTTCTTTAGACTACAGAACAGGAAAGGCTCCCTTCGCCCTTCTTCCTCCCCCTTATCATTGCCGGGGACACTTACCCAGGGAAACTTGCCCCGGTGCTCCTCAAGCCTACCTGGACCAGGAAGCGCCTGCAGGCTTGCGGGAGCCTAGGGGGTCTGCCTAGAGGGCAGAAAGGACAAGAAGTGGGCTTTGCCATACCTGTTTCCCTGCTGTGGCGGCCAGAGATTTCTGCAGAAACTGGCGGAGCCTCGGGTCCGAGGGAGCAGCGCTGACACTGCTCAAAGCCAAGGTGATGGAAAGCAGAGCCAGCGCGCACTGGAGGCGGCAGGACAGCATCTTCCCTGCACCGAGGGGGCAAGGAGGGCGCAGCTCTCCAAACTCTGGAACCTTCAGAAGAGGACAGGGCAGAGCCGGGGCTTCCCACCTCTCGCCTTCCGCAGCAGCTTGTGGGATCTCCTTGCGCATCGCCCCCCTTTTAAACTCTCTTCCTGACGTCAGGATAGGAGGCGCCCCGGATCTCACTGGCGCTTTTACGCACCATTAGCTTCGCGGAATCAATCACCGAGGTGATGCGAGAGGACACCATCCAGAAGAGCTTAGTTAAAAAATCGAAGAAGCTCTGACACAGGGGACCAGATACACCCAGGGCGCGCACACACAAAGATACACACACGGATACATTTTCACTGGCAGGCACTCGAACATACACACACGCACACACTTACTCAAGCTCTTCTAGTTTGCGTGCCTTGATAGAAGCTCTATGAATACAAAGGAAGGGTGTATACTGCACTGAGGGTTCATTATGGGTCCCATGTGTGTAAATGCGAAGCCAGGAAAGAGGAAATTTAAAGAGTGTGAGTTTAGGAAAGCGAACTGTGCACCCTAGTTCTCACATTCTGGGAAGAAGTTTCAACTTATGGTGTGGAGAGATTGTTAAGGGACGGGAAATGGGCTTCAACTTTTTGCGGATTAACAGAACTGGACGCCTTTTGCACACTCTCCCTTCTCTTGAGGGCATTCTCCAGTTCTCTGCTCTCTCTATTTTCTAATATATATATATATATATATATATATATACACACACACACACACATATATAATAGCTCAGCTCTCTTAGGTATGGTTAACTCCTTTTTGTTGTCTTCCTGTCCTTCAGGAAGATTTGTAAAAAGATGATTAATTTCAATATTTCCGTTTTAGCTTAAAAGAAAGATTTTCCCAATTTCTTTCCATTGAGCCTTTGGATTATAAGAGGTAATGGGTGCTCTGAATCCCAAAGAGACCCCCCCCCAAAGTACCTCACCTCTGCCTCGAGGACGAACACAGCGCTTGCCTTTTAATTGAAAGGGCTTCGATTTTTAAGGTTGTATTAATTAGGGTTTCCAGATTTCTAGGTTTTGACCCCGGAAATGGGGTTGTGGTAGGGGGTGAAAGAGTGTCCCTCGGGTGACAGGAGGGGACAACAGGGGACACCTTGTATTTGGAACTTGAGGGTAAGGTAAGGAGCAGCTTTGGGTAGAGGACTTTAGGTGTAAGTAGGAGCCATGATTTCCCTTGTGTTGAAGTTCCGGTTGGTGTAACTTCAGTTCGCCAGAAATGTAAAGGCTGTGGCTACCCATCTCAAGTATACTAAGAGAGTGGAAACTCTTCTTCGAGGTAGTCCAGCACCTCGAGGTATTTGACTAGGTGGGGCAAATGTGCCAGGGATTGTTGGGGGAGCAGAGACTTCTAAAATGATCCCCCTGCGTTGGAGAGAGGGGGGAGGAAGAGAGAGAGAGAGAGAGAGAGAGAGAGAGAGAGAGAGAGAGAGAGAGAGAGAGCGAGCGCAGAGGTTTGTGATGCCTGAGGTGAATTAAAATGAGGCCAAGAGACATTGAGAATGCAACAAATCTGAGTTTATTGAGAACCGAGTCCAATATATATATGATTTTTGTG
>NC_058132.1:647790700-647838708 GCF_016433145.1 Gracilinanus agilis | reverse complement strand
TGTATAAGAGACAGCTCTCTCTCTCTCTCTCTCTCTCTCTCTCTCTCTCTCTCTCTCTCTCTCTCTCTTTCTCCTTGGTAAAGCCTTTTATGATTTAGGGAAGGGAGGGAGGGGTTGGGACTCATAAGTAAATTCAATTAATAAACCGATATTAGGGAAAGAGATGGATATATAAAGGGATTGAACTTCTTCTTAGGGTAAACGAGACAGTAAAAATGATACCATAAGCATGAAATTGCTATTCCTTTGCTTTTTTTGTCTCTAAGGAGAATAACATTTGGATCAAGAAGGACAAAATCAAACCATCTATTAAAGAATTTATACTTCCCCAAATTAGGAAGGCAGTAATATTGCCAAGCTTTTCTGATGAGTTCATGTTACCACAGCCAGAAAAAATATATCCTCAAATCCTCGAAGAACTGAGCATGTTAATATTAAACTACAGTTAAAGATCTTTGAAAGATGGTGGAGAATGAAGAAGGCATCTGGCAATTGAATGAAAGAAATGTTATTTCCTTTCAAAAATTATAGAATTCAGAACATATAGGTCAATGAGATTGACTTTGATTTTTGTCAAAATTCTACAGAATTCTAATGAGAAGTCTGGTTAGTGAATATCTAGAAAAGGAAGGGATGATCACAAAGAGCCAGCAACTCTTCATCCAGAACAAGTCATGGCTTGTATCAAATTCCTCAGACAAGAGATTTGTTTCCAAGATATATAGTCAACTAATGCATATGCATATCTGTGTATATATGCACATACATATATATGAATATATAAGCATAAAAACACTATGTGTGTGCTGTCTTTTGGAGGAACAGTTTTTTGTATATTTGTATATATGCATTCATATACCATATATATGTAGATAGTTATATGTGCATATGTATATATTTAATCAAAAGCCATTTCCCAATAGATAACTGATTCAAGGATATTAATTAAATTAATTTCAAGAGATTAATTAAATTAATTTCAAATGATTAACAACCATATGAAAAGTGATCGTGACTAATGATAAGAAACTAATTTAAAATACCTGACAGCCAGCAAGAGGTCAATATGATAAAAGAAATACACAGTGTTGGAGAGGTTGTGAAAATGTAGTCACTAATGTACTGTTGGTAGAATAACGAATGAAGCCATTTTGGAATTCTGCAAATAAAGGGACAAAAATGCCCAACCTCTGACTCAGAGGTTCTATTACTAGGCATATATGTCAAGGAGGTCATTAATAAAAAGAAACACCTGCCACAATATTTAAAGCATCACTTTCTGTGGTTTCAAGTAACTGGAGACAAAGTAGATGTTCATCAATTGGTGAATGAATGGCTAAATAAATTATGATACATGAATATAATGAATATTGTAGTGTTGTAAAAGGTGGCAAATATGATGGATACATGCTTCAAGACTAACATTAACTTGTGAAAAGTAATATAAGCAGAGTGAATAGAATATCATCCAATCAACTCTCAATTTTTGGGGGATAGCATTCCTAGAAAATGGATGAAAGCTAAAAATGAGACTGTTGATACACGGAACCTATAGGAAATAAAGGGTTAGGCTCCCACAACCACAAAACACTATAATTTTTCATTAGAGATCTCTGAAAACATATTTTCTGCATACAATTCTTTATTAAAAATGAATTCTGCTAGCATGTATTTTTCCTAACCTAGTAACCATGAAATAACTCAAAATGAGGCAATCAGTATAAAATTAGTAACATGCAAAACATTTTTCTCATTAGTAATTCCCTATAATTCTGTGATCTTTTATGTTAATATCTCAATAAAAATACTGATTTCAGATAAAATTTATTTTTCATAACATATGCAATCTCTAATACCATTCTTTCCTCCCTCTTGTGAATAGAATGAATCGTCAAAGTAGCAGCTGAAGGTGATTGTAGACATTGCTGCACAAAGTTTATCTAAGACCTTTCTTTTCTTTTTTTATTTTATTTAAAATGATTAATTAAGAAAAATGTTCATAGTTACCTGATTCATGTTCTTTCCCTCCCCTCTTCCCACCCCACTCCCATAGCCAATGTGCAATTCCACTGGGTTTTACATATGTCATTGATCAAGACCTATTTCCATATTATTGATATTTGCACTAGAATGATCATTTAGAGTCTACATTCCCAATCATGTCCCCATCGACCCATGTGATCAAGCAGGTTTTTTTTCCTGTGTTTCTACTCCCACAGTTCTTTCACTGGATGTGAATAGTGTTCTTTCTCATAAGTCCCTCAGAAATGTCTTGGATCATTGCATTGCTGCTAGTAGAGAAGTCCATTACATTTTATTGCACCACAGTGTATCCTCTCTGTGTATAAAGTTCTCCTGGTTCTGCTCCTTTCACTCTGCATCAGTTGGGATCTTTATTTTCTCACTAAGCTGCATCACTGACTGCATGTTTGGATGTAGAGCTCTAAGGATTTGCACTATGCTTTGGGGACATGATTGCTACACAAGACTTGGCAAACAATGAAGCTATGCAACAATGCTTGGGGAGCCCTTTATTTTATAGTAGGAGGGTGAACAAGCGTAGTGAAGTGCCTGTTCCACAAACTCAGGTGAATCATACTTCTCATTTTTTCTCTACTGTACATATGCGTGAATGTGCATGGTGGCCGACATAAAAGTGAAAATGAGGTTACTAATAAAATCGCACAAATACTTGAAATCCTGGTGGTCTATGCACAAGTGTTGAGGATTAGCTGTACAAGGTTACTTCAAAGATGTAAATCAAAAGAACTATGATCACAACACCATAGAAAATTATTTGAATGATGCAAAACTACAAAGAACAAGAATAGTACCAAAAAAGATATGAAAAGATATCACCCCTCACCCACTGGCACAAATGTGGGAGAGTATCTGTAGGTATGGGACATTGCATATATTGTCAGATGTTTTTCAATATCTTGATTTGACCAGGGGGCTGGCTGCCTGAGAAGAAGGAAGGTGAAAAAAAAGAAAGGAGAAAGGAGAAAGTTAGGCTCTGTAAAAGCAAAAGATAGTAAAAATTATTCTAAAAAGAACAAATCATCCCAAAATAACTTAATTGTTGTTTTTAATAGCATTATAAGACTTGGCACATCAGTGAAATGCTGTTAATATGGTTTTCTTAGATTTTTAGGAAAACATTTAATAAAACCTTTTTTGGGCAATTCTCCTAAAAAAAGATGGAGAAATGTGAGATAGGCAAGCCTATAATCAAGTATAGTCAGA
The DNA here is from genome assembly GCF_016433145.1 of Gracilinanus agilis. Taxonomy (NCBI): domain Eukaryota; kingdom Metazoa; phylum Chordata; class Mammalia; order Didelphimorphia; family Didelphidae; genus Gracilinanus; species Gracilinanus agilis. The sequence goes on along the minus strand of NC_058132.1, from coordinate 647,835,462 downwards.
ACAAGTGAATGGCCAGAGAGAAAAAAAAATAGCTACTAATGATTCAATGATGAATTGGACAGAAGTTTACACAAAATTGCCCCAGAAATATACATGCTACATAGCATTTTACAAATTGGATAAGGTATGCTTATATACTTTGAAGGTAGCCAGCTAGAAAAAATGTCAACTATGCATGATGATAGAGAAGATTCTCAAAGATTTGACAGGTGAGAATATAGATTCAAATCAAATAAGCTGAAATTTAATAAGGATAAATATAAAATCTTTTTATATTAAAAAAATAGGTTAAAAAACCCAGCTCTAAGAATATCATGAAGGGAGTTTTGGTTAGCCAGCACTTTGAGAGAGATATGTTAATCTTATTAATCTGCAAAACAATTGAGTTAACAGAGTAATATGGCAGACAAAAAATTTAATGTAATTTTCAGCTACCTTAAGACAGATTTACTGCCCAAGACTAAGGAAGTAATGGCCTTAATTTACTCAGCCTTGCTCAGATCAAACCTAGAGTAATGTTGTCCATTTTGTTTAAACCTCACATTTAGAAGGATATGATTAACTGTAGAAAATCTGGAGGAGAGAAGTTAGAGGAGTGACGATTTTGGTTTTTTTTACTATACTGGCATTGATTAAAGAAAATGGAAATGGTCAGCTTGGAGAAGAGAAACCACACAGGGAACAAGATGTGTCTTCAAGTATTTGACGAGTTGCCATGTAAAATGGACTTGTTTTATTTGGCCCTAGAGAAAAGAACTCAGAGCAATGAACAGTAGGCACAGAAAGAGAAATGAAATAGTAGGCGCAGAAAGAAAAGTGAAATAGTAGGTGCAGAAAGAGAAATAGTAGGCTGAATATAAGGAGTAGGCTGGACTGACTTTGGGAAATTGAAAAGTTCTCTTAATAACTCCAAACTACCCATTGCAATAAAGTGCTATCCTTCCGTTATCAATATTCATTGATGACGTTGTATAACTGTGAGTCACTGAGTTCTTCAGACTCCAAATAATTGAAATGTAGCATCACCTAAATATCGATGGAAAGAATCTTAGTGGGTGTGAATAAGCTGCAACATTGCAAATGAGGAATTACAGAATTACAAGGGGGAAATGGTATGAAGGATATCTTTAGAAAAATCCATAACTAGAAAAAAAGGGCTTGTCACAGAAAATGAGGAAAAATTGATCAACAGGGCACATGCTTTATTGATATTTATTAATGTTATGAGAATGCTTGGAAGGCCCCTTCTACATTGAGTGTACTGCCTGTTTGACATTTCAATCCTCCACCTGGCCAGAATGGGCAGTTATCTTACTCTATTGACCAAAAAAAATCTTACCATTAATGATTATTTTTCTCATGTCACTTATACAAAAGCTCAGAGGCCTTCTGTTTCTCTACCTACCTCCTTTGCTGCAGTATGGAGAGGAGGTGGCTATTCCTCTTGTCAAAGTCAATCTTTCTGTTTTTCTCTTGAATTTCTTCTTTGTCCTGACTTTAGAGATCTTGCCTTTCCACTTTCTCTTTTTAAGTCTCTCCCTTCTTCTGAGTTCCTTACCTTTTATCTATACAAATATCTTGGTCTCCCCATCTTTTTTTATTCAAAGATATTTATTTTCCAAATTACATGCAATAACCATTTTCAACATGTTTCCCAAAATTATGGGATCAAAATTGTCTCCCTCCCTCCATTTCTTACCCCCTTTCAGAGATAGCATCTCCCCATCTTTAACTTCCCCACTTAATCCTATCATAACCTTAGTCTCTCTTCCCTAATTCTCCTATATTCCACTACCAAGCACCTGGGGGTGGGGGAAGTCCACATTTGCTGCCTCTACTTCCTCAACTATCAACCATTTCTTACTCCTTTACAATCACTCCTCTGATGCCACGATTTTCCTGAAAATGCACTTTGCAAAAACATGAATGATCTCTTCATTGTTAAATTTGATATCACCAATTGCCTATTGAGCATTTCATATTGAATGGGTTGGAGATATTTTAGACTCAATACTTCCAAAACTAAATTCATTATCTTTCCTCCTACGCCTTCCACTATTCTTTTTTTTAATATTTTATTTTTTTAGAAAAATTTTCCATAGTTACATGATTCTTGTTTTTACTTTCCCCTTCACTCCCCTTTACTCCCCCCATATCCAATGCACATTTCCACTGGTTTTAACATGTGTGATCAATCGGGACTTATTTATATATTTTTGATAGTTGCATTGGTGTGGTAGTTTAGTGTCTACATCCCCAACCATGCCCGCATCAACCCATGTGTTCAAGCGGTTGTTTTTCTTCTGTGTTTCCACTCCTGTAGTTCTTCTTCTGAATGTAGGTAGCATTCTTTACCATAAATCCCTCAGAATTTTCCTGGGTCATTGCATTGCTGCCAGTAGAGAAGTCCATTACATTCGATTATGCCACAGTATATCAGTCTCTGTGTACAATGTTCTCCTGGTTCTGCTCCTTTCATTCTGTATCAATTCCTGGAGGTCTTTCCAGTTCACATGGAATTCCTCCAGTTCATTATTCCTTTGAGCACAATAGTATTCCATCCCCAGCAGATACCACAATTTGTTTAGCCATTCCCCAATTGAAGGGCATCCCTTCATTTTCCAGTTTTTTTGCCACCACAAAAAGCTCAGCTATAAATATTTTCATACAAGTCTGTTTATCTATTATCTCTTTGGGGTACAAACCCAGCAATGCTATGACTGGATCAAAGGGTAGGCAGTCTTTTAGAGCCCTTTGGGCATAGTTCCAAATTGCCATCCAGAATGGTTGGATCAATTCACAACTCCACCAGCAATGCATTAATGTCCCAATTTTGCCACATCCCCTCCAACATTCATTACTCTCCCCTTCTATCATTTTAGCCAATCTGCTAGGTGTGAGGTGATACCTCAGAGTAGTTTTGATTTGCATTTCTCTAATTATTAGAGATTTAGAACACTTTCTCATGTGCTTATTGATACTTTTGATTTCTTTATCTGAAAATTGCCTATTCATGTCCCTTGCCCATTTATCAATTGGGGAATGGCCTGATTTTTTATACAATTGATTTAGCTCCTTGTATATTTGAGTAATTAGACCTCTGTCAGAGTTTTTTGTTATAAAGATTTTTTCCCAGTTTGTTGTTTCCGTTCTGATTTTGGTTGCATTGTTTTTGTTTGTACAAAAACTTTTTAATTTAATATAATCAAAATTATTTATTTTAAATTTTGTAATTTTTTCTAACTCTTGCTTGGTTTTAAAATTTTCCCTTTCCCAGAGATCTGACAGATATACTATTCTATGTTCGCCTACTTTTCTTATAGTTTCCTTCTTTATATTCAAGTCATTCACCTATTCTGAATTTATCTTGGTGTAGAGTGTGAGATGTTGATCTAAGCCTAATCTCTCCCATATTGTTTTCCAGTTTTCTATGTCTATTGCAAGCAACACTGTCCTCCTATTCTCCCAGGTTTATAACCTTGGCATTATCCTCAACTCCCCATTCTCTCTCACCCCATATATCCAATCAGTTGTCCAACTTACTGTCTCTATCTCCAAAATACCTTTCGAATGTTTCTTTTTACTTATGGAACTACCACCTTACTTCAGGCCCTCATCACCTCTCACCTAGATTATTACAACAGAACCCTAATTGTTCCATCAGCTGCATGTCTTTTATGACTCCAGTACAATCGACATATTGCTGCCAGATTATTTTTCCTTAATTGACGACTTGGATATGTGACTCCCCTACTCAATCAATTTTAGTGATGTATCTACCACTTGGATTATACTATGCTTCCCACTTATAGTCAATCTTTTTCTTTTCCTATTCTTACTCCTTCTTCCCCCCCAACCATTCTTCCTCTTTTCTTGCTTTCACTTTTCAAGCCTTTCTTTTCTTTCTTCACTTCTAGATAGTTCATTTATATTTAGTGGTCATCACAGACTTTGTTTAGATCTGCTGACTGGTTTGTGAGCTTCTAGTCTTTAGTCTAGAAAGGTAAGATGCTAGCCCCCTCATCTTGGTTAAGTGATTGTCTATAGAGGACATACAAAGAGGGTGGCAGAACAACAAATACGGTCCCTTAATGGCTCTCTTTCTTTCTTAGTTTCTCTTTCCTTTTCTGTCCCTTGTGCTCCAATTTAACCATCACAAGAATGGATGTCCACACTTTCAACATGAACCTTTAAGGTAGCTGACCAGCTCTAGGATCCAGGATGCATTTCTATGTGAATAGCTCAAAACAGCACTAAAATATTTGCAGCATCTTGTATATAGAATAGCTCTTGGGGGTGGGAGGTGTCACCTTCATTGCAAATAAAGCTATAGCCATGATTTCAGCCCAAGACAAAATAGGTATTATTACAACTTCTCTTTCATCCTGGTACAATTCAGGTCAATTCATATTTTCACTTAGCTAAACAAATCCATCCAGTATGACAAGGTTATGATCCAGGATGGGAAAATAGGACTATAATGGAAATCTAATGATAATATAAGCACTAACCTTAATTCTGCCTCTATCATTGGCTAGAAGGTAGCAGATTTTCCCACACACTAAATAGTCTATCTTCCATCTCCATGTATTTGTGTAGTGGGTCTCCCCTGCCAGGAAAGCACAGCTGCTTTCTCTCCTCCTCTTAGAATCTCTAGTTTCCTTTGGAGGTCACTCCTCATAGCTGTATAAGCTACAATCTCCTTGGAAAGTAAAGACTAATTCGTTTTTGCTTCCTCTAGAGTTTATCATGGTGCCTTGCACATAAGTAGGCACTTACCAAATGTTTGTTGATTGATTACTGAGTCTAGAACCCAGAAGGAAACCTTTCTCATGATCAGAACATAGTCTTGGCTGCCCTTCCAGTTTGGCATTGTTATACTTAGATGAAGGTAAACAGTATTAGATAGAAATGCACTAAAAACAATAGACAGAATTCTCCTACAACCTATCTCTTTGACTTTCCTCTACTGGAAGGGTTTAAATTCCAATTATAATGATCCTGATCCATTTTCTGAAAAGATCTTCCAATATGTCCTTAAGAGTATTGCTAAAACTGAGTTTCAAGGGTATATCATAATCAGCAAATAAATCCATTTTATAATGCCATTTGTACAAACGGTAATTAGAATTAGCCAAATGTTTTGTCAGAAAAATATTGAATCATGGCCACCAAGTAGAATGCTAGACCTGGAATAAGGATGATCTGGGTCCAAATAAATGTATGACCCTGGGCAAGTCACTTAACTTTTTAGAATCTTAATTTCCTACATTTGAAAAATGTGTGTGTGTGTGTGTGTGTGTGTGTGATTATTAATATCTCCCTTACCAGGTTATTATGAGGATTAAATGAGAATGGCAGTTCAAAGTTCTAGCTGTGCCATGCCAGTTTTTATTCTGATTCTTTAAGGACCCTGCCTCTCCTTCAAGTGAGACAAAGGGATGATTGTGACCTGGGGGAAGGAGGGAAAAGTATAGGTATCCAAGCACAGACAAACTCTTTGCAGGATGCCAATCAGCAGAAGGCTACTGTGCTGTTCCCAGAAAGTATCCTGGTGTGGTGACTTCTTGGGGTTCCAGGTGCTCTGGCTGCTTGTTTTCCAGTCCAGATAGCATCTCACACTTCCAAAACCATGCTTTATTTATGCAAGAAGTTCCTGGGCTCTGGTCTAGATAGTGATGAGGATGAGCCCATAGAGCTTGACAAGGATGCCCTCTGCTGTCTAACTTAAGAAAAATCAAGTTTCAATTTCCATTTAGACGGTCATAGAAAAGAGGATGATTTGAGATACTCCCATTCAAACCCCTACATTTTGCAAATAAGTAAACTGAAGCCAGAAAAAGAAGATGACTTATCCAAGGTCACAAAGTGGGTTGATGACAGTCATAATTTGAACTCAGGGACCTGAGAGGTTTGGCAATAAAGAGATAATTGATACCTTCAGAAGGTGGGTTTGCAACTAATATCAGAAACCATATGAATGGGAGTTTAGTGGAGAGTGAGAGAGGAAGTGAAAGTACTGAATATACATAGTCACAAAGGGGAAGAAAGATATGACCATAACTAGCTGGGATGGTAGGATCAAATATAAGCTTTCTGACAAAAATGGATAAACAGGGGTATGGTTTTGGTTATCAAAAAAAGAGCTAGTAGATAGAGAAGAGAGAAGAAAAGGGCTATGATAGTGGGAGTCTGGTATGTTAGAGAAGGTGGGAAGGGATGGGAGAAAGGGTGCATATAGAGTGGTTTATCTTGGAAAGGAAAAGAACCACCTCTTCACACAAGACAAGAGTGAAGGAACAGTTGAAGGCAAAGCTATCTGAGTGGCATGATATGAGTAGGTAGGGGGAAATGCTATCTCCTGGAAAACGGCCTCATTTTTCTGGGTGAAGTATGAAGTGAAGTTCTTGGCTGACAAGGTGAGGGATGGAGGTGCAGCATATGAAGCCTGAGGATAAATGAGAAAGTTTGGAACAACTTCTGTGGAGACGGGGATAGTGACCTAAGAAGGCAAGACTAGACTATTTACCTTGCTACATTGAGAGACTAGTTGAAAAAGGTCAACAAATTTGTAGTAGACCCACATAGGATGGCTTGGGATTTCTTCCAGTTCTCTCCAAAATGAAAAGTCACAGAGGAGACTAGAGTAATTCAGGGATGGAATTTGGCAAAGTGTGATCAATGATAGGCTAAGATGGCAAATGATTCAAAAGTAGATGATGTTGTGAGGAAGAATTGGCTCACCAAGGGATCCATTAAGTAAGGAAAGAAAGTGTAGCAAGTATAAGGATAATAGCCTGGGAAAGAACTGAGGGATGGAAGATATAGAGGTTAGGGTGAGAATAAAGAATAGGGTTAGGAGTGATAAGGCATAGAGAAATATGGAAGGATAAAAGATAAATCAGACAAAGGCATTTCACAGTTCATTTCATTTCGCAAGTGATAAGATGAAGTGTATGGCTGTCTCTTTGAACAGCTAGGAACATTTGGAGAAGTGCATTATGAGACTTGAGTTGATTAAGGGTCTGAGAAGTTAGAGTACTTAAGAGGAAATCAGTGTCTGTGTTCAAAACTCTTATATGAGTGCAAGATATGGGGGAGTGAAATAGAGGGAGACTGAGCCAGACACTGAGTTGAGTGTCTTTCATTGAGGAAAGAGAATGTTCTGGAATTTGATGCATAATGGCCACTAGGATCTAAACTAGGTGATAAATCTGGAGAGTGTGAAGCTGAAAAGAGACGTTGCTTAGGGAAGGTGACAGAGGAAAAGTCTGGAAGTGGCAATGGGGGGCAAGGAGGATTCCAACTCCCTCAATTTGACCAGTGAATCAGAGATATGAGAGTAAATGTATCTAGAACTGGAAAGGGTAGCAAGAGAAGGAATGGTATTATGAGGGAAACAGGTCTTGGGGAATTCCAGGAACTAGAAGTGGTGAGAAAGAAAGAGATTTCAGATAAAAGGGAATTTGCTTATTATGGAGCAGATATTCCAAGGGGTCACAGTGTAAGATATAGGTAAATCTAAAATGGGACATCATGGGGATATGACTAAAAGAGCAGCAGTTAAAGATAGGGAACAAGGTTTATACATCAGCAGTCACTGCGATGGGAGTGATTCTCAGAGGAGTTATCCGTAATTAGAAAGAGGTCCATTAAGATAGGCATTATCAAATCATATGGGGTCCTTCCTTGAGATCCATTTTGGTGACAGGTAGTGATATTATGTCTTAGAAGGGTTATCTCATAGCAGGTAGGAATAGGGAAAGGTTTGGAGATCCAGTCAAGAGGTAGTGTGGTTCCTTGAATATCCTAGACCTTGTATGGAAGGAGATGGTCATGGAGTAGTACTTAGGAAGTCAGCTGACTCTGGAAATGGATGCTATTGGAGTCCATGGGGAAAAGTCTTGGTTTTGGTCAACCCAAGATTTTCTTCATTTTAAGAATACATTTTAAAATACCAAAGCACTTGTTCTTATGTCAATAATATATTTAAAGAAGAAAGAAATTAGTTTTGTTCCTCTTTTCATCATTTTAAATTTACTTGTTGATTTTGTACTGAAATATTTTATCTTTGTTTGACAACAAAACCAAAGGCAACCCATCCATGTGACCAATTGTATTGTGCTTAATACATGTTCAGAGAAACAACTTTTAGTATGTTTTATGGAATGCTGGAACAATGGAGTTAGTAGACACATTATTTATATAAATGAAAAATACTAACAGGAAAGATAATTTTCCTGTTTTTTTTCCAATAAAAAGTTTTCACAAAGAATTTTCAGTGGCAGAAGAATTCTTCAAAATTCTTCCATCATACAGACTGCTATTTGTGAAACAATGCTTTTAGAACTTCTGACTAATTTTTATTTTTCACTATAAATAAATCATTTGCAACAGATATCTTGAATAGCTATCAAATGGATAAAGGTATCTATCTTTTCATAAAGGTGTTAATTGTAATATTCACTCTTGTGTGAAGTAAAATATCTAGGGGGCCTCCATCCCAGCTTTTGATCCCACACACCTCAGTGGCAGGACATAGGAATCACAGAGCCAGTGACCCGGTGTCTTGGCACAGGCAGGGTTCTAGGGAGGCTTGGCGTAACATGATGATTGAAAGCTATTGGCGAAAGAAAGATCAGGGGCTGAGAGGGTAGATTAGAGGGAGATTTTGAAAAGCCAGCACAGGAAATGGAATCACTCTTTTTTGCTCCCATCTCTCTGGCTGAGCTGACTGTCTAATTGTCCTGGAGGTTTTCTTATCTGATCTCTTGGTCTCTGACAAGCCATGGCTGAGACCGCCATTTACAATGGAGAACTGGATTTTTACCTAAAGTTAGAAAAGCTGAACACCTTTTCCTTTTCTCTCTTTACTAATAAGTGCTTATAAATCTAGTAAGTAGCCTCCAGATTAGTTTATATTTATAACACCCTCCTCCTCAGTCTTTAGTCCACCTCTTAGACTTATAGCCACAGAGTTTGAGAATTGGATGGGATTTCGTTTGGCCAACTAGTCCAAATCATATGTGGCATCTGCTCCAATAAGAAACCTAACAAGAGCTTTTTCAGTCTCTGAAGACTTTGAAGGAGAGGAACCCATCACCTGTTGAGGGAGCTCATTTCACTTTTTGGGTGTAGCTTAAATTGTTAGGAAGTCTGGTTTTTGTTTTGTCTTATTTCCCTGACATCAAGCCTGAATTTATCCTTTCCCAACTTCTACCCAATGCACCAGCCCTGAATGGTCAATTAGGTAAAATCGAATCCCTCTTCCATAGAACATCCCTTAAAATACTTGAATCTAGTTATCAGACGCCCCATGAGTCTTCTCGTCTCAGACTAATATAAGCTTAAAAATTAATATACAATATCTCCAAGTATTATATTTTACAAGATTTATTAGAATAACTTAAAGAAAAGGAAAATAAACAACTAGAGTAGAAAGGGAACTAACCCAGCCACAGCTGCGAGAGAAGAGAGAGAGAAGGTGGGGTTACAGCAAACTTATTTACCCATGTAAGGACGTTGTGTGGATGAAGGGAAAAAGATTCTGGGAGGTGAAGTTCAAGGGCTCAAGATTGCTAATTACACACTAAATATTCTTAGTTCTTTCGATCCATCTTTATATGACATGAGCTCAAGATCCTTCACCATCCTCTGTGTCTCCTCTGGACAGTCTCCACTTTATTATTGCCTTTAAACTTTGCATCCTGAACTGGGCACTACAGATGCTGTTCAATCATTTTCCATTGTGTCTGACTCTACTGCAGTTGTTTGCCATTTCCTTCTCTGGCTCATTTTTACAGACCAAGAAACTGAAGCAAACAGGGTTAAATGATTGGTCCAGTCATATAGCTAGGAAGTGTCTGAGGTCAGATTTGAATTCAGGAAAAGGAGTCTTTCTGGCTCCAGGCTCTGCACTCTGTCCGCTGGTCAGCTAGCTACTCCAGTACTATAAATGTTGTTCCCTTAAGGCTCAGCTCCAATCAGATCTCTCCATGAAGCACATCCTGACCCTTCTTTCCTCAAACATGACGAACATTTTTAGTTCTGTCTCTTCAGATTATCATGAATTTTCATCCATACACACTTCTTCTATATGTGTCCATGTACATGGTATTTATAAAGTATACATGTATATGTGTGGGTGAATTTACATGTGTGTATAAGCACAAATAGTTACATATACATACACATAAGGGTATGTATGTAAATTTTTCCCCTTGTAGAATGTAAGTTCTTGAAGGCAAGGCATGTCCATTGATATTCTTATTTTCTTACCTTTATCACCTTTCATATAGTCGGTGCTTAGCAAATATCTATTGAATAGTCTTGAAAACCTCAAATGAGGCTTACAAAATTCAGTATCTTGGAGGTTCAATATAAATGCGACCTCCTGATTCCAGGGACATTTTGCTGACACAAAGCATTGCAAAACTTTAGAAGACACCCCTGGCTAGGCTGGGCTGGGCTGGGCTGGGCTGTAGAAGGTCAGTCCCCAGCAGAGCTTTAGGCATCAGGAATTGGCTTTGTCTAGAATGACTAGAGTATGGCCAGAACAATAAAATGGCAGACCATCTCTATAACTTGGACGATGACTTGATCTTTTGATGAGTTCACTTCCTCTTTCCTCTGCCCAATTCTCTCTTGTTGGTTTTTCTAAAGGAAACATTTGTTGTGAAGGATGCTATTTCTCATCATGGATTTGTCTGCTTTACCACTGATAGGGGGTAATGGGGTATAGTGGAAAGAAAGCTGAACTTGGAGTAGTGAATGAACTTAGAATTTGAATTCAAATGCCAGCTCTGTCACTTACTTGGTGTGTGGTGTTGGGCAAGTCACTTATCCTTTCTTGGCTTTCATTTCACAGCTAGAGAATGAGGTGGTTGGACTCCATGAACTCTAAGGTTCCTTCTAGATCTAGATTTAATATCCTATGATCCTGGGATGGATGGATCTCCAGATGCTCAGATGCTTGGCTGCTCCTTCATTCAGCCTTATCTCTTTACTTCTCAACTAAAGACAGTCTTGGAGAACCGATCAAAAAGCACAACCCTAGGCAACTAAGCATAGCTAAAGCAAAGAATTTTATGAAATGTCTCAGCAATAAAATTCTACATTAATGTGTTAACATGTGCATTCTATATTGATAGTCATTGACTTCTATTGTGAAATTGAGAGGAAAATTAATGGAGTTAGTGAAGAAGAAAGACTTGGAGGAAAAGGACTTGAATTCATAAAAGACTGAGCAATTTGGATAAACTAGGCAATGATGAACTCTAATAACAAGATAATAATATTATGCTAGAACTTCCTGAAGAAAGCTCATAGAGAGAAGTAGGTGACACATTGGATAGAGAGCCAGGCCTAGAGATGGGAGGTTCTAGCCTGGGACACTTCCTGGTTGTATATCCCTGGGCAAGTCACTTAACCCCCATTTCCTTCACCGCTCTTCTGCTTTGGAACCGATACTTAGTATAGATTCTAAGACAGAAGGAAAGGTGGATTTTTTGTTTTTAAAGAATTTTGTTTAGCCTCTTTTGTCTATTAACTCTGCCTGAAATATCTTGATTTTCTCTGCTCCTTCAACAAACAGCATCAATAGAGAATTCTAAGTCTTTCTTTTTCACCTTGGTTGTAATTTAAGAGAATTGGGGCCAAGCGAATATGAAACCGTGAAATATCTTCTAAATAATACGTGAGCCTGTGTCTCCTCAGTTATTCAGTTCTCACAATTTACCTATACATACACACACATACCAATTGACCAATTCAGAAAATCCACAGGAAAACCTAGGAATGTTTTGTTTCTTATTGGATTGTACAGTCTGATATATATTGATTTGAATGGTCAGCAACTAATTGAATTCTTCACTTCTTGATATGCTTTTTGGTTATTCTGCATTTTTAACTGGCTAGCAAAGGATAGGCATCTCCATGATGACCTCAGTCGCTGGTTCAGGAACTCCTCCCCTGGTGCCCACTCCATCACACCATACTTCATTTATCCTCCACTATTTTCTTGCCAAACTATCTTATATCAGTATATGTACTCTCTTCCTCCCACCCTTGAACTGGTTTCTAGTTCTAGAGCAATGATCAAATCTAATGAACATTGCTCCTAGAATCCACTGCTGCTGAACGAAACTAGAGAAAAATTAGAAAACATGCTGATGGGTTTACTTTAGAGTTACATCACAAAATCTCAAGTGGGCCCTCACTGTGACAAGGTAATCCTTTTTACTTCTCTTGAATTATCTCATTATTCCACTGTACCCCAGCAGCCTTTTCAAACCTTTTGTCCTTCCTCAAATCTCTCGTGGCTCTTCTTTCTCTCTCACCACCCTATCCTTTCAGCTGAGAATCTTTTTTTTTCTTCATGTTTTACTAGAAAAAAGAGTGTCATTGTCAAGAGTTTTCTCTTTTCCTTGCCTCCTCATTCCACAGCACCCAGATAGTTTTGGTCACTATCTCCTCCTTTATCCCTGTCTCACATAATGAGGTGGTTCTTCTTATTAAGGCAAATCTCTCCCTCTGTGTAAATTATTCAATCCCATCTTCTCTAGGAGATTAACTCCTCTATCAGCTCTTTCCAAGTTACCAGTGATGTATTTTTTAAACCCTTCCCTTCTGTCTTAGAATCAGTACTGTGTATTGGTTCCAAGGCAGAATAGTGGTAATGACAAGGAAATGGGGCTTGTGCCTTGCCTAGAGTCACACAGCCAGGAGGTGACTGGGGCCAAATTTAAACCCAGGATATCCTATCTCTAGGTCTGGCTCTCAATCCACTGAACCACCCAGCTGCACTGCCCCATATGATGTCTTAATTGCCAAATCTAATGACCTTTTCCCAATCTTCACCCTTCTTGACCTCTCAGAATCCTTTGATATTATCAATCATCTTCTCAATCATTACTCTCTTGGTTTCCATGACACTATCCTCTCTTGGTTCTTCTTTTATCTAACTGATCATTTCTACTCCTGCTCCTTCTTGGAATTTTCAGCCAGGTCAAGCCAGTTAAAGGTGGGTGTTCCCCTGGGCTCTGTCCTTGGCCATCTTCTCTTCTCTATAGTATTTCATTTGATTTCATCAACTTCCATGGATTCAATTATCATCTCTATGCTGATGATTCTCAAATCTACTTATCTAGCCTTAACCTCTCCACTGAACTCTTCTGTCTGATCTCTAACTACCTATTAGGCATCTTTAACAGGATATCCTGTTAAACTTATCCTTAAATTTCATGTCTCCATACTCTCCACCCTTCTGAGTTCCCCAATTACTGTCAAGGGCACCATTATTCCTCCAGTGACCCAGGCTTGAAACATAGATGTCAACCTTGACTATTCACTCTCTCTCACTCCCTACATGCAATCTGCTGCCAAATCTTATTCCTTTTGCCCTTTGTAACATATTCTTGAATATTGTTCTCTCTCTCTCTCTCTCTCTCTCTCTCTCTCTCTCTCTCTCTCTCTCTCTGTCTTGATACTCCCACTACCTTGGTGAAGACCCTCACTAAATAAAACCTGGATTATCACAATAGGCCGATGACTGGTCTGTTTGCCTCACTCTCCACTCCAGTCAATCTTCTACCTAACTGCCAAATTGATCATCCCAAAGAGTGGATATGGTTATGCTATCTCCCCTCTCTCCATTCAGTAAGCTCCAGTGGCTCCCTATCACTTCCAGAAACAAATATTAAATTATCTGACATTCAAAGACCATCAAAACTTTGGCCCCTCCTATCTTTCCAGTCTTCTTAAAATGATATTCTGACACACACTTTCTGCTAGCAACACTGGCCTCCTTGCTGTTTCTTGTACAAGAACCCCATCTCCCATCTTCAAGCATTTTCATTGATTTCTTTTGCCTAGAATACTTTCCCTTCTCATCTCTACCTTCTGACTTCCCTGGATTCCTTTAAGTCCCAGCTAAAATCCCATGTTCTATGTGGGATCTTTCCTGATCTCTCCTAAAGCTAGTGTCTTGCCTATGCTAATTATTTCCAATTTATCTTGTCTCTAGCTTGTTTGTACACAGTTGTTTTCACATTGTCTCTCTAATAGACTGGGAAGTCTTTGAGAACAGGAATTGTCTTTTGCTTTCCTTATATCATCAGCATATAACACAGTACTTGGCACATAGTAGGTATGTAACAAATAGTTATTGATTGACTATTTACTGAGTTTCCCAAACTCAAACTTGCACTAGCAACTCAGGGCCCCAGAATGGGGTTAGTTAGTTTTCCTCTTTAGGTTCTAAAGGTGACCTCAAGGGATTAATTTTTTTAGTACTTTCTCTTCTTAGATTCTACCTAGTATATTGACCCTATCTATAGTGCTCCCCATAAAATCCAAATAGTTAGTATCTTTGCAATATCATTTAGCCAATGAACATGAATTAGCTTTTATAAAGGTATATTTACTGAGAAAATATAGTGAGAATTAAAGCACCCAAATCTCCCAAACTAAGAGAACATTCTTCTATGCCACCTCAGTCTCTGAGAAGAGTTTAAACTTAAAATAGTTATAAAAATATTCCTCCATGAAGTTCACTTCTGGGTATAGCACAGGCCATGGAAAAGTCCCTCCCTTACATACAGTCTGCTGTATCCAGGTAGCTAGATTGATTCACTTAGGGCCTGGGTTGACCTTGTTGCTCCTCAGAATTAGCTCCTTGTTGGACTCATTCTTAGGGCTACCAGCTGTTTTCTGAAGGGACCCTGTGATGGCTCTTCCAACCTTTCAAAGCTCAGACAGTCCTGATCTTTGGGGCAAATTCTTCTAACATCCAGAAATTAGAAACACAATATAAACAGAAGAGCTAGAGATGCCATGTGTTCACAACCATGTGGAAAGTGGGTGGAGAGACAACAACTATTGGCAGAGAGCATTCTGCTGCCACTTTCCCCATTACTAACTCTACCCCCACCCAAAGGCTTACCAAGATTCTTGCCTCTCTTGCTTCCAGGGAAGAGAGAGAGTTCATCCATTGGAGCCTTTTTATGTAACTCAGTTCTAGCAAGACCTCTACTTTAAAAAGCTTTCTTCACGATGCAGTTTGGAAAGTCTCAATAGATTTCTTTGTGGATTAGCAGACGACAGCACATTGTGCAGATTCTAAGGACTGGGGTTCTCATTGGCCAGTCACAATGGCACATGAATCACCTAATTTTGTCCTTACAACAACCCTGGTTGTTGTTGGGTAGAGGAAGGTTGGATCAAAACTGTGATTTTGTCTCTTAGAGGGAGTTCTTGATAAGGACCTTCCTGTGCCCGAGTTCTGACCTGAGCCTGATTTGGACCAGTCCCCTTGGTAGTTCAGGTTTAATACTGGAACAAAATGAGATAGTTGTAGGTCATTCAACAGTTAACAAAAAAGAAACTTCATTAGCTCTAGCAAGAGGAGAATCAATCAGGATTGGCACTGAAGACATCACAACTCAATCCAGCTGAGTGAAGTTCCACCTTCCACTCTGATGGTGTGATTCATGAGCCAAGCATCAGAGCAGTCCTGGAGCTCCTCAGTGCTGTCTTGTATTTAGGTGTTGGGGAAGAAGCAGCATCAGGTGGAATCTTTGGTTCCTTGAACCAGCTAAGTAAAAGGATGTCTCAGTACCTTTTAAGATAAAAGTGACCTGGTTTGGGAGCTAAGGATGTTGGGATAGGGAGGCTTCTCTTGAGCAAAGGACAATTTCAGTAGCTCAAAAGAAACATGAGATACATAAATTTTGAGAGTATCTTTACTGAAAATGTTCAAATGGGTTATTTGTGCCTCATCTGTGGTAGAGTCTCCCAAGCTAGTCTGATCACGCTGGATGTTGACATGGATATAGTGATGTCATTTTGGTCCTCTTTGAGTATGAAACACAACAATCAACTTCTTCTCTGTCGTGTCCATTTTTATAGAGATGCCTACGTTAACCTACTGAGGTTAAGTCACTTGTTCAGGACTACACAGTCACTATATATCAGAGATTGAGTGAACACAAGTCTTCTGGACTCCGAGGCCAGCTTTCTATTCACTACAATTTGCTTGCCATATATTACATGAGTGTGACAGGAGTTATCATTCCCATTTTGTGGATGAGGAAACTGAGGCTCAGCATTGTTGACAGACTTGTACAAAGTTGTATATCTACTAGGTGTCAGAGGCAGGATTTGGAATTCAGGACTATCTGTCCCTTTTTTCCATGTCAACACATGAATTTGACAGTGTATAGATGAGTAGGGAATATTTAATACATGGGATGCTATTTCCATTCTGTCCTCTTTTTAGCACATCTGTCACCCAGAGTTGCACATGACAAGTACTCTTAGCTCTTGATTATTGGATTAGAGAGAGACATCTTGTAGCCCTATAGACAGGGTTAATGGGATAAGTTGCTCTGGGTTGTGTCTGTAGGGTCCTTGGGGAATTAGAGTGAAAACAGACCCCTCCTTGTGACCATGCCATCAGTGCTTGGAAGAGAGCCTAGAGTCCAGAAGCTCTGTCACTGTTGGGACAGTACCTGATTGGAACTGAAATTTTCAGCAAATTCATTTTGAGATGAGTTATGAAATGCTAGATGCCTGGCACAGGTCCCCCGAGTAGCACTAAAAATTAGAGTGTCACACTGCATTGTACTTAGTTTGTGTATTTTTACTACAACATTAAAGATCCCTGTGGGGGAAGCAGGAGAAAGCCATTGCCAGGCAGGTCAAATCTCAGCCACCTCCCCTCAGATCTTTATGGAGACGTCCCAGGAGCTCCCCCAGACCATTGATCCTGATGACAGCCCCACAGCCATCACATAAGGGAGCGGCTTCAGGCAATACTTAACTTGATAACTGTCTCTCTATACTCCCACCTCCTCAGCAGCTACAGCCACTGAAAACCCAGAAAAAGAAATGAGTCACTATCCAAGTCCTTCATAATGTTTAATAGTTTGACATCAGAAAAAAAATATGAATCAATGAACTAAAATGATATGAAAAATAATTCAGTACTCTCTGCCTTGCCCCTGGACCTTCAGAATCACTGACCCATATAGAAGAGAGGAGTCTTTCCATTGGCTGCAGAGCCCGACCTGGGCATGTTCTCAAAGGAGCCTAGTCAGGCAAAGCTCTTGATCTCTTCTTCCTGGATGCTAACTAGAAAGATATGGTGCTAACCTCTACGTGGAAAGAATGGTTTGGGGCTTTAATCTCCACATCTAGGCCAAGATCCATGAATATAGATATCTATTCTTTGACTCAATGTATTTATTCTTTCCTGCCCTGCAGTGAAGGATGAGAGAGTTTGAGTTTCAGAGATCGTGAAAACAAGCTAAGAAGCTCTCAGAACACCAGGAGCTGGAATCCTTGACAGATTTGGCAGAGCTGAACCTGGAGAAATACAAGTGAGGCTCTGAAGAATGACTTGATGGATGTAGTCCAGAAATGGAGTCACCTTACAGCTGAGATCCACCAAGACTTGTGCTTCTACAAGGGAGCAAGAAAGTCTCATCAAGTGCTGATACCAAAGACAGGAAGGAGCATGATTCGGCTTATGCTCCTAGAAACTACTTTCAGTTGGAATCCACTTACTCCAAGGACTCATGTGAAAGAGGAGAGTGTTCCTCTTTTGCTGGGAGGAAATGTTGTTAATAGTTGATCAAATAGTCCTGGGTAGCAAATCATTGGCAATAGTTATTGGGGAGAACATACTGGAATGGGGATTCAAGTTAATGGTATTAGAGAAGAAAGTCAACTCTTTAAGAGTGCCCTTAATACCCTCCAGAAAGATCCAGTCTTTTTTAAAATTTTTATTTAATTGATTAATTAAGACCATTTTCCCACGGTTCCATGATTCATGTTCTTTCCCTCCTCCCTCCCACCCCCTTCCAGTAGCCAACATGCAATTCCACTGGGTTTTACATGTGTCATTGATCAAGTCCTATTTCCATATTATTGATAGTTGTACTAGGGTGGTCATTTAGAGTCTACATCCCCAATCATATCCCCAACGAACCACGTGATCAAGCAGTTGTTTTTCTTCTGTGTTTCTACTCCCACAGTTCTTCCTCTGGATGTGGATATGTTCTCAGAAAGATGCAGTCCTGCTCTGACAACGAGACTTGTCAGTGAGATTGGGAGTTGGGACAGACATCCCTGGAGCTTAAAAAAAGCTATGGATATAAAACTCTTTGCAACCTTACAATGAAATATAAATGCCTATTAGTTCTCCTTTCTAGACAAGGGGGTGGTGGGCTGCAGGCTCAGTGGGTTTAGGGGGATGTATTGTGCAAGGGTACGAAGTTTTGAGGCAAGAAGTATATGAGGAGACAGCATGGTACAGTGAAGAGTGCTGGACTTCGAGATAGGAGACTCACTGGCTGTGGAAACACAGACAAGTCGTTTGATCTCCTGGAGCCTCGGTTTTTCCCTGCATCCCATGTGATCAAGTCTATTCCCAGACTCACTTTTGGATTCAAAATCAGATGTACTGACTCTGAGCTTCCACAGAAAGTGCCATTCCCATCCCTTTCTGCTTGTGCAAAGGAATAAAGATAATAATACACTCATAGTAGGTATATACATATATGTGTTTATATACACACATGTGTGTATGTGTATAGTATATCTATTTGACACTTTATATTCCTTTTGGGTGGCGGAGCCTAAGGAGACACTAGGAAGAGCTGGCTCTATGACGTGCTAATTTTTCTCCCAGTAACTTTGACCCAGCTGTCTGTCACTGCCTGAACCATTTCAAATTAAATTCAGCAAAAGATTGAATACATGTTCACTGAACATAGAAGAATATGAGACACCATATTTGAATAATGCATGGCAAGGCAAGTAATGAAGGACTTTGAATGACTGATACAAGACTGTCCTGTGCTTTAGGAAGATCACTTTGACACTGGGTCAAAATTCTGGCGGTAGTACGAGAACAGAGAAGGGGACATGTACAAGATATGTTATGAAGGTAAAATGTGCATGCCCAGGCACAGATTGCAAATGAGGATGGAGGGAAAAGGTTTGAGGAGGGGAAGATGGCTCTTACATTTCAAGTCTGGGTAAGTGGCGAGATGGTGATGCTCTTGACAATAAAGGGAAAATTTAGAAGAGAGGAGGGATTAAGCTAAAACTAACAGTTTGGGGCATGCTAAGCTACAGGACATACAATTTGAGGCATCTAATAGGCAGTTGGAGACATGTCGAATTTAAGATGTCTACAGAACACACAACCTGAGACATCTGATAGGCATTTTGAGATCGGAGTTTGGCAGAGAGATTAGGGCTGGACATCACATAGTCATAATAACTGAACCCAGGGGAGTTGATGAGGTCACCAAATGAAATAATTTAGAGGGAGAAGAGAAGAAGGTTCAGGGTGGAGTCAGAGGCATAACTTGGATACAGATCCAGCAAAAGAGATTGAGAAAAAGCAGTCAAGTAGGAAAAGCAGAAGGAAAGAGTAAAGTCACGGAAATCAAGAGAGAGAAGGTATCGAGGAGAAGAGATAATCAACAGTATTGAAGGCTGAAGAGAAGTGGAGAAGAATGAGGACTGAAACAAAAGGGCATTGGGTTTGGCTATTTAGAGATCATTCGTCACTTTAGAGAGGGATGAGATCAGAAGGCAAGCTCTAGAGTCAAGAAGAGAATGAGAGGGGGAGTGGAGGCACCCATTGTAGAGAACCTTTTCAATTATTTTAGCCACAAAAGGGAGGAAAAATATGGGATAATATCTAGCAAGGACATATGGACAAAGTGAGGTTTTTGAGGATTGGGAAAATATGGACATGTTTTCAGAGCATTATAAGTAAGGCTCAGCAGCAATGGCAGTAATAGATGAGGATAAGCACCTGTAAAGTTGTCTTGTCAGTGGCCACATTTCCCCTGTCCATTTTGGATCCATCCAGCCTTTGTTTGATGGGACTCTATAGAACATAAACTCCTTGAAAGGGGGCATTTCTGTCTTTTTCACCTCCAACATTGAGCAGAGTGTTTTGCACTTAGTAGGAACTTATTAAATGATTCTCAAATGGAATTAAATTGACTCAAAAGGCTTCTATGATACAAAGCTAGGGAGAAGAATTCACATTTTCCATCTTCCACTCCATCCAGTTGGGATATCAAGAACTGAAGGTCAAGGTGAAGCCATTTATATTTATTAAGACTTTTTGAAACTGATCTGTATTTTTTATGATGTCACCATTATGATATCTATTTATTTATTTATGTGTTTGTTTGTTTTACAATAGTTAGCTTTCTTGTGGAGGTTTGGGTCAAAATTTCCAGGTTGAAAGAAAAAGGCAGGTTTTGAAGGAGAGGCCTGCTTTTAGGGCAATGATTCTTCATAGTCAGAACATAGTGTGAGGATATTCCAAAAGAAACAATGGCAGTCTTCTGATTTGATTGGAAGTGCCATGAACAAGTCATTCTCAGTGGGATTCTGTCACTTGTCTCCGGAGATTACTCTCTGTGGAAGTGTTCCATCTGAGAAAAACAGAGGTCACAGAGTATGGAACCATTACTTGAAGAGGGAGGGAAGGACAGGATAGAGGATAGAAAGGAGGAAAAAAAGATAGAGCAATTGAGATGAAAAAATAGGCAGAGATGGATAGCACACATACACACACACAGAAGTGAATCATGGAAGAGTCACCACATTAAGAGACAAAGGTTACATATGAGCTATTTGCCTCATATCCCACAATTCTGTCCAAAATAGCATTAGTTTATTCAGACACATGGGAAGATTTAAATGAATTGATGAATGTTATTTTCATATAAATAGGAATGAAAATAAGCAAAGTTAGAAAAATTATATGCACAATTTCTACAACAATGCAAATGGAAAAAATAAAAATAAGTTGGATGTTATAATGGCCAAACTTTGCTTTGGAAAAAATAAAGAAAATGCATTTTCTTTCCCCTCTTTCATTGTAGATGTGGAAGATTATGATGTGAAATATTCCATAGGTTGTCAATCTGGCTAAGAATTTATTTCTTTTTGGAAAAAAAATCTTTGTTATGATGGCTGAGCTTCCTTACCAGAAGAGGAAGGAAGGTTGCATTTATTTATTTGTTTGTTTGTTTGCTTATTTTGGGGAAGGGAGGTGATAGGAAAATATATGATATTGATAAAATTTTGTTTAAAAGAAGAATATCACCTTAAAGTGAAATATATCTAAAGTAACAATAGATTATGGTGAATGATAGAATTCAAAATGAAAATCCTCCAGTTTTATATGTGCATAACGCCCGGAGCATTATCAGATATTTATTTAAACTTTATAGAACACTAGATAAGGAAGCATACTATGGCCTAATTCTAGCTCTACTTCTAACTGAGCTGTGATTGGGTAATTCCTTTTCCCTTACTTGTCTGTTTCCTTATCCATAAAATGAAGACTTAAGATTAATTCAGGGGCAGGGGGGGGGGCATTTAGGTGGCTCAGTGGACTGAGAGCCAGTCCTGGAGTCAGGAGGGCCTAGATTCAATTCTGGCCTCATACACTTCTTAGCTGGATGACCCTGAACAATTCACTTCACCCCCATTGCCTAGCCCTTACCACTCTTCTGTCTTTGGACCAACAAACAGAATTTGTTCTAAAATGGAAGGTAAGGGTTAAAAAAAATAAGACTGATTCTGTTGGAGTCCTAAATGTTTAGCCCCTTGGTACCAGCACAGCTTTATGAAGTTTCTATCATCAGTCGCATAAGCCCTTAATCCTTTTAGGTGGTCCAAAGGGAGGAAGATTATGTCCTAATAGGGAACTGAAGAAGACGTGGTGTTCTAGGCTGTATCTGCTTCGTAAACAGATAGCTTGCCCTATGAGAGAATATAGAAGATTCTGTCAACACCTTGGCCAGATGGATCTAGAATTCAATATTTTGGACAAACCCTGACCTCTGCCTATAGGTTTGGGGTGCCTTGAAAGTGCTTTGCTAGGATCTCCCCTGCAGAGGTGGAGCAGGGTCTAACTTTCCTAGAGACAAGCCTCCCTGCTCCCCTTCCTCAGTCACCAGCCTGTTCAGCCCCAAATTCAGGCTTATCCTGGGCTTTCAAACAATGAAATTCCCTGGAGACACAAAGGAATAGAGAGAAGCTTTCATTCTGGGAGTTTTCTCCTAGAATATATCTGTCACGTAGAAGATGGCTGAAAAAATATTATCCTTCTTTGGCACCATTCTCTGAGAAAAATATCCCTGGCCAACTGGGAAGAGAGAGCTTGATTAGAGGCTCCCTTGATACTTTCTAGGAAACTTGCCAGGCTAAGCAAGTTCTCAGGTGAGAGTATGGTCATCCTGTGACACCACGTCTTGGTCTTAAGTAATTATTCATGCTTAGAAAATGGGGATTCTGGAAGATGAAGGAGGCAGTGGTACAAGGGTATCTCCCTGAGAAATGACAAGGCACAGTGGACAGAAGGCTGGACTTGGAGTAAGAAGGATCATTCAAATCCCACTTCAGACATTTACTAATGGTGGAACTGGGTGTCATTTCATTGCCTGGCTTTTTCTCTATAATATTGGAGGTTTGGACCAGCTGCTATCTCATGTCCCTTCCAAATTTAAATCTATGATTTGATGATGCTGATCTTTCCTTCTGGGCTTATTAGGATCCAACTGTGTTCTCACCAAAGAGTTCATGTTAGTCCAGCACTAGGTAAAATAGGAAGCCAGTGAAGATGAAGTTGATGGCAAACATTTTTCAGTCCCAGAAAGATTACTGAGACAGTATTTCAAACTGTGGTCCTATGGGCTAAGGCAAGGTAAGGAGGTAAGAACCATCTGGTCTCTATGTGGGATCTTGCTTGTATCACTCTTAAATTCTTTCTTTTGTCATGCTAGGTGATTCTTCTTTTCCCTACTCCTTAGTGACTTCCCAGATACCATTGGATTTCCTTGTATCTTTCTCTAAACCAGAGTGGCATTGCTACCTCCTTTCTACTTTTGCCTTGTCTTCTTTGTCCACCTATGTTTCTCTTAAATTCCTTTAATGGCTTTATTGTTGATACCTTGGGATCTCTGTTTTACTTTAAAATTAAACTTTGGAAAAGCAACTTGAGGGATTTGTGGAATAATAATGCCCCAAGACTACCAAAAATGATTATTCCCAGTGTTGTGGTATCCTAAGATCTGAAAATCACCTCTCTTTCACCTACCCACTCTTTCCCATACATTGCTGTTGGAAAAACCATAGTTCTGACCTTATGAATTTTGTTGGCAAAGTGATGTCTCTGCTTTTAAATATGATGTCCATATTTGCCATATTTGCCATGGTTTTCCTTCCAAGAAACAAGTGTCTTTCAATTTTAGGACAGCAGTATCCATCTGTAGTGATCTTTGAGCCCAAGAATATAAAATCTGATCCTATTTCCATTTTTTCTATTTGTCTCTATTTACCAGGAAATGATGGGACTAGTTGCCAAGATCTTTGTTTTTTTTTATTATTAAGCTTCAAGCCATCTTTTTAAATTTTTTAGAAAATGTGTTCATGGTTACATGATTCATGTTCTTTCTCTCCCTCCCAAATCCTATTCCCTCCCTGTAGCCAACACACATTTCTACTGGGTTTTACATGTGTCATTGATCAAGACCTATTTCCATATTATTGATAGTTGTACTAAGGTGGTCGTTTAGAGTCCACATCCCCAATCTTATCCCCATCAATCCATATGTTCAAGAAATTGTTTTTCTTCTGTGTTTCTACTTCCACAGTTCTTCCTCTGAATGTGGATAGCGTTCTTTCTCATAAATCCTTCAGAATTGTCCTAGATCCTTGCATTGCTGCTAGTAGAGAAGACCATTACATTCGATTGTACCACAGTATATCAGTCTCCGTGTACAATGTTCTCCTGGTTCTGTTCCTTTCACTCTGCATCACTTCCTGGAGGTCTTTCCAGTTCACATGGAATCTCTCCAGTTCATTATTCCTTTGAGCACAATAGTATTCCATCACCAGGAGATACCACAATTTGTTCAGCCATTCCCCAATCGAAGGGCATCCCCCCTGTTTTCCAGTTTTTTGCCACCATAAAGAGTGCAGCCAAGACATCTTCTTAACATGCTCTTCTTTCATTCTCATCAAGAGGGCTTATTAATTCTTTGTTTTCTGCTATCAGGATGATATCTACATATCTGAAGTTGTTGATATTTCTTCTAGCAACCTTAATTCTGGCTTTAGATTCATCCAGCTTGACATTTCACAAGACATACTCTGCATATAAGTTAAACCCAGTTTTAAGTAGCAAGGACAATACAAAGTTATCATGGAGCTTGAGAGCAGGAAAGTCAATCAAAAATCATCTAATTCAGATGCCTCCTTTAAAGCATCATAAAAACAGTTCAGTGAGGGGGAATGGCTTCACCAACCAGGGCCTCACTACTTAGTGCTGGAGATGAGACTAGGAGGCAGGAGTGGGTCTCTCTGTGCAGTTTCTCTTCCTTACACTTCTCTGTATTCAATAACAAACAGAAGCCAATTATTGCATGAACCTTTCTGTATAAAGACAGTGCAGGATGTTTGTTAAGGTCTAGTCTGTTTTAAACTGCTCTACCAACTTAGAGCAGAGTAAGAACTCTGAACTCCAGAATTTAGCTACTAAAGAATTAGAATTGGCAGTCCAAAACGTTTTGACAATTACCCTCAATCTTCTTCACTGTTTACTAACCTTATCAGTCCTTAGCATATATATATATATATATATATATATATGAAAATAACTTAATCATATGTAGAAATTATAGGGCTAAAATTTGAGATTTAATTTTACCCTGGGTTTAAATAACTCTTAACAATTTTCATTTTCATTTGATCTATTCTTATTCTATCTATTCTATTCTATTCTAATCTATTCTTATAGATTATTGGATAGAAGGATCATGAATTTGGGTTTTGAGAGACCCCAAGATGATCTAATCCAAGCCAGGCACTCATTTTACAGATGACAAAGCGAAGTACCAGAGAAATGGAATGATTAGCCCATGATGTCACACCAGTAGAAAGAAGCTGATTCTTAAACATAGCTTTTCTGATTTTAAATATAGCCTAAATTCTATTGTATTGTCTTAGCTGTATATTAACCTTAAGTCTCCATATATATGACCTTAGTGTTTGAGGATAATGGACTCTTCTATTAATCTAACTTCTGTGTGTCTCTCATGTTTCCATCCATTCTGTTCTCTCCCTTTCTCCATCTGTGCTCATCTTTTCTTTCTCTCTCCTGTCATTTTCTTCTCCCCCCTTTAAGTAATGATTTTTTTTACTTTGTGATCCTTATTTTCTCAGAATGAACCCCAAAAGGAAAATTGGAAGATGGCATCCCACAAGGGAGTTGAGTGAGTCCCATTGAGAATGGCATGCTTTCTGCTATGACCATGTAGCCGGAGAAGACTGGCCATCATTTCTTCTCAAATTTCCTCCCCTTTTCTTCTTTAAAGATGTTTTCTTTTCAAGACCACTGTGTCACTTTCTCCAAACATCTCACTTCTTCATCTCTAGAATTTTCACATAAATTTTTATGAAGAAAAGATGATTATCATTTTAAAAAAGGCTTTATTTGTAGGCATAGTGATATTGAAAAATACAGTTTGATTTAAAATAATACTAATAGAAGACTTTATTTAAGCTTGACTTTTCATTCCCGATATTCTGTCTAAATGCAACTGATATTTGCCAAGTGAGTTGGGGTCAAGTTTTCTGCAAGATAAGTTGAAAGCTCAACTCTCAGAGTCCAGCATAATATCCATATGGGGCAGACAAGAAAAATGATGGTATCGTTGTGACATAGGAAGTGTCTGGGAATTATGTAAAGAAAGTGACTAAAATGTCTATGTCCTTTGGTCCAGGGATTCTGCTACCAGCTATGTACCCTAAAGAGGTAAAAAAAAAAAAAAAAAAAAAAAGCAAAACATCCCATAATACACAAGAAATATTTATAACAAAACTCTGTAGCTTCAAAGAACTGGAAACAGTAGGTGCCTATCTGTTGGAAATGACTAAACAAATTGTGGATCAGGAGTATAATGAAATAATATGCTGTAAGAAATGGTGAGTTCGATGCATACAGAGAAGAATGGAAAGCCTTATATAAACTGCTACAAAACAAAATAAAGAAAACTAGGGGGGATAATGACTACAGAAGACCGCAATAACTTAAATGGAAAGAACACCCCCCCCACCCTGCCAGAAACAAAAGCAAACCCAAAAAAACAATTGAGATTGAATATTGTGAAAATAGAGTGGCCATGGATGTCCTCAAAGAAGAAATACAAGACATCTCTTTGCCTCTTCTTTGAAGAGATGGGGGACCACATATATGGAACTTTGCCTAGAGAACCAGACTTTGTATATACTGCTTGTGATGAACTTCTTTCTTCCTGCTTTAAAAAAATTCTTTATTATAAGTGATGGCTCTCTGACAAAGGCTTGGGTAGGAATGCAATAGGAAAACTAGATATAAAAATAAAATATGACCCTTGTTTGGTCACATGCTGAGCTTCTATTGGCTCTAAAGGAGTTTACTACAGAAAAGAAAGGTCAAAAGGAAATGTGCCATCAGTTGCCTTAGACAGAAGAACAGCAAGCCCGTGTTGAACTCTTTCAATGATTACACAAAGATAGTGTCATCAGCATCAAAGTACTGTAGGAAAAAAGTAATCATAGATACCAAACATCTTAAATGATTAAGGGGATTTGAAAATATGAAAAAGTTGTCATAACTCAGGTTAAATGACCAGACCGTTTCCCACTTTAGAGGAATTTTGAACCCCAGACAAAAGTAAACATCATTGGATCGGTTTCTTGGTGACCTCCAGGCACTAGGTCTGGCTTTTTTCTATTCACTGAGTCTCCCGGCTGCCCCCAGGATGTTGTTAGAAAGGCTGAGGCAGCAGAGCATCACATAGGAAGTTCCTGGTTGGAAACCAAAGGTCCTGAGATCAGATCTCACCTCTGACAACTCTCAGCTATGTGACTTCAAGCTATCTACTTGGGTAAGTCAATTGCTTTACTGGGTAAGCCTTCAAGACCTCCATTTTGTTCAAGTGGGAATTTCAAGGACTCTATCAAGTCCGGAGAGAGGCTAAGAGAGAGCAGCAAAAGGTACCATGAAGATGTTTATCTTCTCCGGAGGGCAGTGGCTGTGGACGAGGAGAGCTAAGACAACGAACGCTCTCTTCTGGCTGCCTGGCTGCATTTCCACAAGTCACTGGATGCTGAGATGCCAGTTACACAATCAGCCAATGCACACATCCATTGCTTGGCCAAGCCTGCCATCTTGTGGTAATGTTTCACACGGCACCAACAAGACGAAGACAAATGTCTCTCTGATCAGAGTGCAGTAACTATCATCCCAGGAAGAGGAGGCTCGGCCAGATCTTCCAGTCCTGCTTTGGTGACTCTCGATTCATCTGCCCCACACTCTGACCATGCCCTTATTCCATTTCCTTTGGCCACCTCTAGAATCAGGCAATTCAAAGATAGAAGGGAACTTCAAAATCATCCAAGCTGACACATTCATTTTACAGATGAGGAAACTGAGGCCCAGAAGTGAATTCACTTGCTCAAGGTCATACAAGTAGTAAATAGCAGCATCAGAATTTGAATCCAAGAGTTTTAAGAATATTTCTCTTCTGAAGTTAACAGACACCTCACCCCCAAAACGAGTCCTCATATCTTTGTCAGAAAGTGAGGAGCAGGGGACAGCTGGGTAGCTCAGTGGATTGAGAGTCAGGCCTAGAGACGGGAGGTCCTGGGTTAAAATCCGGCCTCAGACACTTCCCAGCTGTGTGACCCTGGCCTGGGCAGGTCACTTGACCCCCATTTCCTACCCTTACCACTCTTCTGCCTTGGAGCCAATACACAGAAGTTAAGAGTTAAGAAAAAAAAAAAAAAGAAAGCGAGGAGCATGTCGCATCATCAATCCTCTGGAATCCTGGTCAGTCATTGTAGTTCTTCAGTCTTTCAAAACTTCCCCACCCCATAATGGTTTATATAACATATTACATAAAGTGTTGTCCTGGCTCTGCTCACTGGGTCACTTTATACGATCCTTTTTCTTCATTTCTTATGGCGCAATGATATCTCATTACATTAATATGCTGTCATTCTCTCAGCCATTCTCTAGTTCAGAGCAACCCCTTTTGTTTCTAAATCTTTGGGTTGTTTTTTTTTTTCAGCAAGTTTGCTTTGCTTATGACGATTCCCTTCCTGGTTTTTTCCTCCCTCCTATAAACCTCCCCTCCATATGTCCTGCCTTTCCCTTTAAAGTCTGATGTATTTTTATACCAAGTTCATACCAATCGTTGTATGTACATGTAAGCACGTATGCTAAGTCCCCTTTGACCATTTCAGATACAAGAGGTTTGTCTGATGCCCTGTCACTTATCCCCTTCCTCCATGTTTGTCTCCAGCTAGGAGAAATGTTTAAGCTTTGGCCCCATCTTCCTGATTTCTGCATCAATATATTTCATTCCTCTTCTCTGGTTTTTTTTTTCATTCTTAAAAACCTCAGAACAGAGGCAAAGACAAGATAGCAGAGTAGAAGGAAGCAATAGGGGGCTCCTCGCCCCCTCAAAAATACTCTTTCACACAGATCTAGGAAATACCCCGGACTATCATGATGGGAAGTTCAAGACTATGTCACAGCGAGTCATTTTTCTAGCCCCAGGTCAGCATAGATGGAGAGGTCTTGTGGACATTGGCTGTGGAGTCTGGCCAAGAGCATGGCATGGGGAATTTCTGCATAGGGAGAGGCTGTTCACTGGAACAAGCAGAGTTCCCAGATATCTACTAGGGCATCCCCAGAGCCATGATGGACCACCTTTAGAAGGACAAGTGCCAACTGGCAAGTTCATCTCTCACTAGCCTTTTTGGAGTCACAGATCCAGGGAAGACCTATAACTGGTGGAGGGGGGATGTTCCCAGGTCAAGAGGCTCTGGTTGGTTTACTAAGAAAGGACCAGATTCAGAAACAAGCAGCAGTAGTTCTGAAGCAGGCAGAGGAATAGCCAGGCAAGAAATCCAGATCAAAGGAGAGCCTGGTGTTCTATCCCACTGAATCAATGGAGCTGCCCAACTGGCTGATAGGCTGATAGCTCAACAATGGTCTTTTTTTTTTTTTTTTTGCTCTGAACCAAACCCAGGTGAAGAACTTGCAGAGTTCCAATCAAGGGCATAGTAATCATATTTTTTCATGCACCAGACCCCTTTGAGAGTGCTAAAAGCTTGCAAGTCCCCAGTCTGAATTGTCCCTGAGATCTTAGGACAACACAACACTCAAGACCCTAAGAAAGCAGCAGTAGGACCTGTTCAGACCTTCCCTCTAGAAGTGTATAGTGCCTGGCTCTAAAATCAAGTGTGGAATAAAAAAATTAGGCTGGAAGAAGCAGTAAAAAAACAACAGAATCCCATCATTTAAAAACACCCCAACTTTCATGGTTTTTATTCTCAAGATATAAACTGAGAAGGAGAGAATAACTAAAACATCAGGAGGAATTTCAAGGTATGTACAAATTCAACTAGAATTCATGGAAGGGATGCAAACAAATTTTTAAAAGTTTAAAATCTCCAGAGATAGAACTGTTGGATGCGGATCAAAGCAGATTGTCTTTCACACCAATGTATTTACAGTTTAATTTGGGGACTATGGTTTTTTATGAGTGTGCTGTTACAACAATGACCAATATGGAAGTGTGTTTTGTGTGATAATAAAAATAAAATTTTTAAAAGGTTTAAAATGTTTTTGTCAGTGAAATGAGATGGCTAGAGGAAAATTTTGGAAAAGAAATTAGCTATGGAAGAAGGAATTTGAAAGGAAATTAATAGGTTGGCACAAGAGGTATACAACCTTGCTCAAACAACCATTTTCCAGAAAAAGAGAATGTACCAATTAGAAGTCAATGATTCCAAAGGAAAGGAAGGTATAAAGAAAGTCAAAAGACTAAAAAAAAGTAGAAAACAATATAGGTATCTTGTAACAACAACAAAAAAATGAACCAGAAAAAGATGGAAGAGAACAATTTTAGGACCATTTGGACTACCTGAATGTCAGGAATAAAATAAAAAAGAACATAGAAATAATTCTTCCAGCATTCTAAAAAGAAAACTGTTCAAATCTCTTAGAAAGAGAGGGAAAATTGAAAAAAGGAAGATTTTTATGTCACTGTCTGAAAGAAATCCTGAAGTGAAAACTCTCAGGAAATTTACAACTAAAATCCAGAGCTTCCATGTCAAAGAAAAAACACTGCAAGTATTCTGAAAGCAAGAAGTTCAATCCAAGGAGCATCACATACATCTTAGGAGTCACAACTACCAAGGAGAGAAGGGCTTGAAACATGATGTTCCAGGCGGTAAAAGATACAGACTTAGAGGAAAGAATAACTTACCTGATAAAACTAACTAAATTCCTAAAGAAAGAAAATAGACTTCTAATAACATAGCAGGCTTCCAAGGGTCAGAAGAGCAGAGGAACATTGAACCTCAAACAAAGATGTCAAGAGAAAGATCATGAGGGAGACAAATGAATAATAATCGAGGACTAAACAAGGATAAGTTGCTTGCATTTTTTTAACCCTTAACTTCCATCTTAGAACACTGGTTCCAAGGCAGAAGAGTGGTAACGACTAGGCAATTGGGTTTAAGTGACTTGTCCAGGGTCACATAGCTAGAAAGTGTCTTGAGGCCAGATTTGAACCCAAGACCTCCTGTCTTTAGGCCTGGTTCTTAATCCACTGAACCACCTCACTGCCGCAGCTTCTTACATTCTACTACGGGAAGATGATGCCTGTGTTTTCTCCGAGCTCTATCGTCAGGAGCCCAAGCAGCAAGAAGCCCTAGGAACGTTATTCTTGATGATCTTACAAGAAGAATGGAAAGAGAGGGAAAGAGGAACACACTGGGAGAGGGGGAAATTAGGGAATATTATCTCATATAATCAGAATATACAAGTTGACATCTAGACAAACAAGAAGTAGCGTGAGAGAAGGAATAGCTGAGAACTGAAACTCATTCTTACTCAAAATGGTCCAAACAAGGTAAAATATCTACATAGACACATTGAGTCGAGTATAAAAATACATTTTGCTCTAAAGGGAAATGGGGAAAGAAAGAAGGAAGAATTAGTGGGAGGATAGTTTAAGCAAGAAATTAGTCTTAAGCAAAAGAAGTCAGATGTGCAAAGAATGTTTATAGCTACTTTTGTGGGATGCCCATAAATTGGGGAATGACTGACCAAATTATGGTATATAAATGGACTGGAATATTATTGCCCTCTAAGAAGTGATGAAGGAGATTACTTTTGAGAAATCTGAGAAAACATTCTTTTCTTGAAATCCTTTATTTCATGTGCAATTTCTTGATTCATTTGTTCTGAGGATTCATGAAGTCTTTGTAAAAATCCATTATTCCTTTAGTTTTTAAAAATATAATATATCCTTCAAATATTCTCTAAAAAGGCTAAATACTTAAAAAAAACTCCTTACCTTCCGTCTTGGAATCCATCCTAAATATTGGTTCCAAAGCAGAAGAGCAGTAAGGGTTAGGTAATTGGGGTTAAGTGACTTACTCAAGGTCACACAGCTAGGAAGCATCTGAAGCCACATTTGAACGTTCAACCAGGACCTCATATCTATCGGCCTGCCTCTAAATTCTCTGAACCTCCTACCTGCCCCATGGAAATACTTCTTACTATTTTATTTATAATCTATGTGACTACTTCGGAAGTATTAGGATCATCTATTTCCATGTATCCCTTGATAGTGAGGTGAGGAGACTATAAAGCGGGGATTTCTTTTTTGGCAAAGTTGTCTATTTGAAAGAGGGCAAGAACTATTATTATGGGGAAAACCAGGGAAGGTGACTTAAATATTAAATGTGGGCTCTGTGGGGTGGATAGGAGACAGGATGGGACCATGTGAGAGACTATGCATTTGTAACTTAAAGAGCAGAAATGACTTTCTTTGAAATAGGAAATGTTGAGGATGGGAGTTTTTTTTTATTCATCTTAGTATTATTCCACTATTGGCAGCATATCATTAGAAATCTTGTTTTCTCGTGTTCAGAATATCTAATGCCATATTGACAGTTTTCACAATGTGTGGTATAGCTCATATGGCTTCAGGTATTTTATCAGTTTATTTTTCAGTGCTAATCAATAATCTTAGTAAATTTAAAGTAAAAATCTCCCCATAGAGTAAACTCCTCTTGATAACTTCTTAAGAATCATACTTTATTCTTTGCTTAAAATTTTCAAAAGATTATTACCTGTAGAGCAGTTCAGTTGAAATCACTGTTACCCAGATGCATCATTTGCATCATAAATATAATTTTGATGCATCTTTCTCCCATCCCCAAGAACTGTTAGCCAAATCCAAGATTGTTACTAGCACATTGTTGGGTTTTTTTTTTATGATTTTCCACACTAATTTTTAAATGAAGACTCTATATATCTAACCAATTCTTGTTGCCAGGACATGATGTTGATGAACTTTAATAGATCTTACAATAAAGCAAAATTGTGTAGGCTATAAAATTTGGGGTATATTTTCATTCTGAATGACACAATATGTATGTGAATGTATGTTCACACACATAACCTTGTGAATTTTTGTTCTTTTTGAAGTCTTTCCAACTTCTTAAAGTACTGTAGTCTGTTAGTGACTCAAATGTTGATGAATTTTTTTATAGCCTTTCAGTATTTGTCTATCTTTTTGGTCTTGATGATTTCTCAGTTGGATTCTTTTTGCTAAGTTGAGATTAATTGATATTTAGTTATTTTATAATGATTGTAAGGGCACTTCAGAATTCCCCTCATTCAAAATTCCTTTCATTTGTCTGCAGTGTAAGTCCTTGGCCTTAGATGGCAAACTTTGTTCCAAAATAGAAAGGAAACACATTAGAGATGGCAGCAATCACTGTATTGGAACCTCAATTCTAATAGTGTTTACTCTAGAATGGAATTCACTATAAGAGAATCCTGTCTTGGACTCTCTCCAAGGAAGCTTACTTAGTAAAGTATCTAGAAGACTTACTTCATTATGAAAGAAACCCATAGCATAGATTCCAAAGCTCTTGTCTTGAGTGATTCTGAGATTAGAATTATTAAATTGAGGGGTGATTTATAGACTGGACCTTAAATTTGGCTTGTTCTTCTGAGTACACCTTTGGCACTATCCTTAAGTTCTTTTAGGAGAAACCTATAACCTAGCAAGACAAATCGAAGTACCTTGAAAATGTTATGCTCTTCTAATGAGCATGTTTTCCATAGCATGGAAGATGCACTTTGTTTGGATCTTGTTTTGCATCTGTTGTGAAAGCCTTTCATTCCTCCTTGGTGAGAGAAGAGCATTCCATGAAGTTTTTCTCACTAACGCAAACTTTACAAAGCTTTGCTTTCATATTGGGGAGCCTAGATCTCAGGCAGGTTTTTGAGGTCATCCCTAGGAAGATCCCGTATGGTACTGCCTGGCCTAGTAAAGCTCTTAGATTCATTCATAATTCTCCTGTTGACAATTGTATGATGTTTGGGGATCTTAAGAGTGGTCCTTCGGGTTGTGGTTAATATCCACTATGTATGGGACACAATCAGGTTATGATGGAGTGCGTAGTATACATTTGTAATATTAAAAGTTTAGTATCTGAAAACTATTATTTCTGTTCATCAGGCATTCATAAATATAAGTTTTGTGGAAAGACACTAGTTAAAATGACTGAGTAAATGCAGTGACATTTTGCTAGTAACAAACAAGTTGCTGAAATGAACTTGGCTTTGAACTGGATGGATCAGAGAGTTTTAATTATATTTTCAGATGCTTTCAATATCTTAAGATTACCAGGATGTAGATCTTAATTATGAATTTAACTCATCAATAAGTGCAAGCGCTAGCATTTTTGTTAAATTTGAAATGTAGGTGTTGAGCTCATTAAATATCATTTTATAGTCATACTGTTACTCCATTTTTGCTTTGTAATTTTTGACAAATAAAAACAGAGCAAAACTAAAGGTTTTTTATTCCTTTGGAGACTGCTTGCAGTTGTTATAAGAGTTATTTTCTCTTTCTAGGTTAGCTCTTTTGATATCCTTGGATATATAAATCTTTATTGTTCTCTATTTCTTCTTGTGTTTATTCATCTATATAGTCTTAATTCCTAAACTGGGGCTTTGTGCCAGGGCCCATGTTCCATATTCTTCTTCACTGTTGGGTGGAGTAGTCAGTCTTGTTTAGTTTCAAACAGATTCACCTGGATTCCTATTCTCCAGTTCCTCCAATTCCTAGGGTTAGGCATCCAAGGATCTTTGAAGTTCAGACTACTGGATCTTCAGTACTTCAGTAAGGTACTGCCAAATCCTTAGGTATCCAGGTCTGGGTTCTGCCATGCTCATGCTGATTGCTACTCCTCCTGGTAGCTTCCAACATCTGGGCAATGACTTCACAGTGCCCTGGTGCTTTTTGGGGAGGGGAGTTGGGTAGCCCTCTACAAATGCTGCCTCTGGATTCAGATCCTCAAAGGTTATGGGTTTCTGTGGTTCCTCTCTTGTTGTACTGGGAGATATCTCTGTCTTTTGGGCTTTTGCTAGAGCTGGACCCCTTTCCTTTTGTTCAGGGACTTTTGGGTGACTTTTTTACATTTCTGTGGAGGAACAGATCACTTGCTGTAGTTTTTTATTGGATTCCTTGACCATCATTTGGCCTGGTTTTAGGTTTTTGATAGAGTAGGCAAGTGGGAGCTGAATCATCTTGCTCTGATCAGTCAGCCAACTTTGCTGGAACTTGTCATACTGTTTTCTTGACAAAAAATTCAATTCAACTTAGGTGGCTTATAATTATTTGTGCCTTATTTCCTATGTACCCACTCTTCCTCCCCAAATATGCTTCCACATCCTTGAGAGCCTCATATACTCCAATTCTTTTCCTCCCTTGCCCCTTAGACTTTTAGAATTGGAACTCATTAAATTTTGTTAACCAATCAACTGATCTTCCTTGTGTCCATAAGAGAAAAGGAAAATCAGAAGTAGCTAAGTTCAAATTTCTACTAACATTTTGTTTGGAAGTCACCTTTGAAATTATCAGCCTCTTCCTTGGGAGATAATTATTTTTGTACAGATATTACCTCATGTCTTTTATTGTAATCACTGCCCAATGCATTCAGACTGAATTGAATTGAATTCTCTCTCCTCCTAGACTAGAAATTCAATGATGTGTACATCTCCATTCACCCCTGCCATCTCATCCTTATTTTCCCCTCTTATATCAATTGCCCATAGAGGATTTACTTGAATTTCTTGGGGGCTTTCCTCTAGATCTCTTGACATTGTAGGAATATCAACAGATTCTTCAAGTTCTTTGTTTGTTGTGTCTCATGACCAGGAGAGATCCTCTGTTTCTGGGAACCCTTCTCTGGGAATGGTCTTTTCACTATTTCCTAAATTTTTTTTGTTGACAATATGCTACATCCTACTGTCCATGGTCTCATTGTACTTCTCCATTCCCTCTCTAAGCCTACAAAACCTGCTCCATCTCTCAAAACATCACCTTTGGGAAGGAAAAGAAAGGGGATCCAGATATGTCCTTGATAAGATGGCCTGAAAGAGCAAGGAGAACAGTTTACACCAGTGATGGGCAAACTATTCCCCATGGGCTAGATCCAGGCCGTACTTTGTCCATCACTGCCTTAAGCAATTCCCTAATCACTACATCTGGATGTGGGGGTGTAGTGATCACTGCTTAAGGCAGTGATGGGCAAAATATGGCCTGGATCTGGTCCATGGGGAATAGTTTGCCCATCACTGGTTTACACGATGACCACAGTAATGTAAAGGGAAGTGACACTGATCAACACAGCAATGACTTCAATAGTGACTTGAGAAAGCTGTTGGTAAAGCAAGATTCTCTAGGTGAGTCCACAGTGAGGTGACAGACTGTGTAGATGCTGAATGAGTCATCTGCGGTCAGTCATGGCAAAAGCATTGATTGGTTTATGATTTATTTTAAAAAGTTTAATCTGAGAGCTTTGTTTCAGTATTGGAGAGCAGTCACTAAATGGTGATAAACATATATATCTTTTAATTTAAAATTTTTATTTAATTAATTAATTTAGGATATTTTCCCATGGTTACATGATTCATGTCCTTTCCCTCCTCTTCAACACCCCCTCATAGCCAACACACAATTCCACTAGGTTTTACATGTATCATTGATTAAGACCTATTTCCATATTATTGATAATTGCATTAGGGTGATTGGTTAGATTCTATATCCCCAATCATATCCCCATCAAACCATATGTTTAAGAGTTGTTTTTCCTCTATGTTTCTACTCTCACAGTTCTTCCTCTGAATGTGGATAGCATTCTTTCTCATAAGTCCCTCAGAATTGTCCTGGATCGTTGCATTGCTGCTAGTAGAGAAGTCCATTACATTCAATTGTACCACAGTGTATCCATCTCTGTGTATAATGTTCTCCTGGTTCTACTCCTTTCACTCTGCATCAATTCCTGGAGATTATTCAAGTTCACATGGAATTCCTCCAGTTCATTATTCTTTTGAGCACAATAGTATTCCATCTCCAACAGATACCACAATTTGTTCAGCCATCCCCCAATTATTTAATTATTCTGTTTCTTCTTCTGTTAATCTAGACAATTTATATTCTTGTAAATATTCATCTATATCACCTAGATTGACATATTTATTGACATATAGTTGGGCAAAATAGTTTTTAATGATTGCCTTAATTTCCTCTTCATTAGAGGAGATGTCTCCCTTTTCATCTTTGATACTGTTAATCTGGTTTTCTTCTTTCCTTTTTTAAATTAGATTTACCAGTACTTTGCCTATTTTATTTGGTTTTTTTTTCAAAGTACCAGCTTCTAGTCTTATTTATTAATTCAATAGTTCTTTTACTT
The DNA here is from genome assembly GCF_016433145.1 of Gracilinanus agilis. NCBI lineage: Eukaryota > Metazoa > Chordata > Mammalia > Didelphimorphia > Didelphidae > Gracilinanus > Gracilinanus agilis. Next base: position 647,798,580 of record NC_058132.1, on the reverse strand, counting down.
TCAATTTTATTAATTTCTCCTTTAATTTTTTAGGATCTCTAATTTAGTTTTTATCTGGAGATTTTTAATTTGTTCACTTTCAAGTTTTTTGATTTGCATGTCCTATTCATTGATCTCTGCCCTCTCTAATTTGTTTATATATGCACTCAAGGATATAAATTTCCCCTTGAGTACTGCTTTGGCTGCATCCCATAGATTTTGGTAGGATGTCTCATCATTGTCATTCTCTTCAATGAAATTATTAATTGTTTCTGTGATTTGTTCTTTAACTAATTGATTTTAGAGAAACATATCATTTGATTTTTAATTGATTTTTTATTTGTCTACCCATATACCCTTACTAATTATTATTTTTCTTGAATTATGATCTGAAAAGTTTGCATTTATTATTTCTGCTCCTTTGCATTTGTTTGCCATGTTTCTATGCCAGTGATGGCAAACCTATGACACACGTGTCAGCACTGACACACATAGCCATTTTCAATGGCATGCAGCTGCATGTGGCCATATACAGAGAAGTATGAAGCTGCAGGCCAAAGATGAAACTCTTGTTGTAGTGTAGTATAGACACTCTGTGCCCTATAGATGACGATTCTACCTATATTAATTTACCTATTATGGTTTATTAAATATAGTTATATATCACAATTATACATTTTTGTTATTTAAACTATAAATATCACAAAATTATGTTTTTTCTCAAAGTGACACACCACTCGAGTTATGCTCAGTTTTTTGGTGAATTTTGACACACCAAGCTCAAAAGGTTGCCCATTGCTGTCCTATGCCCTAGTGCATGGTGAGTATTTGTGAATGTACCATATGCTGCTGAAAAGAAGGTGTATTCCTTTTTGTCCCTATTTATTTTTCTCCACATATCTATTAACTCTGATTTTTCTAAGATTTCATTCACCTCTCTTACCTCTTTCTTATTTATTTTTTGGTTTGATTTATCTAGATCTGATAGGGGAAGGTTGAGGTCACCCACTAGTATTGTTTTGTTATCTATTTTGTCCTTGAGCTCCGCCAGCTTCTCCTTTAGAAATCTGGATGCTATAGCATTTGGTGCATACATTTTGAGAACTGATATTTCCTCATTATCTATACTGCCTTTTATCAGGATGTAATTATCTTCCCTATCTCTTTTAATCAGATCTATTTTTACTTTGGCTTTGTCAGATATCAAGATTGCAACTCCTGCCTTCTTTTTCTCAGCTGAAGCCCAATAGATTTTGTCCCAGCCTTTCATTTTTATTCTATGTATGTCTGCCTGTCTCATGTGTGTTTGTAGACAACATATGGTAGGATTTTGATTTCTAATCTAGTCTGTGATTTGCTTCCATTTTATGGGTGAGTTCATCCCATTCACATTCAGAGTTATGATTGTTACCTGTGTATTCCCCAACATTTTGATATCCTCTCCTAGTTCTGCCCCTTCTTCTTTCTCTATTTCCTTTTAAACCAGTGGTTTGCTTTTAATCAGTCCCCCTAATTCCCACCCTTATTTTATTTCTCTTTTCACTCCCTCCCTTTTTGTACCCCTCTTATTATTTTTAGTGTCTATTAAATTCCCTCCCCCTCTCTTTCCCTCCCTTTTTGTACTCCCCACCCCACTTCCCCCTTGGTTTTTCCTTTATGAATTTCCCTGTAGGGTAAGATAGAATTCAATACCCTCAATGGATCTAGCTACTCTTCCCTCTCAGAATTGATTCCTCTGAGAGTAAAGCTTAAGTATTACCTATTAACACTCTCTTCCTCTCCTTCTTATAATAGTATTCTTCCCCTCCCCTTCCCATGCCCCTCTTTGTGTAGTATAGATTATCCTATTTTTCTTATTCCTTCAAGTTTCTCTTGGTGCCATCTTCTACTCCCCCCCTTTCTTTTTTTGCATATCATCTTAGACCACTTAGTACCCCAACCTCTCCCTATTAATAATTCTTCTAATTACTATAATAGTGAATACAATTTTTGAGAGTTGCAAGTAACATTTTTCCATATAGGAATATAAACAATATGATCTTATTGAAGCCCTTAAAGAAGAAAATTAATTTTTTTTCTTTTCCCTCTCTTTCTTATTTACCTTTTCATGTTTCTCTTGATTTTTGTGTTTCAATATCAAACTTTCCACTTAATTCTGGTGTTTTCTTTACAAATACTTGGAAATCTTTTATTTTGTTGAATGCCCATACTTCCCCTGGAAGTATCCAGTTAATTTTGATGGGTAGGTGATCCTTGGTTGTAGACCCAAGTCTCTTGCCTTTCTGAATATCATATTCCAAGCTTTGTGGCCTTTTAGTGGGGAGGCTGCCAGATCCTGTGTCATCCTGATCAGTGCTCCCTGATATCTGAATTGTCTCTTTCTGGCTTCTTGTAAAATTTTTCCCTTAGCTTGGAAGCTCTTGAATTTGGCAATTATATTTCTGGGGGTTGTCTTTTGAGGATTTAATGTAGAAGGTGATCTATGGATTCTTTCAAAGTCTATTTTGCCCTCTTGTTGAAGAACATCAGGACAATTTTCTTGGATAATTTCTTGTAGTATGATGTCAAGATTCCTGTTTGTTTCTGATTTTTCAGGAAGACCAATGATTCTCAAATTGTCTCTTCTAGACCTGTTTTCTTGGTCAGTCATTTTATCAGTGAGATATTTCATGTTTCCTTCCATTTTGTCAGTCTTTTGACTTTGCTTTATTAATTCTTGCTGTCTTGTGAGATTGTTAGCTTCTTCTTGCCCAATTCTAGTCTTTAAAGTCTGGTTTTTGGCTTTAATCTTTTGAGTTTCCTTTTCAGTCTGGTCTATCCTGCTTTTCATGGCTTCCAGCAGGTTATTTCTAGTTTTCAATTTGCTTATCGTTTCATTTGACTTCTGTACTCCAATTTCCTAGTGTGAGACTTTGTCTTTTAAATTGCTATTTTCTTTTTGAACTATTTCCCACTTTTCTTGCCAAATCTTTTCCACCTTTCTCAGGATCTCAGATTTGAACTCTTCAAGTGTTTATGACCAATTTTAATTTTGTTTGGAAGGTTTGGATGTGTTTACTTGTTTGTCCTCCTCTGCTGTCTTCTCTGTGGTCTGGATTTTTTCTCTGTAAAAATTATCCAGGGTCCATGTCTTTCTCTTGTTCTTTTTGGTGGTTTCTTGGGCATTGCTCACCATCACTATGTTGTTTTTCCTTCCCAGCCAGAAGTTTGAGTGAGGAGGGCAGGCTCTCTGTTTATAGAGCTACAGAGTAGTTTTTGCCTGAGGAGACTTTTCAAGTCTCTGGCGGCTTCTACTGTGTGCTGCCCTCCTCTATATCAGTGCCCAAGGTCCATGCTCTTCAGCCTCCTGAGGTCCCAAGTCTAGCTGCTCTCAAGGGTAAATCCCTGGTGGTCTTAGTCAACTGCCAAGAACCTAGAGATTGCCCCACACTCACTAATTCTGGCGCACTGATTCTGACTCTGGCACCTCATAGGTGGGGTGTGGGAGGGTTGATCAGCTTGCATTTTGGGTGGGATCTATTTCACCCCCTTATAGAATGGAAATGCCCAAATCCCATGTACCTTCAATGCTGTGCCCTATTGTGGAGTCCCTTCATTCATCTAAACTTGGCTTTTTTGTCCTTTTGAGGCACTCTGTATTGGTTGGTCGTGAGGAGAGTAAGCATCCTGCTTCTATTCTGCAGCCATCTTAACCTGGAAGTCTGTGGTGATAAACATATAAAAATATTTTTCAGCCAGACTTTGGAAATCAAGGTCAATGAACTGTTCATTGATGGATTATCTTCCATCCTCCCTGATATTTGATTAATAAACATTTATTAAGCATCTTCTGTGTACAGAGTGCCAGGATGAAGTCAAAATTTTAGCAAAGAGTCAGGGCTTGTCTGCAGGAAACTTATAGTCCAGAGTTATTTTAGTAAATAACTCTGACAATGAAAGTCAGTGTTCCTATGGTACTTCCAGGGCTTGTAAAAAAATGATGGTGTGTAGTGGAGAGAAAAGGGGCTTACAACCAGCAGAACAGAACTGTTTACCTCAGTTTCCTCATCTGTAAAATTAGCTGGGGAAGGAAATGGCAAACCATTCCAGTGTCTTTGTCAAGAAAACCCCAAATGGAGGTAATGAAGACTCAGACACTGAAAAATGACTGAAGAACAAGAATACACATTAATGTATTTTCAGCCTGTCAGAAAGGGCCAGGCAAGGTTCACAGGGAGGAAAGTCAGTAGGGAAGAGGAGGAGGGTTTCCCAGATGCCTTCCTGAAGGCAGGTCATGGGATATTTCAATTTAAGTCAAGCTACCTGTGCATTTTTCTTTTGTCTTGGCCTCTCTGGGACATGGATTAGACCTGTGATTTCATGGTATGATGGTATATGAGTAAATTCTTCTCCTGATACAGGAACAACCTTCCCTGACACTTAGTCTCAGAGAGCTGTCCGAGGCTCAGAGAGATGGTGTCACTTGTCCAGTGACACAGCCTGTATGTGTCAGGAGCCAGATTTAAAGCCGGGTTTTCCTTGCCTAGAGGTCAGGTCTTTCTACATCATGGCAGCCTGCATTGATTCAGATAATTCATAATGACATGCAAACAAACCCACAGTCCTTCAGTAGACCAAGGAAGTCCATTGGCCAGAGAATAATGGTCCCTTAATGGCTCCATTTGGCCACGCCAGGTTTCAAAAGGGACCAAAGAGATCATTTTCTCTCTTTTCAAAGCAAGTGGGGTTAAGTAGGGCACAAGCAGGGTTGGTCCTTTGGATGTCATTTCCAAGCGAAATTCTATCCACAAAGCTTAGGCTGAGTGAAGCAGGCTGGGATGTACGGGGACTCATGAAGAATCCCACTGGGCCAGGCTTGGGTGAGTGGCTCTTGTGCCCCTACGGCATGGGCATGTGCCCAGATTCCTCCCCTGAGAGGGTCAGTGAGAGGTCTATTTGGGACCTAGAGGAAGAGAGCAGGGTGCCCTGTGGCTGTGCTCCTCTTCTTGGGCCAATGGCTCCAATTGTTCAAACTACCTTGAACCTTTGTGATCAAGGGGAAACTTTGGGATGTAAAATGATACAAAAGAACACGACAAACCAGTTGAAAGCGAGCCTGAGTCCATGAATCCTAGACTGTGAGAGGCGGAAGGGAGCTTAGAGAGAATCTCATCCCACCCCTTCACCTGGCAGGGAGGGAAACAAAGCTCAGAGAAGGAAAGGGAACAGCCTAAGATCACCCAGCACACCACCAGCAGATCCAGAACTAGCCCTCACCAACTTCCCTGTATTCCAGGCTGGTGTTCTTCCTACCATGATGTATTGAGAAAAAACAAAAACTGAGAGCCAGGAATCCTGGGTTTGACTTCCAGCTCTGCTGTTTACTTGATGTGTGGCTGTGGGGAATTCATTCCAGCTCCCTGGGCTTTAGAGTCCTCAGCCATAAGATGGAGACAGTAAGACACAGACTACCCACCTCGTGGGGTTATTATGGGCCAAGGGCCATATATGTGATCTATAGCCCCTAAAGTCATAGGTTATGAACCTGAAGGAAACTTAGAGGCCATCTAGTACATCCCATACATTTTACACATAAGGAAACTGAGGCTCAGAAAGGTGATGTGACTTGCCCAGGGTCACACAGAGAATAAATTGGCAAAGAGATCATTTGAACCCAGGTTCTATGATTCCAAGTCTGGTGCTTGTGAAGACATATTTACCTGTAGAATAGGAGTCTTTTTAATTGACCCCCAAGAGATCTATGGACAGATTTCAAGGAGTCCATGAACTTAGATGTGAAAAAATTATATCTCTTTTTTTCACTAGCCTCTAACCAAAATTTAGCATTTCCATCAATGACTAACAACATTATTTGGAGAAGTCCATAGGCTTCACCAGATTGGGCAAAGCGATTCCGAGCACAAAGAGAATGTGAGAACAAGGACTGTCTCATCTTTGTTCTTAATTGGGGGCAAGGAGGCCTTCCCTCAGTTCCTGAAGTCACGGCGTTCAGCCACTCTCCTACCACTCCTCCATGCAGGGTCTGTTCCAGGGAAAGAAGACAGATGAGACAGGACACCAATGGAGGGAACACAAGCAGGAGAAGACCTTTGGAGCTCTGTTTTGGTCCCATTGGCTATTCCATTCCTCCTCCCAATAGCATCCAGAACGTATTCTTCCTTTTTATGTACTTTCTGAGGAACCAAATGGACGTGGGCAATGAGAGGCTTTTCACACCAGACCTCAGGAGTTGGAAAGCCTGGAATCTGCAGCCAAAGGCTTCAGACCACTCACTTGTTCTGCTTATTTTTCCTTAAAGGATCATCTCAGGGGTCCCCCAACCAATCCCCACCCACCACAATCCTTCCCCAACCCTTTCTACTTCTTTGTATTCTCTCCCTCTTCAAATTACCCAGCCAGAAAGCTTCCCTGTTAGTCCTTCAGAAGGATGCAAACTCCTAGAAGGCAGGAACTGCTTTACATGCTTTTATGTCTCCTCGGCATCTGCCCTTTTGCCTCACAAGTAGGAGATGATGAGCAAAAGCCTGGCCAAATCTAACTCTTGCTCCTCTTCCTTGAGACCCAGCAGAACTCTGGGTCCTGGATGCTGGCATTCATCTCTAACCTGGCATGCTGCACCAGGCATTGCTCCCTCCATCCTTCCCTCATTTCATCCCCTGTGACTATCTACACTGCCCAGCTCGGGTCCACGTCCTGGTTTCATCCTGAATAAAGGTTGAGCTAGAAGGACAGAGAGGAGACAGAGAACAGAAAACCCCCCTCCCTTCAGGGCAGGAGGATTGGTTGTGCCAAGATGAGCTGCTCACATGCCAAGACATCAGGACTGTTTCCTGAGAAGGTTTGGGGGAGCCTCATTAAAGCCCAGCCTTTTCCCAAAGATGCTGTGGCCACCTCTCTACGTTGCCATTGACTGCGAAGGCGCCGTGATCCACGGACTGGCATGAAACCAGAAACAAATCCCCACGAATGAAGAAAGGAACGCACCGCCAGACCACTGGGGTTCACGTTTCATCTTTTTATTCTTGGTTTTATACAGCTATATTTTACAATGCAGTGATGCGGTTTAGACACAGCCCAACCCTGTCTCCGGAGGATGTATGTAATGCAAGCGTGAGGCAGCACGTGAGACGACAACCATTCCCAGCGAGCTTAGTGAGCGCCAGCTTCAAATCCCTGTGTCTGCCTGCGCCTCGAAAAGGAAGGGGGCTCATCTAGTCCATACATTGAAAACTTCCATGGAAAAAAGGCACCGTGAGTACACGTTGTACGGATATATACAAACTCAAAACTAGAACAAAATTACGCATTTTTTTCCTTCTGCAGCTTTTTTGTGTTTTGTTTTAATACACACTTTTGTAAATTGTAAACCTTCACTTGCAAAAAAATACAAATACACTGAGGCGTTTTAGACAAAATATCTTCTTACTTACACAGATGCAATACTTAAAATATTTTGTAAGGGCTCTATCTCAATAAAGATTCTCAGATCCGTGTCTGCCCGCAGATACAAAATCGAGCCTTTAATGCAGTTTTATTCTTAATATATCTTTTTTGAGGTTTATATATATTTATTATATATATTTATATATATTTACAACTCTGCCATACATTCCTTCACCTTTGGTTAAAAAAATTAAAGCCCTCTCTTTTATAACATACTGAATTCTCTTCTTTTAAAAGAATGCACATTTACATACAAAAGAAACATCTGTTCCCACAAAACATATACATTCCTCATTTTTCAGAACAAGTCAAGTCAGATTCCAAAGCTTCTGTGCACTCCCCCGTAGGCTGATGGGTAAAATGACCTTTCTTTTCATTTTTCACTGATAGAGTTTCCCTAACACACAGGAGATTGAGCTTTTTTTTTTTTTTTTAAGTTATGTCACTGGGTGAGTGGG
>NC_058132.1:647741037-647756071 GCF_016433145.1 Gracilinanus agilis | reverse complement strand
GGCGGCGGCGGCGGCAGCAGGAGTAGCAGCGGCAGCGGCAGCAATAATCACCTGGTCTCCGGGCTTTCCTAGAAACTCCTTGCATCACCACTTCTAAGAACCCCAGTTCTAAGAATCAACAGAGCTCAATTCTCGGAATTTGAGCTGCCGACTCTACCACTGCGGCGCGGCAGGGGAGGACCCCTTGTCACCCCCGCAGGGCCCGGGCTCCAATGCCCCGCCGCGCGCCCCTCGGACCCCCGGATTCGGCTAGACCAGCACCTGTTGTGGGGGGTCTAGGGCACGGCTGCCCCCTACTCGGCGGGTCCGGCCCAATCTCGGTGGGGTCGGCGGAAGGCTCCCCCCCTGGAGCTTGCCCAGGTGGTATGGCCCGCTCGGCCGCGGTCACGTGGGCGCCTCCTCTGTGACGTCGGCCGCTTCAATGTAGCAAAGCTCGGCCTCTGGAATTCTGAGAACTAATTTGCTATTCGGTGACATAAGAGGGGGGAGCGCGCGCCGCCCGCCCGGGGTCCGGGGCTCCTTCCCTGTCTCGCGCCCATAAACACCACCACCACCACGTCCACGTCCACGAGCGCAGGGCACCCCAGGGGGGCAGGGGCTCCCGAGCCAGACAATAAACACGCATCCAGGGCACGGGGAGAGAGGCCAGAGGAGGCAGAGAGGGCGAGCTTGCCACCTAGAATCTCAGCACGTTGGCAAAGCCGTCTTGGTGGGTTTGCGTGCTCGGCTTTTCTGGGGGGACCGGGGGGCAGGGGTCTTGGGAGCCGCTGGCTTCGGCCTGGGCTCGGGGGACTGGGGGCGGACGTCGCGGGGCGCTGGGTGTTTTCTTTTACGGGGACGCTGCCCCTCTTTGGGGCTTCTGATTTAACCCCACGTAAGTTTCTGCTCTTGATTCGAAAAACCCAGAGCCCCGGGTGCCTTCGGTTGTCTCCGCGGGCGCTGCCGTCGGCTGTTATTTATTATGACGGCGATGATTGCCCAGGCAGGCTGCTGCCAGTGTTGAAGGGATATTTTTATTGGGTTGTAACCTTGTGGAAGAAGCGTGATTTGGGGTCGGGGATGGAGGTCCTGTTGCTCCCCCTCCCGCGGGCAGATGTATTCTCGGTTCTCATCCTTCCCCAGCTCTTTTTAAAAAGGGGGGGGGGGAACGTTTTGCTCCGGGATCCAGTCCTCGGAGGACTAGGCTGTTGGGTTTGTTTCTTTCCAGGACTGTAAGTGGTAGGCTTTTGCTCTTTTGCCGTTTTTGTTGATTCTTGTGAAATAGATTTCGTGTTGTAATGAAGGGGGAGGGGGACGAGAAATCACGGGAACAAATAAATTCATCTCTATTTTTGGTTTCTCTTGGTTTTCCTGTGAATCAGGGGCATTGTAAAAAAAAAAAAAAATCACTTGGGAGAGAACAGTGAGAGGGAATTCTCCAGGCCTGCTTGGCCGAGATCAAGGCTGAGCACGGATTGGGAACAGACCGTGCTCAGCGGCTGCCTGGCCCAGCCCAGCCCAGCCTAGCCTAGCCCAGCCCAGCCCAGCTCAGCTCAGCCCCGAAGGGCTTTGCACTTTCCATTTGATTTATGGGAGGGGGGCTTGCTGCTGCGACTTTTTTTTTTTTTTTAAAGGCAAACACGCTGTCCAAGTGCACTGTGGGCCTGGCTTGTTTTTGTTCTTAGCTGACAGTTTCTCTATTTAAATGTGGTTGGGGTTTTTCCCCTCCTACTCATCCCTAGATGAAGGAGATTCTTCCTTGATTTCTGCGTCTGTTTCTCTCTACATATGGCGACTAATGATATTTCAGATTCCTCAACACTTAATCCCAAATGTTCAGACCAGAAGTCCCCAGAAGAGGCCAAGGTGTTCTGTGTCTCAGCTGATCCCGAGCCCTGTTCCTTCAGGCAATTCATTGAAAAACAGAGAACGCTGAAGCTTTGCAGCCCAAACAGAAAGTTATGTCTATGTGCTCCCCCCCCACACCCCAAAGTTATCCAAAAAAAAAAAAAAAAAAAAAGATCCTTTTTTCTTGGTTTGTAAGGGGGCAGGGCTACGAAAGCGAAAGCTCCGGACTGTGGTGCTTTTCTTCTTCCCCTCCTGGCTCTCTCGTTAGAAGTTAGGCATCAAAGGAGGCTTAGGACGCTCCCGACATGGGGCACCCCAACACCTGGCAGAGCGTGCCAGACCTCCGTTTTTAGGAAGGCTCAGAGCCCCTTCTAGGGAAGGCTGGAGAGAAAGAAGTCCATCGCCTGGGATCTGACCTGGAGAATTCGGGAGAGGCGAATGCTTGTTGACAGATGGGTCTCTGCAGAAAGCAAAGCCTCGGAGAGCGTTCTTCGGGAAATGCAGGGGCCTCCTCCACCCACCCTCCCCCATTGGAAATGCACTTCGGGTCCAGGCCCCCTGCCCCTCCCCCGCCCCAGCCCGCAGCAGCTTTTCCTGCGTGGCCGCCGGCGCCTATTTTCCCGGAGTTTCAAGTCGATTTCTTTCTGCGCCAGAAATGGGGCATGTCTCCCCCTCCCACGAGTTTTGCTTTGAACTTGCTTCTCCGGCCTCTTTTTCTGCAGGGGGTATTTGGGGATTCTTCCCTGGAGCAGGGGAGGGTAAACCTCTACCTGGGCATTCCTGAGCATCTTCCTGGGCCCAGCGCCCCTGGACTGGTTTTCCCAGACTCCCGGCAGGCCCCACACCTTCCCCTGCCCACAGTGACCTGCTTCCTGCGGGTCCCTGGCACCTTTTCCCTCCTGCCACGCCGAGCTCGGCCCCATGGGGGCACTGCAGAGCAGAGCGAGAGCCTGGAAGGATGTTCCTCCACTCCAGCCCCCACCTCCCCCAGCTGAGGGACATTAGGAAGGAGGGAGGTTGGAGGGAATGAATTCCCGGTTCCATCGCCTCGGTTAGTCATGGGCCTGGGCCCTGGGAGCCACCGCAGTGGCCAGCCTAGTGGACAGGCCTCTGCCAGCAGCAGCAGGATCCAAGGGGCTGCTTTGTGTTTGTATTGATTAACTCTCCAGCTGGGGGGGGGGGGGTGTAGAAAAGGGGAGGGAGGCAAATGGAGAAGAAAAAGGGGAAAGAAGAACGTTTCTGTAAACATTCGAGAATCATTGCAGATAGCTGCTCCGCTCAGGAAGCGAGCCGGCTTCTCTTTGCCCCGTTCTCCCGGCCAACACTGCAGCCCTAATACAAGCTCTGCTAGCTCCTGAATCCCGAGAAAGGCCCTTGACCAAGGTGATCTGCCCCCGAGCCCGGGCAAGGCCAAAATGCCCAATTCCTAGCATTCCCTCCTTTTCTCCCTACTAAAACCCTCCAGGGCAGACCAGGGCAGCCCCTGCCACCTCCAGGGTAGCTGTAGGAACACTTGTGGAGGGCCTGGAGGGAAGAGAAAGGATGGACCCCCAATGGGCTAGGGTCACCAGATCAGATGGGGGGCTGGAATGCGGGCTCCAGTGTCCTGAATTAATAGTTGCTTAGCCTGGCCACCTAAAATAGAACAGCCCAGAGCAGCTCCTCAGTGGGGGGTTGGGGGGGAGAGGGAAGAGTGCTCTATTGGTCCTGCTCACAGCTGCCGGGTAAATATAAACTTTAATACAAATGCCAGTAGACTAGTCCTGTATTACATCTATTTAAAGAAAAGGACAGATTTTCCCATTCAGTTTCTCTCTCCCAGCTCAGCCACAGGAGATAAAGTAGCCCATAATGAAAGAAACCCCCCCTGGCCTGGCCGAACTGGCCCCCCACCCACCCTTTCACCCATCTGTCCTCCAAACAGAAGGGGCAGTCCTGGCGGGCAGCTGCCAGCCTCCTCCATGGCCACTAGCTTTCCTCGGTGCCCAGGCCTTGCCTCTTCGCCTTTCCCAACGCCCTCTCCCAGAGAATAGCACCTAAGGGTGGGCATTAAAGTGGGGTGCCAATGAAAACCAAGGCAGGCCCCCCAGGGGGTCATCTCGGCTTCTCTGTACGGATGGAGGGAGCAGAGCTGCTGGTGGGAGATGGATCATCCTAGCTCCCCTGTGCAGTAACGCCACTGCTTTAGGTGTGGCCGAGCTGTTATCTCCCTGGCATCAGGTCTGGCCCATCTCTGCCCTGGATTTGCAGCAGATCCCATTTCCTCCCCCTCCCCAAGGTGAAGGAGCCCTAAGCAAACTGGCTCCTTGCTGCGCTGCCCCCTGGAAGGGGCTGCTTTGCGGGGAGCGCCTGGTGGTCCCCAGAAGCCCTTTCCGACCTCCTGAATGGGGGCTCGAGCTTCCTGCCGGTGCCCGGAGGCGGACGGCGAGTCCCTCCTCCCAGGGCGTGTGCGGGGTCTTGTTTTGTTTCTCCCTTTTCCCCTGCGCCCTGATGTTCCCAAACTTCCCGGGACTTATTTATAAAAAAGAAGGGCCCCGGGAGCGCTTAAAATAGAGCACGAGCCAGGAAAGGGGAAGAGGGGGGCAAACCCGAAGCGTGCCGCCGGCGTCGGGGCCCCGGCTCCGGCCTCCCCTCCCGCGAAGCGCTAGCAGGAGGGCGGGCAGGCAGGCCGGGAGGGGAGCAGGGGCGCAGCGCTCCGGGGCCCGGCCTGCCCGGCTCTCTGCGCAGAGGCCGGGAGTGGAAAAACTGGATTGGCGTGTCGGGCCTGCCTCCTTTTTCCTTTCCCCTGCTTGCCTCCTGGCACACGCCTTCTGCACACCTGACCGTGCCCAAGCCTATGGGAAGGAGCAGCCGGATTGCGCGGAGGGCTGAAGAATGTGCCCAGGGACGCCGTTGGTATTTTTCCACTCGCAGAGCCTCAGCGGCTTGTTTATTTCGGCCTCCTGGAAGGAGCTGTTCAGGGGCCTGAAACGCGGCGCCCGGGCGCGGCGCGGGGGGCGCGGAGCGGGGCCGCTCCGACCGCGCGGGGGGAAGCGGGCCGGGGACAAGGGAGCTGGGGGCAGGGCGTTCCCATGTAAACCGGCAAAGTCAAGGGGAAGCCGGCCTCCCCTCTATCAATTGTTAACCAGTTGCAGACCAAAGTCTGGGATTATGCTGAGGGGGTCAAAAAGCGTCTGGAAGATAAAATGAGCCCCGGGGTGGCTGGGGCAGGTCGGGAGACCTTGTACCTTGGATCTCCGGCACCTGCCTCCACCAAAGGGGACCGTGTGCCCGCCTCGGCAGCCGGGGAAGGACTGGGGCTGCCCGAGCGGGGCGAGGGCAGGAGCCTGGGCAGAAGCTCCCCGGCCCTGGGTGTGGGCACCGGGGAGCCTGTCACCACCGTCACGTGGCTTATTAAAAACAACAACAACAAACCTAGAGAGAAATTCCTAGTAAGAAACTCCGAGGTGGCTTAGCTGGCCGCGTTCGGGGCGATTGTTTGATGTCAGAGGAAAGAGCAGATCAGGAGGGGGGGAAAAGCCTTCATCTGGCGGCACTAACGGACAGCGAAGGAATTCCCATCACTATTTCCTACACGTTTTTCTAAGTGACTTCTCCAAAAACAGAGGTTGAGGCTGGCCAGGGCGGAGGGAGAGAGAGCCTGTGGCCCAGTCAGTGTTTAGGGGAAATTCAGATGGGGTGCCTGGAAGGCGGGAGGAAGGAAGGGATGCTGAAGACAGAGAGGGAGAGGGAGCTCTTGCTCACCTTAAGCTCCAGCTCTTTCTGCGCCCCTGAGTCAGGAAGCCTGGGTTCCTAGTCCTGCCTCTGCACATTCTGATGGGGTTACCCTGGGCAAGTCGTTTGCTTAGTGGCACTCAGTGCCCCCAGGCAACCCTGTGAGGTTAGTACCTTGGCAAGTACCCACCGGGACTGGGGAGGAAGCATGGAAAGAGGCTACAGCATTGAAATCCTCTCCCTCACCCCAAACCACAGTTAGCCAAGTACAAACCGGGGCGGTTTCTGCCTGATGAAGGAATGCGAGTGCTGTGGGAGCCCCTCCAAATTCAGAGCCCCTGGCAAAGTCCTAGTGGCCCTGCCCTAGTTGCCTCCCCTGCCCCAGTTTCCTCTGTGCTTGTCATCTGTAGAAGGCAGGGAGTTCCTTCCAGTTTTTCAGCCCAGGTGCCCCAGCTGAAGGTCACAAGAAGCCTCTTCCCCATTTCCTTGGGACGTGTGGGTCCTGGGAGAGGGAGGAGGGGGCACGGCGGCTCCCCAGCTTTGGGCTGCTGCTCGGCAGGGAGGTTAGGGAGCAGGCTGATGGAGGCTGCATTTTCTCTGCCGGTCTCTGGGGGCATAGTGAAAGCGCTGCTGTGTTCTGTTTGCCACTCGCTGCATGCCCGAGAGCCACAGGATGGGGCAGGACATGAAGCCATTTCACTGCTGTGGCTCCACTGGTCAGGCAGTAGCTCTTGGCTGAGTGCTCCCTGGAGACAAGGCTTGAGCATGTCTCCCCTGAGTCTCTCCCACTCACAGAAGCCGAGAAGCACCCCTGGGTGCCAGAACAAACAGCCTAACCTCTTGGGTGGATGCAAGGTCCCCTCCTACATAGGTATCTCACAGAAAGCTAAGACACGGCCCCGAGGCTGGCTGAGATGCCTCCTGAGGGGATTAGGGAGCTGAATGAGAATCCCTCTGCACCATCCAGACAAGGATTTACCCAGCCTAGACTTAAAGAAGGGAGGAAGGGAGAGCACCCAAGCTGGGGTGCAGCCCCCTTGCCCCGCCTGGTAAGAGGTGCTTACAAGGGGCCTTGATCTATCCCGGCCACATTCTCTTATTGCTCCTCATTCTGTTTTATAGATCCCAAATCAGCCTCAGCCCGCTTTCTCCAGGGATGCTGCCCCAAATCGCCTCCCCTCCCTGGAGAAGGCCTACCAAAGGCCTCCAACTCTTCCTCACCAGGGCCTTACAGTGCTAGCAGTGCATCGAGTGCCAGGCACGGACCTGAGAGATGGAGATACCAATCCAAACAAGGCAGAGTCCCTGCCCTCCAGGAGCTTAAATTCTGTGGAGGGGGAGATAGTCGTAAAGAAGAGCCTCGCAGGGGAAGGAGGAGGGGGCAGGCAGCTTTGGCATGGCGTGGAAATGGCTCCGAAGTCACACAGAGGGCTGATTCTTGGCAGGAAAGGGGAAGGCTCACCTACCAGAGCCCAAGGCCCAGAGCTTGTCAACAGTGAGTCAGCAAGAGTTTAATAAGGTCCTCCTTTGAGCCAGGCACTGTGTGAAATACTGGGAGAGCTTGGCAGAGGCCAAAGGTTAGAGGCAGAAGAAACGGGGTCATGCTAGAGAGATGCCTGGGACTCCATCCCCTCGGACCTAGGGACTGCCATTTTTGTTTTCTGTATCCCCAACAGTGCCTGGAATACAATTGGTGCTAAATTAATGCCAGTGGATGGACTGATATTTCTTCCTGAAATGAGACCCCCAGAGCCAAAGAGCAGCACGATGCTCCAGATGTCATTGGACTGACCCGAAGGGCCTCCCAGGTCCTAGCCGCTTGGCCTCCTGCTTTGGCTGAAGGTCCCATTAGGTTTTTCTGTTGTTATACTGCACTGCTTGCTATTTTGAGCTTGCGGTCCCCCTGCCCGCCCCAGGTGCCCAAGTCTTCTTCAGAAAGACTTCCTTCATCGCCCCCTTAGAGGCTCTTGTTGACTCCCCATTTGGAGATTTGATGTTTGACCCTCTTCATTTTCATCTTGTTAGAGTTGGTCCAATGCTGTAATTGCCTAGGACTTTTTGGGTCCTGCCTCCGTCAGTCAGTAAGAGAGCCAACCCAACCAGCTCTGCAAGTTGGATAAGACCATCAGCGATGCCTCCATCCAAGTCCCCGAGAGAGATGCCACACACCACAAGCTCTCTTGCCCCTTGGGCCTGGCACAGTTCATGCAGACTGGCGGGCCATCCCACAGTTGAGATCCTGAGTTTGTGCTCCCAAATCATTTGGGAGAATTCACAGTATAGCCCTGACTTAAGGCGAGAGGGGTACAAAAGAGGAAGAGGGGGATCAAAGTGCTCTAAATGAGGCTTAATTTCACATTCACTCACATTTTGAGAGGGCCTTCGGGTTTGCAAAGCTCTTTCCTCCCCTCCGTGTTGTGAAGTAGGCAGGCTAAGTGCCGTCATCTCCATTTTATAGTTGAAGAAACTGTACAATTAGAAAATCTTGAACCCCTGAACTACATTACCCAGAATCCTTTTCCTTTCCTCCACATTGCGTCTGAGTTTGTGGTGAGCCCACCCTCTTGTGCTTCTTCTCTCCCAGCTGCCACTGGGCTAGCACCTTTTTACTCGAGCTTTTTCTTTAGTTATGATTAATAAATCTTGTAAAATATAATACTTGGAGTATTTGGATATTAATTTTTAATCTCACAAAACTGATTCTCTGAGAAATTGGGTAACTGACCCTTGATCTCAGAGCAGGTATCTGGGGAGCGCAGGCCTTCTGAATCCTGCTCACCACTACTACAATACTTCTTTTCTGATTGACCATCCCTTGGCAGGAGCCACTAACATAGATCTAGAGCAGTGATTCCCAAAGTGGGCGCCACCGCCCCCTGGTGGGTGCTGCAGTGATCCAGGGAAGCGGTGATGGCCACAGGTGCATTGATCTTTCCTATTAATTGCTATTGAAATAAAAAAAATTAATATCTAGGGGGCTAAGTAATTTTTTCTGGAAAGGGGGTGGGAGGCCAAAAAAGTTTGGGAACCTCTGCTCTAGACTCAAGGAGGCACAGAACCACTAGAGCCCTCAGTCAGTGATACACAAAAGGGACCTACGCCTAGACAGAATGCCAGGCACGTGGTCAGCCCATACCATCTCCGCTTGAAGACCTCCAAGGCAGGGGAACTCGCTCCCTACCAGGGCAGCCTATCCTGTTTTGGAAGAGCTATAATTATTGGGAAGTATGTGGCCTTTTCCTCTATCCCAAGTACAAACTCGACCTCTTTTGAACCTCCACCCAAGAGGGTCAAACAGAAGAAGTGAATCCTTCCTCCACAAGACAGCCTTGAAAGTACTCTAGCAAAGTGATCCTGTACCTCCCTTGTCTTTCCTTCTCCGGGCTGAACATTCCCAGCCTTTTTAGGGATCTTCAGAGGGCACGGAGAGGACTTGAGACCCTTCCCCATGCCAGTCGCCTTCCATTTGGACACCGTCCACCTTATCAATGTCCTCTTTAAACCAGAGCACTCAGAACTGAACTCAGCTCCCCGGATGCTGTCCAACAAGGACAGGATCCAGAGCGTCTTTCCCCTCCTTGCTCCGGGAAACTCTGCTCTATTAAAGGAAGCCGAGAGGGCATGGATTTCTGGCTTTCGCTCTGGACTCATGCTAGCTTGAAGTTCTCTCCGAGTGCCCGGGGCCATTTCAGACAACCCTGAGGGCTGGTTCTCCTTCTCACATTTTGGACTTGCAGCTGGGGTTGTTTTGTGCCCGTGTGGAAGACTCTAGGCTCATCCTTGCTGAATTTCATCTTGTTCGATTCATCCTAACGACCTGCTCTGTCAGGAGCCTTTCAGATTCCGGCTCTGGTGTCCTGCGGCCTCCGCCGTGGAACCAGCTCCCGAAAGGAATGAGCGTGCCGTCCCTGCCTTGCCCGAGCCAGCGCTGAAGCAGCGAGGTGACCCACGGCGCGCTCCACCGGAGACTAGCTGCTGTTTGGACCTGGAACCAGAACCGGAACGCTTTGGGCCTCGTCCTCCTGCCAGGTTTGGCCACAGCTCTTGTGTGATCATCGCGTGCACTTGACTTTGTCTTCTCCAGAATGGTGGGAGGACGTCCATTCGCAGAAGCCTTAAGCGCACTCTCCACCTAGTTCCACGATCTTCATAGATTTGTTCGTCCTCTCGGCTTCCCCCAAGATGAGCGTGAGTGGCTCCCCGTGCTAAGGCGTCTTATGATGCGTGTTGCTGGAGGGGAGGAGGTCTGAGAGCTCTCATCCCACGAGAGGGGACCCCCAAAAGGAAGAGATCTGCTCTGCCTCCTGCTGAATATCAGGCCCCTGGGCCAAAGGCCCGTCACCCCTTCCTAGTTGGGGCAGAGGGCTAGTCTGTACCCAGTGGTTCCGTGAGCCAGGACCGCCTCGTGCCTGCTCCTGGATGGCACAGAATGCCGCGTGTCGAGCCGCTGGAGACGGTGCTAGCTAACGCAAGTGACCATAAGAACGCCCAGAAGATCACTTTTATTTCTGTGTGCTTACTTTGAAGTTCTGTTCCTCGTTTGGTTCTCCCCGCCTTCCTTCTGCCCACATAGGCCAGCCCAGCACCACAGGGTCCTTGTTTCATGAAGTGAGCTTGTGAGCCTGCACTGGAGCGCGCTAGAGATGGGTCTGGGTCTGGGTCTGGAGTCCAGGTCTAGGTCTGGGTCTGGGTCTGGGTCTGGGTCTGGGTCTGGGTCTGGGTCTGGGTCTGGGTCTGGGTCTGGGATCTGGGTCTGGGTCTGGGTCTGGGTCTGGGTCTGGGATCTGGGTCTGGGTCTGGGTCTGGATCTGGGTCTGGGTCTGGGATCTGGGTCTGGGTCTTGTTCTGGGATCTGGGTCTGGGTCTGGGTCTGGGGTCTGGGGTGCTGCAGGCACTGATACGGGTTTCTAACGAATGCCAAGAAACGGAGTAAACCAAGTCGACGAGTTCACTCGTTCCTTTCGCCGAGTTTATTTTCCTTAACAGTAAGAAAAGTTGGCATGGGAACTAAGTCGTGGGATCAGAAACTTGCGGCAGGAAGGGATCGTGTGTGTAAGGCAGCTTTCTGACCCCCAATTTTACAGCTGGGAGAACTGAGTCAGAGAAACGTAAAGGGACATGGCCAATGCCACCCAAGCAGTTAGTAGCAGAGTCGGGTTGGGCATCCAGGGTCCTGTGCCTCCAGGTTCCATGCATCACTCTTTTCTCTTTATCTTCTGCCTCATCAGGGGATGGAGGGGGGACCCTGGGTTTTCTAGGGCTCTCTTGGGGTGCAGAAACTTGGACAGCTGTTTGCTGGAAAGGTATGAGCCTGGCCACAGACTGTGTGCCTGTTGCCTCTGGAGTCTGAGGCTCCAATACTCCCTGGGTGACTTTGGACAAGTCACTGCCAATCCCTGGGCCTCAGTTTCCTCACCTGTAAAATGTGGGGCTTGGGCCTCTGAAGCCCCTCCCAGCTTTGGATCAAAGACCCTGTGATCCCGAATTCAGAGGTTTATCTACAAACTTTTGACCACCACATGAGTATTTTCAGGATGGATTTGCCAGGACAGCTACTTTGTGCTAAGGTGTAGAAAGGGCTGGGCTATCTTATGGGTGATTCTAATCACCTTGCACCCTGCTCCAAGAGTCCCTCTGCCTTCCCATTGCCTCTGGGTTCAAATCCAAAGCAACAGGAGCTTCATCTTGTGTTTCCAGGCTTATTCAAGCCAAACCAGCCTCCACAGTGTTTCTCATGGAAGACATCTTACCTCCAACCTCCACACCTTTGCCCAAGCTGGCCCCTCTCCCTGGCAAGCACTCCCTCTTCTTCTGACAATGCCTGGCTTTTGTCAGCGTGCTGCAGAGGTATCGCCTTCTCCTCTAGGCCTTTCTGGAGCCTTCCTCTCTCCACCCAACATACTTACAGTGACTCAGTTTACACTTTCTAGTGACCTAAATATGGAACCCCTGAATGGGTGTGCGTGTCTACACGGCTCTTATTTCCCCTACAGAACGGGGGTCCTTTGGGGCCGGGGGACGTTTCCTTTTTGCCTTTGTACCGCCGGCACCCAGCACAGGACCTGGCACACTGGAGGCACCGCCTAAATGTGTGCTGATGTGATCTCCATCCGTGGGAGGGAGGGAGGGCAGGCGGCCCTGAATGGCATCATCGTGGCTCCTGTGTACACTCTTAGTCAATAGCTTATCAGTCTCCAATTACCTGGAATCCCAGCGGCTTTTACTGAATAAAGGCCTTGCCTCTGAGGAAGTTTGCGTTACAGAGCCGGGAGCCAAAGGATAAAGAAAAGGCGGTGATGGGCACGAAGGAGATCTTGGGGGAAGGCTCGGTCACAGGGCAGGGGGCGCAGAAGCTACGGCTGGTGGCCACTTGAGAAGTCACTGAAGCCAACTCCGTCATTTCAGGAGGGGAAACGGAGGCACAAGAAGGTGAAGGAACTTGCCTAGCGTCTGTGGGCTTTGACAGCCGAGAGCGAGTGGAATCACTGGCTATCAGCGTTAGCCTGGCCATGTAGAGTCTAGCCCAGGGTTGGGCGCACAGAGATGTTCCATAGATGCTGCTTATTTTCCCAGATTTCCAGCCCCAATACCAGCAGGCAGCATTCTGGAAAGCCCCCAAGCCCAGTCGTCAATAAGGTTCTTTAGCGATTTTTCTTCAGAGTTGGTGGAGCCTTCCAAGACCAGGTGACTTCTACTGAGTCCTCCTTAGTGGCCTCCTCATGGCATGAAGGGCAACCTGGGCTCCCAAACACTTGGCCAGTGGAGCAGGTCTTCCCAAACTGGAAAGGGCTGGACTCCAAGACCTTGCGGCCCATTGTTTTTTGCCTGAAGACCAGCCAAGCAATGGGTCAATTAAGCAGTCATTAAGAGGCTGCCATGTGCCAGGCACTGGGTTCCACTCGGAGAATATAAGACAGAAGTAAGACTATTCTTGTCTTCAAGGTGCTTACCTTCTAATAGGTCAACCTAAACCCTTAACTTCTACCTTAGAATCAATATTGTATTGGCTCCAAGGCAGAAGAGTGGTAAGGGCTCGGCAATGGGGTGACTTGCCCAGGATCACACAGCTGGGAAGTTTCTGAGGCCAGATTTGAACCCAAGACCTCCCATATCTAAGCCTGACTCTCCATCCACCGAGCCACCCAATTTCTCGTCCCCTACAAGTATTTAGTGAAGAATGATTACATTCTAGGCATTGGAGCAGCACAGACATCATTATCCCCATCTTTGCTATTGAGGAGTTTGATGAATAAGCCAGAATTTAGAAAGCACCTACTCTGCGCCAGAGACTGTCATGCTGGGTGGGAAAGAATAAGCCACCAGGTGGTTCCTTTTTGGATCTCAGCCATAGGGCTACTCTCCTGTGGTGTGCAAGTCTTGAGTCAGATTGGGACAGAGAGTATCTCCCCAAAATGAGAATTATGGACGTTCCTGATCATTGAAGTGAGTCTAGGAAAACATAACTCACTGTGAAGGCGTCAACATGATCAAAGAAAAAAAAATGCCAGCAAATAATCAGCTTTTGTATTCTTGAAATGCAGAATTGGAAGCAGCCCATTTCCCAGTAGTAGGAACTGAAATCCAGTTTTAGATCCTTCTTTTGGATGCCCCCTTCCTCTTTCCTTCCACGTCCTCCTACCTTAGCCCCACCCAGGTCCTCTTCAACAGCCACATGGAAAAAAAAATGTTGCTTTGGACTCCCTGAACTCTTAGAAAACCATCAGCAGGATCTGTGTATGTAGAGTAGAGAATTCCAGCTGCCTCACAGGATTCCATCATCAGAGTTGGAAGAGACCAGCAATTCCAACATGAAGCTAACCAGGAATCTCTCTCCAGTATCCCTTCAAGAGGTTCTCCAGCTTCTCCCTGAAGACTGGGATGGACCCGGAGCCTAAATATTTCTCTTCACCACTTCTACTCATTGCTTCTAGACTGAGGCCAAGTGGAGCAAACCATAATCCATTTTTGATTGTTCAAATACTTAGATGCAAGTCTCATGCTCTAAACTGACTTTCTACTCTTCTTTGGTCTACACAGTCCCAACTCACACTTCTTTCAGCTATAGAATGCCCTGAGGTTGGGTCCAGCTTCCGTCTGAATGGAGCCAGAGGTCATCTTTTTGGTCTTCCAAACCTTTTTACCACACTGTTGACTTCTAGAGAGCTCCCAAACTCCCAGGTCATTTTCAGAAAAGTTGTTTTCTAATCATGCCTTCCCAATGTTGTACTTGCGAAGTTAATTGTGTGAGCTTAAGGGTAAAACTTTCAAATCAAATTGGACTCTATAAATTCAGCCCAGTGTTTGTCTTTTAGAAACTTTGCTCAGTCATCCATCACATTAGTTCTCTTCTCCACCTTTGCATCACTGACAAAATTGATGTGCATTCTGCTTTGTCGGTATTTAAGTCATCAATACAAATGCTAAGCAGCACCGATTCCTAGAGGACACTTTCCAACTTGACCTGGGTCTCTCTGCCCATTCCATCTGAATCGACCTAACTTGGATTATCTCCTAGGCCATGACCTTTCCATCAGAGAGAGACTATCGAAAGATTTGACTATTTCTCTCTCTGATTTCCCAGTTTAGTAACCCATGAAAAGGTGAAGTTTCGTGGATGTTGTGTGGATGTTGTGGTCATGGGAGATGATCCTATTTAGAGCTAGCAGGGATCCTAGAAGCCCACTAGACAGAGGTCCATAATTCTAGAGTTTTAGGGACCTGGAAGATCATTTAATCTAGTAATCTTTGCGGATGAAGAAACTGAGGGCCAGAGTAATCTCTTAGATTGCCATTTGTCATGACTTCCCTTAGATAGCCATTTGTCTACAAATTCTGTTTGTATGTGAAGTCTCTTCCCTAGGCACTCTACAACCCTTGAATTCAGTGGTTTGTCTCTTGGGTGTGACTGGGTGCACGTCTCCTTCACTTCCTACAGAGCAATGTTGCAACATTCCTTCCTGATTTCTTACAAATTGAAGAAAAATTTAGAGATCATGGGGGCCTGGAGAGGATGCTCTAACCAATGAATACTCTCAAACTCTTCCTGACATGGATTTCCTGGAGAGACTCAGCAGGAAGAATAGCTGGTGGCAGACTTTAAAATTGTATTTCATATTAAAAAGAGTCTTTGGGTAGGGAGATTTGTTGAGAAATGGTGAACCAGTGCCTATAAGCTTGCGTCTACACACATCATGTTGCTGTAAATGTAAGACATTCCCTTTGGCATGTGCAGAAAGGTAACTTGGGTAGGTTGACCAGCTCTTTGTTTCCAAGTTCCAGAATTTAGTTGTTATTTTTAGTGTAAAAGCAACTGAGTTTGTTACCTAATTATCAAGATTTCTTTTCTTTTCTTTCTTTCCCTTTCTTTTTCCTCCTTTCTCTTTCTTTCTCTCTTTCTTTTCCTTTCATTCTCTCTCTTCTTTCTCTCCTTCCTTCCTTCCTCCCTCTCTCCCTCCCTCTCTTTCTTTCTTTCTCCCTTTCCTTTCCTTTCCTT
>NC_058132.1:647722117-647740796 GCF_016433145.1 Gracilinanus agilis | reverse complement strand
TGTATAAGAGACAGTTCCTTTCCTTTCCTTTCCTTTCCTTTCCTTTCCTTTCCTTTCCTTTCCTTTCCTTTCCTTTCCTTTCCTTTCCTTTCTTTCCTTTCCTTTCCTTTCCTTTTTCCTTTTCCTTTTTTGTGGTTGTGGAAGAGAGCCCTGGACCCTCTGTAGAGAGATACTTGGGGAGGAAACACATGATCAATGCCGACATATGACTTCTGAAAGTATGAGGAATTGTCTGGAACACGGAGGGGTTAACTAACCTGTCATGGCTCCCATAGTCAGCGTGTAGTAGGAATGGGAACCCATGGCATGTTGACTCCTAGGTCAGCTTTCCACTACCAGAATGTATGTGTTCTCTTTGCTCTCCTGGCCCCTCTTCTGACTCCTGCGACTCTCTATCATGCCCCAGAAGGCTCTTGGCTCGAGAAGTTCCCTCTACTCTGGGACTTCACCCACTGGAAGTACCTCCATCCTGAAAAGCCTCTGCTTGGATATTTCTTCCCAGGACCTCCACTGAATGGAAAGGGTCGTGTCTTCACTCCTGTCCAGGGTGTCCCCCTGGCTCTCGGGGCTGTCCTGCCACGTGCCCCTGGCCGCCTTCTCTCCCTCCTCTAGGCCAGCTCCTCTTTGGATGTCGTCTCCCCCCTTTAGGCTCCTCGAGGCAGGGGCTTTGTTTCTGCTCGTGTTTGTATCGCCAGGGCTTAGCCGATGCCTCCTAACAGAAAGTATGGGCTTCGGACATGCGAGCTGACCCGATTCGCTAGCTGCATGGCCTTTGTTATTAGGAGGAGATGTGCAAGTGTACACAGAAAACAGCCAGGGGCGAGTGGCGGCGCCACCAGCAGAAATGACGAGGACACTCGGGGGTGCCCGCTGTGTGCCAGCCGCTCTTACAAAGCTCTCCCGGGATCCTCCCCGCAGCCCCGGAAGGGAGACACGATCATTAAACCCATTTAAAACATGGAGTCCCACAGAAGTGAAGCCACTTGCCTCGAGGCTCACACAACTAGAGGCCGTTGGAGGCCAGCATTCCGCCCATCGAACCCCTTGACTGGTGCGTGTGAGGAGGTGGGGAGGGCTGGGGGGGACGAGGCAGCCCAAGAAAGGCTTCTTGCCGAAACGAGGATCTGGGCTCCAGCCTGAAAGAAGCCGGGCCGTGGAGGTGAGGGGACGGAGCATTCCCAGCATGGCGGACACGCGGAGCGAAGACACAGAGAAGAAGTGAAGACCTGCTCGGGGAGGAGCAAAAGGCCGCCTTGGAGGCAGCGCAGGGGGGCGGCACAGGAGCCCAACTTCCAAGGAAGCCGGCCGTTTGGGTGGGGAGATCCTTTATAGCCCTCTGAAGCTGGACTCCTGCTTTCTACCGTTTCCCTCTACTTGTTTCTCAGTCAAGGACAATCCAGGGACTGCTTGGCCAGCAGGTCCCAGCGGAGGCTGCCCTTCACTGGCTTCCCCCTCTGGCATCCTTATGGCCGAATACCCTCGAGCTCCTCGGAAGGGCTGACTCCCTGGCCGGCCTTACCCTCGCAGGCCCTCTCCTGCCCCCTTCGCCTCCCTGTCCTTCCCCAGCCCACGCCGGGCGAGCAGCAGGGCAGAGGAACCAAGCCGTGTTCCGCTGCCCGGGCAATTTGGACAACAAGATCAGATGAGGAGAGAGAGAGCGGCTCCAATTTCTTATATCACCCTCGAGCCCTTGGCAGCTATGCTTTGCCCTCCCAAACGGCGGTTCCTGTTGGTGCTTGTCAATCTGTGAATTGGGTCAACGGGGTGCTCAATCATTCAGGATTAGACGGGGCATCTTTTTCTACCAGGCCGGCTCACCCCGGGGCCGAGAGTCATATTTTAAAGGAGAAAACAAAAATGAAGACGGGCTGCCGAAAGCTGGGCAGAAGAGAAGGCCCGGGCTTAGGAGAGGATGGGAGGTCCCCGTTTCAGGTCCGGGAAGGAGTCGGGGAACAAGGATGGGCTCCCTTGTTCACAGGCTGGCACGCTCGTAGAGGGGTCTCGGGAGGACGTGGATCCGGCCCTTCTTCCAAAAACAAACTCCTGCTACCAGACAGGACTAAGAGGCCGCCTGTGGCCACGTGGTTCCAGTGGGACTAAGAAGTCAGGATTTCAGACTCCTCGGACAACGTCTGCGTATCTCGAACCACTCTCTGCTCCCCTACCTGGTTACCTATTGCTCATTCTGTGTTTCTCCCAAGAAGGAGGCCCGGAGCCCTGTGTCCTTTGTCTGTAACTGGGGGCGCTGGGAGGGAGCCCCGAATGTGGGGGTGGAGGAGGCGGGTTCACGTTCTGGTTCTGACACTTACTCTCTTCTAGCACTTTGAACGAGCCTCTTATCTTCTTGGTTTCCTTCTGCACAGAGTGAGATCAGAAACTAAACTGCACAGAAGGATCCCTTCGGGCCACCTATTGACTTAAAAAACCACATATTGACATTATCTATGCGTTATTTGATTTCTGATTTTTATTTTTTAGGTGTTTTCCAATTACCTTTCAATCCGCTTTCACTGGCACTTGGGAGTGTTTGGGTTCCCACGTGGCCAGGCATTCGTCACCTCTTGTATAGAAGCCTCTGAGTCATAGATCTTACCTTAAAAAAAAAAGTCACTCCCAATCCTACGAGCTGCTTTTTAGAAACTGATAATAACCTTTCTCCAAAAAGAGAAGACTTTCCGTTACATTATCTCATGATGTGCGTGTGTGTGTGTGTGTGTGTGTGTGTGTGTGTTTATTACTCTTTGAAGCTGATCTAGAATTTCAGATAGCTAAACTCAACAAGCTCATCATTGGAATGAACATTGTTTACTTTAAAATCTGAACTTGACCATATCAAAGTGTTACTCTCCGCACATAGATGTTCCCTTTGCTTTCTTTCTCTAGGCCGCTAGCTGCCTCAGTTTCCTCATCTGTAAAATAGGGACAATAACGGAACCTACCTCCCGGGTTTGAGGATAAATATATGGAAAGGGTTTTTTCAGTCCACAAAAGCGCTAGATAAATTGACTTCTTGTTATATTCATGCATGTGTAAACAGGGAAATTCTACAGAGGAGGAAAGGACTCCATTCACTAATTCCTTCCTTCCTTCTTTCATTAATTCGTGTATTCAACAAACCCTCGCTGAATGCCTGCTCTATGTTATCCATTAACACTGGCTCCATAATTAACAGAAAAAGAGAAAAGTGAAGTAAGAGAGTTACGGCGTTCTTAAACTTTCCCGTATTATGAACCAAAAGAGACACATCTTTACCATTTCACAATTAACTGAAAAACAACACAACTCTAGGGAACATAATAGCCCTTTGTTCTCCTCCCTTGTTTATTACAGAAAAAGCATTTGATTCAGTCGAACAAAGGACTGCCTTACAGGCTCCTTTACCAGAAGGTGCCTCATATCCATCTATCAATCAGAATCATTCAAGATTTCTTGGAAGATGCAACAATAAAAACATCCCTTTTTAATGACCTTTTTAATGACTGATTCTCAACATCAGGTGAGAAGTACAATAGGGAACTGGGTTCTCACTAAAGGTACCGTTGGTATTAGCCACTGGGATGGAGGAGATCCAACATGGGATCCAAGACTCTTTCCACACTATCAGACCAGTCGAATGGCCACATGCAATGGAACAAGATGTCTCTTCATTAAAATCTAGAATGTCCAGCAATCCACAGAGACCCAGTGATTTCCCAGCATGCCCTTTCCCGTAGAACTCTCCAAAAGCAAAACTAGCCAATAACAAAATGGACCAACATGCAACCTTCTATATCCATTCACCTTTAGTTCTTTTATAAAAAGCTGGGAAAAAATCTTATTTTAAGATTAGCTGCAAACCCAGTTAAGACTATATGCCATCCTTCATTATGTCCTCAACCCCTTGAGAAAGAGCAAAGTGAAGAAATTCTCTCCAAAGGCCAAAAAATCACTAATTGTTCAATTCTTCATATCTCCCTTATTCGTTATGGGCAGTGGAGCCATGCTTCTTGATAGATAATAAATATGTTGTGGCCTAGGCCAAGCCACCTAGCATTTGTGGAAGGCCTCCGTTCTCTTGCCTGCAAAACGGATTGGAATTGGACTAGAGAGTTTTTAAGATATCTTCCAGCTTTAGATTGATGACTATGAGGCAGGATGTATTTTTCACCAATCTAATCTATAAGATCTTTCCCTTATTTTAATAAATTTAATAATTTTATAAATCAGTTTGACAAAAATTTTTAAATGGCAACGAAAAAAGAGAAAAATAAACACCCAAGTCAATCCTAAGCGAGAGTTATTTGACTGAACTTTGTTAGCCACGCTGGTCTCTCCTTGCCCTCACGTCGTACTACTGGCCTTGGTAGCTTTATTCACTGGCCTCTCCTTCCTTCGTTCTCCATCTCTCCAAATCCTATCCATCTTTCTTTTTTTTTTCTGAATGATTTCTGCAGATTAGACCCAATAGAGGACAAATACAATTTGCTCCTTTAATATAGTGACCCTCATCTTATCGCTCTTTTAAAGTCGTGTTTGCAGGCCACATCTTTTGCAAGGCCTCCCTCAAAATCCACAGCTCCTGCTTCTCTCTGCCGTCCCTGAAATCCTCACTTGCTCCCCTGTTTTTATGACTCCTTTGGCATTTATACAAACCCTCCCGATGCTCAGTTTCATGAGGAGATGGCACGTTCCTTGAAGGTGGCCACAATGCCTGATCTTCTCCATCTTTTTTTATTCCCTCTTCCACGACACTAATGCCAGCACGCACCTCTCGCTTGGACGACTGCAAAAACCTTTTGGCTGGCCTCTCTGCCTTCACCAGCTTCAATAGATCAATAAGGGCCTGCCAGCTTAATCCTTTTTTGCACACGTGTGGTCACGCTCACTCTCAGACTCTGATTAAACGCCTCCCGTAGTCAAGGGACTTTGCTGGGGATACAGGGACGGAAAACGAGAGTCCCTGACCTCTAGGAGTTTACTGTCTACAAGTGTTGCTAAGGAAGATTTGTTGATTGATTAAAGGATAGTGAAGAGACCACAGGCACGTACACAGATAAGGGTGGCTGATAGAGGCCAAGGCGAGTTCCAGATGAAGAGCTTTAGGATAATTTGAGAAGAGAGGGAAGGCTTTCAGTTGGGACATAAGAGAGGGCTCTGGGAGGAAGGAGCCTTCGTACAAAGGAGAGCTTTTCCCAGGAAATGAGGAGAGAGAGAGTGTCCCATCATGGGGAACATCTACCTAAAGCCCCATTGGTGGCTGAACTCAGGCACCAGCGACGAGCCCAGTGTGGCTAAAACATGGCCTGCCATTGGTGAAGGACACCGATAGCTCACAATACTGGAAAGGTAGGCTTGAGCCCAAGCGAGGAAAACCTCCAGTGCCAACGGAAGAAATCTGTATTTTGCCCCAGAGGCAATAGTGACCTGCTGAGGTTCTTTCAGTGGGGGAAGACTATGGTCAGCACATTTAGAAAATGTTTTTTTCTGCTGTGAAGATGACTTAATAACTCATGATGATCATCTCTGAAGGCTTGGAAGAATACCTTCTGCAACGTCAGAAAGTGCGCCTCCACCAAAGGAAATAAGAAGACTCCGGAGGGGATGAAGGACCGACTAGAAAGAGATCTGGGCGTCACAGAGTTGGAACTAGAAGGGAACTTGGAAGCAACTAGAAGGAACTGAGACCAGAGCATTTCAGTGACTTGCCCCAGGTCACATAGGTACGTGGCAGGGGAAAGATCTGAACTCAGACCCAGTGACCACAAGTTCAGTACCGTGCTGCCTCTTCTTGGCACAGAGGCTAATTGAATAGCTCAGACAAAATGCGAGGAGATCTTGAGCCAACATGGCAACGAATAGAAAGGAGACAGATAAATGTTGTGGGCATGATATCTAGAGGACTTGGCATCAGATAACGTGGAGGCTGAGGGACAGAAAGCAGTCAGAAATGACTCTGGCATCCTGGGCTGGGCTGACTGGGATTGGTTGAGGCCATCAATATAGAGATGGGGTTTGGGGGGACATCGTTATGAGTTCGGTTTTAGATGTGAAGTTTTATTTTGTAATTGAAGTTATTTAATTTTAGGTCATCTTTGAGCTCCCCCATAATATGCTAAGAGTACATATAAATAGGACATCTAGGTGGGAATGTCTAGCAGCCGTTGGAGATGCGGGACTCAAGCACAGGAAACTGATTGAGCCCGAATGTATAGATTTTCAGGTCAACCGCATAGAAATGATCATCGGACCTCAGTTACTAACGGCTCTTTAATAACTGCCATTGCTTCAAATAAAGGCTAAAACCCTTATTGTGCCAGAGATAACACCTTCCACCACTGGGCGCTACTCTGTCTTTCTAACCTTCTCTTACATTATATACTGCCTTCGTGAAGTCATAGTAAAACCGGGCTGATTGTTCCCCATTCCCATTCTCTCTCCAGTTTCCAACCTATCTTTACCCACTGCTTCCTTCACTAAGATTTCTAAATTTTCTTTTGATTCCCTCAAGCTATCGTTCTGTCTCTCTCCTCCCTTTCATATGGGAATCCTAGGAGAACATTGGCTTCCTTCTTGCTCACTTTCTCACCTCCTCCTCCCTTGTTGATCTTACAATCTGCACCTCCACCTCAAACAATCCCCTTGCCGTTGTCTCCAGTGATTTACGGGTAGCTTCTTGATGAATCTGTAGTGTTGGACAGTGCTGAACAGTCCTTTCTTTGGATTCTCCCTCTTCCCTGGTTTTCATGACGTTGCTACGTTAAGATTCTCTTTCTACATGCTGGACATTCCCCCCCTGTCTCCTTTAGGAGTGCCACCTCCCCATGTGTGGGTATTTCCCAGGTCTTGGCCTAGGCATTCTCTTCTTTTCTCTCTACATAATCTTTTGGTAAACTCCTTCGCCCCATTGGGCAGACAACTCCAAGCTCTAGATTTCCAGATCTAATCTTTCTTTGAGCTCCGGTTGTGCATTCCTAAGTGCCGAGTAGACATCCTCACAGGAGACACTCCCATAGGTGTCTCAAATTCAACATTTCCAAGCAAAACCCATCACCTTTCACTCTAAACTTAGCCTTTTCTCAGTTTCTCTAATATTGTCAAGGGCATCATCTGTCTTCCTCTTACCTCGGTTCACAAACTAGAAGACGTTCTGGAGTCTTCACTCGCACTCCTTTCCTCCTCCTTTTCCATGTCCAATCAGCTGTCTAATTCTCTGGACTGCACCTCCTCAACACCTCTGGGATCTACTCCTTTCTCTTTACTGACAACACACCCATCCTAGACTAGGATGTCTTCACCTATCACCTAGACTCCTGATGGCAGGAACTTCTACTTGGAGATCTCTCTGAATCTGTCTTGCAGAGTTGCCTCATTGCAGTTCCTATAGAACAGGTCCAACCAGGCCATTCTCCTGTTCCTCCAAACTTTAGTGGTGCTTCCTCCTTGCTTTTAGGCTAAAATGCAAACTACTTCCAGTATTCGAATGCCTGTACAATCCAAGGTCAGCCTCCTTTTCCAGGCTATTTACATGTTATTCATCAGCACCATTCCTTCAAATGGTATCATATAACGTATCTCCAAGACTTCCACTGTCCTGCTCAGATTTTCCTGTTGTGTTCCAGCTTGTTAGTATTCTTTGAAAATGTGATCCAGGGGCAGCTGGGTAGCTCAGTGGAGTGAGAGTCAGGCCTAGAGACGAAAGGTCCTGGGTTCAAATCCGGCCTCAGACACTTCCCAGCTGTGTGACCCTGGGCAAGTCACTTGACCCCCATGGCCCACCCTTACCAATCTTCCACCTATGAGACAATACACCGAAGTACAAGGGTATAAAAAAAAAATTAAAAAAAAATGTGATCCATACCGAGGGACTTATGAGAAAGAAAACTAGGCACATTCAGAGGAAGAACTGTGGGAGGAGAAACACAGAAGAGAAACAACTGCTTGATCACATGCTGAGGGGGATATTATTGGGGATGTAGACGATAAACAAGAACTCTAGTCCAATTAATAATATGGAATTAGGCCTTGATCAATGATACATGTAAAACCCAGTGGAATTGTGTGTCGGCTGCAGGGGGTGGGGGAGTTTGGGGGAGAGAGAAAGAACATGAAATATTCTAGGGGAAATATAACTAGGGGAAAATATTCAAAATAAAAATTAAAAATGTGATTCATAGCATCGACTACAACATTCCAGCAGTGGCCTAACCAAAGCAGAGTATCCTGGGACAACCATCTACTTCACACTGGGCACCAGTGCCTTGGTGAATAGAATCTAAGTTCAACCCAGCTTTCTTAGCAGTCATTCTCAAGTGGAAGCCCCCCAGATCCTCCTCCTCAGAAAAATAGTACTTCACAAGATACCCCCAGGCCTAGACTTATGAATTTCATGTTTTGAACCCAAGAATAAACTTACTTTACATTTATCTCTCTTATATTCCATCTTATTAGACAGCCTGGTGTAATGTAGGCATCTTATCCATCACACATGGGCAATCCAGCCTGTGCTTAAATAACTCCGAGGCCAGGAGGCCACTGCTTTCAGGTTGGCTCTATAGTGCTTGTTTGGCATAGTAGAAAGGGCCTCGGTTTTACAGTCAGATCCCAGGTCCACCATCGACTACTCGTGTGACTTTGGGCAAGTCCTCAGTTGAAACGATTGACCTCTAATATTCCTCTCAATCCCAAATCTAATATTTTATGTTGGTGACATAGATCACTACCTACGGAGAGAGGACTGGGGACTCCCCTGCTGTCCATGCCCTTCTATGTTCCTGCCAGGCACTTTTCTCCAAAGCTTTTCAGCCTAGGATAGTCATTGGTTAGACTTGAAATCCCTGCCATGCGCCAAAGACTGATGACAACACAAGCCAAGTGAATGCCGACGACTGCACATTTGGTTGTTCACTATCCAGGGCAGGGTTGGATTTTTTGTTTTTTAATAAGTAGGCACTTATTCTGGGGACACTTATTTGAAGGATGTCTTAAGCAGGATTTCCTTACTGTCAGTGTACCTAAAAAGTATAAGATGAGAAATGGGAAGGATTTAACCTTAAAAAAAGTCTTCCTTCTTTTAAGTTCTCCATTTGCTCAGCTTTTGAGCATCCAAGATCTGATCCAACCTTTCTTCCTAGCACTAGAAGTAAGTTCACAGGAAGCAAATGGTGGAGGTTCACTTTCTTCACTTTCTTCAGTCATCCAAAGCCCCTATCAGAAGACCAGGGAAATAAAAGCCTGAAGAGTTTGCGGGTCCAAACCACTGGCCTTTTCCTGGAAAGCTCTGTGGCATCATTCTTGGAATGAAAAAGAATGATCACATAGACTAGGAAAGCATTGCCATTCTCTCTGAATTTGAACTGCTCACTCAGACTGCATTGGTTAGTATCATTTCCCTTTTCCCCCATGCAGACTCAAAATACTTGCATTTGGGTTTCCCAAGTGACGAAAAAAGGGCTTGAATTCCTTCTCCCTACCACCTAACAAGAACCGGTTTCTACACATTAAATAACAACATCAAAAGCCGTATCCTTGGATTTCTTGATTACATTTTCTGGGTGTTTTTTCTTTAATTTTAATGAGAAATAAATTTCACTCATGAGCCAAGTTCACACTGTTTGCTATCATTGAGAAGAAGGTCACAGTGACCCAGGAAGGAGAGCTGCCTAAGTTCCCACCCCTGTAACATAGATTTACTAGGTATGCTGCTACAGCAGGGGAACTTGGAGCTGGGACCTACAAGTATGGAGTACATCTCCAGACATTCTTTTGGATTCTCTAGTTCAATCGTACTAGGATGGAACACCCTTTCTGCCCAACTGGGAAGCCAAAGTGCCCTCAAAAGCCTTCCCTTGGTTCTCCACTCCAGGGGAATCATGGCTCTCTCCATCTAAAACCCACCTATCCCTTGGACACCATCAGCAAATCAAGATCCCGAGGACTGTCGGAGTCCCCTAGCCAGAGTGTGGCAATGATGAGAACTTCCTAGAGATAGGGAAGCCGGACTCAAGACAGGAAGCCTCTTTTGTTGGCCATTCCATGGCTCCTTAGTCACCACCTGCATACATGCCCCAATGCCCCGATCCCAAATCGCACTGAGATTGAGCAACACTACCTTGAAGTGGACAGATGATCCGAGTCTTTCCTTAGGAGTGGAGCATCCTCACTGATCTCGAGGTCCTGCTCCTTGCATTCAACAGCTCCATGATCTACCTGGGTCACCCTTCCAGTTGTTTTCTCTCAGCTAGATCCAGGAAAGCCCAACCTTCCTTCGAATTAGCATGCACTATCATTACCCAGTGTGGGAGCCCTGAGCAATGAATGCATAATTACACTAATCGGATTGATGCAGGTTCTGTTGGGAAATACTTCGTTTTAAGGAAGTGCAACCTTTTAACTTCTCCGTTTCAGCAGGCAAAGGGCCAAGAAGAAGAGCTCTGGATTAAGTCATAGAAAAGTTGATGGACCTGTGTGGACACACACACACACACACACACACACACACACACACACACACACACCTCCAGCAATCCCAGAACCCTTAAGATCTTGAAATCTTCAAGTGCTCTATAAATAAGATTATCATAATGATTACGATTCCCCAGGACCACCCTTCCAGTACTTGAATATTCCTAGTATGTCCTCATTAAGTATTCTTTTCTCTAGGCTAAGCATTCTCAATTTCTTCCACTTATTCTCATATGGTCTGAGTGAGTCCCCCAAATCCCCACTCCAAATTCTCCCTCTTGCCCCCAGGATACAATAAGAGCAACCTTGTCTAGCATTTAAAACGCTTTAGAAGGCTGCTCTAGCCCACCTCTCTGGGCTTATTATACATGAGACTCCTTCACAAATCTACATTTTAGCAAAATTGTCCTACTTAGCGTTCTCTGCAAACAACAGTCCATTTCCCACCTCCACGACTTGGCCCAGATTCAGTTCTCCATCCCGGAATGTTTTTCCTCCCCAGCTTCATCTCTTGAAGGCTCTTCTCTTCTTCTAGGTTCAATGATCGTGTCTACACTGATGATGGCCACTTAAATAGGCAGTCGTGATCTCTGTCCTGAGCACCAGCAGTCCTGGGATCTGGAAGCCTTGATACAGTACTTCCTTTGCAAAGGGTCACCATCTTGTTCATTCATCCCTCCTTACGTTACCACCTGCACACTGGACATTTGATGTAGGTGATTTGATGTAGGTAGGCATCGCAGAAGCACCATGGTGTGGCCCCAAGAAAGCTTGACTTCTCTGCTTCTCTCTAGACTATCACTTCTCTCCCAGGCGCCCAGGCAGTCTCCTCCCTGACCCCCCCTTTCCAGTCTGATGTCGCATCTTGCCCCGTCTGATCTTCTCTCCCTCCCCAACATGGCTCACCTCTGAGCCCTTCTCTTCACTCACACAAAGGCCAGGAGAGTTTAGGCTCTAATCAGCTTCCCTCTAGACCAGAGGTCAGGCCAACTCCAGGCGCTCTTTGATTTTGTATGGCCGGGGAGCTAAGGATGATTAGTAAAACTTTATTTTTAAATGAAACAACAAACAGACCCCAAGACAAACAAAACCATTCTGAGCTTGACATGGATAAAAAAGAAGCTGAGGGGTGCCTTTGGTCCCCAGGCCATGGTTCGCCAAACCCTGTTCTAGACCATGGCCAATGGCCCTCTCATTGGTCCCCTTTCTTCAAGTCCCTCCCCACTCCCGGTCCATCCTCCACACAGTGGACAAAATGATTTTTCTAAAGTCAAGGTCGGATCCTAGGACTCCCCTACTCAACAGATTGCAGTGGCTCACTATTATCTCCAAGAAAAAAACATAAAGCCACCTCTCTGGCATTTCGCATAGCTTACTTTTAGGCCAGTGCTGTCCAGGACGCCCATCGATTCTCAACATCATCCAGCCATACTGGTTTTGTCCTACGTGACACGCTGTTTTCTACCTCTTCTGCGCCTTTGTATTGACTCTTCCCCAAGCCCAGAATGTTCTCTGTCTTCATACCCACCTCTTAGGATACCTGGTTCTCTTCAAGACCCTCTGCAGGAAGCCTTTCCTGACCTCTAAGCCTTCAATCCTCCCTCCAAGACTATCATGTGCCCATTTTTGCTGTGCTTTGGACATTCTTATAGATGCACAGGGATTTTCCTCCAATAGCATGTGAGCTCCATGTGGGCAGGAACTGGCTCATTTTTGTCTTTGTATTCCTAGTCCAAATACAGTGTCTGGCTTAAAACTACTTGTTGACTGGTGGATTGTGACCTCCCTACTTCTCTTGGGCATGCTTATTTCCTCTGTGAAGTAGGCAGGTCATGTAGTGTCATGCACATTTGATCAATGGACCACTGTAATAATTGATCCTTATAGATTATTGGTATTGGTAAAGGTATTTCCAATACTTAATTTCTCTACACCACACACATGCTTCCTCACTCACAAGGGTTTTCTATCCCCTGTGAAAACTGTTTTTGCGCCACAGGTGCCTTTGAGTGAATAAGTGATGACCACCTTCTCTTTCTTTGGCATTTGAAAGTAAAATACTTTCCTCCCAAGATTCCTGCATTATTCTTACCTTGTTGTAAAGGTGAGGACTCTGAGGCTTCATATTTTCCTACAGATACACAACAGAAATAGCAGAGGTGGGCTTTGAACCCACCTCTTTAGAATGCAGGTTGTAGTTACTCACTAACAGCAACAAGGGACAAAAAGTGTTCTGTCCAATGGCCTGAGTTAAATATTCAGTTCTGGGGGCAACTGGTTAGTTTAGTGGATTTGAGAGTCAGGCCTAGAGACGGGAGGGCCTGGGTTCAAGTCCGGCCTCAGACCCTTCCCAGCTGTGTGACCCTGGGCAAGTCACTTGACCCCCATGGCCCACCCTGACCACTCTTCCACCTAGGAGCCAATACACAGAAGTTAAGGGTTTTAAAAAAATAAATAAATCTTCAGTTCTTCAGAAGAAAACAAAATGAAAACAGCCATTTCCACGCTGTCAGAGACCTTCTGCCACTTTCCCACTTTCCATCTCCTTCCATTCCTTCTATTCCTTTTCCTTAGCTTTAGAACCCTCTTTCCACCCCACCTAACATCTAATGATGAGGTCCCTGAGCACAGAATTTTCAGGCTCGAAGAGACCAAAGACGTAATCCCGTCCATTTCATCTCCCCACTTTATGTATAAGTAGATGAAGACCCAGGAAAGTAAAATGACCCACTCAAAGTCAAACTCTCAGGAACAGAGACTGATTGGACTGGAAGGCATCTCAGCGTTCCTCATCACACCCCACCAGGACACAATACTCTTACAGGAGGGAGACTATGAAGTAAAGAGGTCTTCTGTTCAGCCACACCAATGGTGAAGCTGGAAAGCAGACACGAGTGAGATCCTGACACTTAGGCAATAAATGATATATATTACATTTCACGTGATAGGCACAAATAAAGAGAAATCCACATTGCTCTTATCAGCTCGATGACAGTATCTCCCTCAACAGGCGAGGCTTCCTGATTTTAATAGTGAGTCAGCCAATCATCTTAATTATCATCAGCTTCATTTCCTCTTCCCGGGGGAGGCTTCCTGTATCTTGTACTTTCAGGTTTGCCTTGCTGGCTGCCTCTGCCCAGCCAGCCACAGCTCCTATTTTTTCCCAGCCCCATCAACCCTAAACCTGGATCCGGCCATATTGTACCTCAAGGCAGTTTTCCTCCTCTGGGCCACCTAAACTGCTCCTTTGGCCCTGAAAAGGACAGACCCATTTTTACCTTCCCCTTAAAGTCTTATTAGGCTTTAGCAGACGAACCTCACAGGTAAGACAGTCATAGGATCCCATGGTGGGAAGGGACTTCAATGGCCACTGAGTCCAACGTGGACCTAAACGGGTCTAAGGAAATGCCTCCTGAAAGAAGCCTGCCTGCTAAGTGGTCATCCACCTTCTGCTTAGAGTTAATGATTGAGAAGGAAGCCCTGATTTCATGAGGCTGCCTATTGCAGTCCCAGAGAGATTTGGACTTGGGTTTTTGGAACCATGTTCCTTCCATCTAGTCTATATTTCCCTCTTTGCAACGTCTACCCGTGGCTCAGAGTACCAAGGAGAAAAGTCTAATGGTTCTTCCAAAGGGTAGCCTTCCAAATGTCTTCAAGATGGCTCCCCAGGCCTTCTCTTCTTGGGTTCAACATCCCCATTTTCTTCACTTGGCGCTTGTAAGACACAGTCTCCAGAACTCCTTACCAGCTAGGCCAACATTTTCTGCATGTTCTCATTCCCCCCAGAGGGATGAGCATCTCCTTCCTCCACCACACCATGCTTCTCTCGTGGCATACACGGCACAGACTTTCTTGGTGGCTAGTTTATTTTATTGTCTCATGTCGACTTCCCCATCTTCCCTTTCACATCACTCTTTTCTCTCTCCACCCTCCACCTATGGTCCAGCCATACTGGCTTCCCTGAAATCCCTCCTCCTCTCAGAATCCCTGCTTTCCTTCGACGCTGGCGCGTCATCTTCTCTATGAAGTCTTCCCTAAGCACTCCCTCTTCTAGACTTCTTCTTCTCCCCAGTGCCTTGGTTCTGCCCATGTAGGAGATACTTCTTGTATCTCTACTCATATAGTGTGCCCTCCTCCAGGCAGAGATGGTTTCACTTCTGTCTTGGGATCCTCACCGAGCCTTACACATAGGAACATAAGAAATGATTGTCGATTGATAGACGGCAGGACACTACAGCTATTCCTAAATGTCTTTCCTATGAATTGCTGTTCGGCCATCCTCCCCATCTTTTTACATGTGACCTTGGATGTTTGCATCCAAAAATAGAACCACAGTTATCGCTAATGAATTTCATCTTATTTGCTGGTCCATCCTTCCAGCTCATTTAATTTTTTGGAATCCTATCATCCAAATATGTTGTTTATTCTGCCTAATTTTATACTGATGGAAAATTCAATATCCCCTCCAATAGCTTTGCTTTAAAATTCCCCCAAGGGGGTCATGAACAATTGGACATGACAGAAACAACTGAACAACATAACAATACCGATAGGCCTCCTTCCTTCTTACTTTTCCTCCCCAATTATTTCCTTGAGGTTACTGAACTTTTCTTACACATTTTTCCTACTTCTACAAAAGAATCCTTTGATAGTTTGATATGTCCCTGGATAATAAATTGGGTAGCAATATTTTATAATGTTGGCTTTATTTACTTATTGTTTTTATAATTTTATTTTTATAATTTATAATTTTAAAATAGTCAGTTTATAGATTAAAGAACCTACTTTTTCCTTTATTTTTTGAAAGTAGAGGCATCTGTCCTTCTCCAGTGCATTTGCCAAGATGATTGAGATCTCAGCGGTCATATCACATAACTTTTTCAACACTTCGAAGTGCAGTTCATACCAGCCTGCTGAGCTGGGCCCGTAGAGGGCAGTTAGAGGCTTTCTAACCACCTCCTTATTTCTCATTGTTTTCAATTCCCCTTTAGACATTTTTCCCCCATCCTTCCTAGCCCAGAGATTCTGGGCAGAACAAACAGAAATCAAACTGGAGTTTGAAGCTCATCTTCCCTTTGTCCTCAAGATGGCTTTAAAAGGTCATTTTTGTCACCAGTCACCTTGCTCACCAACTTCTCCTGATTCTGACCTTTGGTGCTGCAGAAAAAATTCTTCCAGAATTGGCCAAGATTCTGATTAAGAGGGCTTTGGTTTCCCCTTGTCTAAGAT
The DNA here is from genome assembly GCF_016433145.1 of Gracilinanus agilis. Classification (NCBI taxonomy): domain Eukaryota; kingdom Metazoa; phylum Chordata; class Mammalia; order Didelphimorphia; family Didelphidae; genus Gracilinanus; species Gracilinanus agilis. Next base: position 647,725,127 of record NC_058132.1, on the reverse strand, counting down.
CTTCAGTGAACTTCCTGTGTATCCAAATGAGTCCCTTCTAACCCCTTCCTTTTTCTTCTTCTCTGAGAACATTTGGGACTGTGTTCCCTGAGACTCATCTCCCATCTTTCACTAAATTTCATTCTGATTTCTTCTCCATATTTTTTGTTTGTTTATACTTAAGTTATTTTTGTTTGTTTATACTTAGTTATTTACTTGTCTGCCTGTTAGATAGAAAGCTCATGGTGAACAAGGACTATCTTTGGCCGTTCCTTGTATCTCTAGCATTTCACATATGGCATATATTGGGTGCTTAATAGATATTTATTGATTGACTGACTAGCACAGCCCCATGCCTTTGTCCAAAGTTCCCCACACCTCACCACCTCCACTTCTCAAAATCCTTATCTAATCATTCTAAAACAGAGATTCTTAAACTAGATATCTGGGAACTTCTTTCCAAAACATGTTATTTACTGTTTTTCAGCAGAATTGTTTTATCTATAATCATATGTATTTTATTATATAATGTCTAAAAATATTATTCTGAAGAAGGTCCACAGCCAGATTGCCAAGAGGGTAAACAACAACAACAACAATAACAACAATACCTAGCATTTGTATGGTATATTAAGGCTTAGAGAGACATTTACAAATATTCTCCCATTTGATGCCCTAACAACCCTGGAAAGTGTTGTTGGTCAGTCATTTTTTTTTTTAAACTCTTAACTTCTGAGCATTGGCTCCTAGGTGGAAGAGTGGTAAGGGTGGGCCATGGGGGGGTCAAGTGACTTGTCCAGGGTCACACAGCTGGGAAGTGTCTGAGGCCGGATTTGAACCCAGGACCTCCCGTCTCTAGACCTGACTCTCAATCCACTGAGCTACCCAGCTGCCCCCTCAGTCATTTCTTCTTGTCTCTCTTTGGGAATTTTCTTAGCTACTGGATCCTGGAGTGGTTGGCCATTTCCTTTTCCAGATCATTTTATCGATGAAGAACTGAGATAAATAGGGTTAAACTTGCCCAGGGTCCCACAGCTAGTAAGTATGTGAGGCCAAATTTGAATTCAAGAAGATAAGTCTTCCTGACTACAAGCCCAGCACTCTATCCATTGCACCAGCTAACTGTCCCCCTTTACAGATGAGGAAACTAAGGTATAGATAGGTTATGTGTCTTGCCCAAGGTTGGTCACATAGCTAGTAAGTATCTGAGGCTGGATTTGAACACAGGTCTTCCTTACTCTGGGTCCAAGGCTCCTTCCACGGTGTCCTTTTCTAAAGGTTGAGTTCAGGCTGCTACCCCCTTTCAAGATTTCCTTAATCTCACCAGTTAGTGCTTGCTTCCTTCACAAAATTACCTTCTCTTTGTTTCTCTTTCTGAACTCTCTGGAAGTGTAGTCTCCCCAGAGCCCTCCTTTGTGTCAGAATGTGCCTGGATTTCTTCTCTTTTATCATACTTTCTAAGACGAAGTAGTCACTTCCCCTCCGAATTTCCATAATTTTTACTTTGGCCATCAGTTCCCCCTTGCTGGCCAGAATTAGGTCTAAAATAGAAGTTCCCCTCTCTGCTTTCTCTACCTTTTGAAGAATGAAATTAGCTTGAAGGCAAGAGGGGAATTTCCTCCAAAGTTCAGAGTTTGCCCAAGAGAAAGCTCCAGTAGATGAAGCCTCCAGCAGACAAGAGCTGAAGTCTCCCATCTCTCCCAGGTCAGGCTTCTAGGACAGGGCTGTGATCTAGTTCCTAGACTTGTTTATTTCCTCCTTCTGCTGAAATCATCTTTTGTATAAGCCCCACAATAGTGCTTCTGTTTTTGTTCACTTGATACGCATCCAAATCTCCCTGCCATGTTTCTCCACTGCGATTCCTAGATTTCCTCCCATGAGTATCTCTTCTTAATAAGTAGAGTTTGCAAGCTTCTCCCGGCCTCTCATTCACAGGGGATGACCACTTGTCCTGTATGATATCATGGGGATCCTTGCCGTGTAAGCGTTGGGCTCAGCAGTACTCCTGCATCACAAACGCTGTGCCTTGGGCATGCATGCGGGGAGAGAGCTTTCCCACATAACGTGGACCATAAGGAAATGAGACCACGACACCAGGGCCCTGGAAAGAGTCTGCCGTGTCAAGATGCCCTCCCAGGAACTCTGTCAGCATGCCTGGAGGCTTCTAGTGGAAGACTCCAGGGATCCACGCTTGGTCTTGTTCTGGTTAACATTTTATTACTCCCTGAAACAAAAGAACAGAGAGTACGTGCTCATCAGATTTTTGTGTGACCTCAAGCTAGGAAGAAGAGCTGGCATGCCAGGTAACGGGCTGGAGTTTGGGGCTGATTCTCATTGCAAACAATTCAGTGAGGAAGAATTTAAAGCCTTGCACTTGGGCACAAATCATCCATGTCACAGTCATAAGATGGGAAACATGTCTGGTTAGACAAGAATTTATTTGAAAAAGACCGAGGGCTGCTCGGTGAGTCATCCATGTGATCCCATGGCCAAAGAAGCTCATGAGATACGGACCTGGCGCCCTGAGTAAGGAGACAGAGCTTCCAGCATCGGCAGCCTGGCGGCCCTCTGCTCTCACACCGTACCTTGAGGACGACGCTAAGTTCTAAGCACCGTGGATTAAGAAAGACCTTCATAGGCTGGAGAATGTTCATTGGAGGGCAACCAGGCCATTGCACAAAGCATCTAACTTCTTCACAACATCTGAGGATATTGCTGGTGTTTTAGCTGAAGAAGAGAACACCAGGATAGGATGGGAGTTGGAAGTAGGGTAAATATGTGAGCTGCACTTATGAACTGTCGGGTGCAAAAGGTGATTTGATTGGCTGGTTATAGTGGACCTGGTGAAGAAAAGGATCAACAAATTTACTTTATTTCTTTCCTTCTTTATTTCTCCTTCTCTCCCTCCCTCTCCCTCCCTTCCTCTCTCCCTCTCTCTTTTTCTCCCTCTCTCTCTCTCTCTCTCTCTCTCTCTCTCTCTCTCTCTCTCTCTCTCTCTCTCTCTCTCTCATTTCCTCTCATTTTCTCTTCC
>NC_058132.1:647685425-647717519 GCF_016433145.1 Gracilinanus agilis | reverse complement strand
CTTCCTTCCTTCCTTCCTTCCTTCCTTCCTTCCTTCCTTCCTTCCTTTTCCTGAAACTATCACAGAGAACTGTACATTTAGCTGAGAATTATCTCTTTTGGGTTCGATTTAGAGACAGCTTCACTTACACAGCAAAGAAAATTATGCAGTCCTTGATCCACAGAACTGTCTGGCTAATAGATGCATTGCATATTTGTACCTGATATGATGGTCTTGAGGTTACAAGAACTAGGGGCCAATTTGAAGATCATAGGATCATAGATTGAAAGCTAGAAAGGACTTTGGAAGTCATCTAACTCACATGAACCCCCATTTTATGGATGGGAAAACTAAGACTCAAATAGATCATATGACTTCTGTGCCACACAGATAATGGCAAAGCCAGAATTTGAATCTAAGACCCCTGACTTCTTAGTCATCATCAACTGAGTCCTCTTAACTCTTTTCCAATTGGTTGGTAGAAACAAATTACAATAGTTGGCATTTATTGAGAGCTTAAAAGTTATCAGCGTACTTTATCTACATCGTCTCGTCTGATCCTCACAAGAACCCTATAAGATCACTCTAATGAGGCATATCTCTGTCCCTGGAGATGAGTCTGTCTCTGAAATGAGCTGGGATGGTCCTCACATGACATATCTGGGAAGTCTTTCCATGTTGGTATGACTTCCCTGAATTCACTCTTGGCTGTCGGGGTGCCAGAGATCACAGGTTCCTTTCTTGCCATGGTCCCACCTCCAAAGAGAGCTTTTAGTGGGGGGCTAGAAGCTATGCCCTGACTTCACCTCGCCCCAGCCGCTAGACTCTTTTGAGGGTGGCACTCTATTGCTAATTAGGGGATTACAGTAGACGTTTGGGGTTAAAGGAGAAGATATTGATGCTCCAAGTAATCTCTTAAAATGAGATCTATTCATTAGTTGGCTTGGAAGATCCCTTGGAAGATATTGATCTAAGGGAGGGCAGCGTGGTGTCCTGAATAGAGTACTGGACTTGGAGAAGTCAGGAACACCTGAGTTCAAATCCTGCCTTAAACACATGCTAGTTTTCTGACTGATTCTGAACAAGTCACTTAACGTCTCTTGGACTCAATGACCTCCTCTGTCTAGTTGTCCTGGAGTTGTTGTGAGGGTCAGTGAGAGATGGCCTGATGTGTGTATACCCACCCACCTGTACATGATAAAGCACTTCACAAACCCCAAACTGCCGTAGAACTGCTGGTTCGCATCATCTTCATCTTCTGCATCCATCAGCGCCCACTTGGCCATTTGGTGGCGGCCTCTTTGTACACATCCTTTTCTCCCCTCGAGGCATCACCCTATCTTCCTTTGCCTCTTTTTCAGCTGTATTTATTTTTTGAGCATGGGGGCAGCTCTGGGGTCATCTTTCCATGGAAATCGACTCTCAGGAAAGGAGTCACCTCAGCCATTTACCCTGCCGTGTGACGCGAGGACTACGTGTTCGCTCTCTCCAGGATGCTTGGATTTTGAGCATTTTGGAGGCATCAAGACCTGCCCCAAGCCCGTAGGTAATTGAAGCCAATGAATCCATCAGGAAAATGCATTTATTAGGTGCTTACTATTACCAAATACTGTGAGAAGCCCTGGGGACAGAAACAGGAAAAAATGAGTCTGGATTCTCAAAGGACTCCTACTTGTGTCATGGTGGGGATAAGAGGTTTTATCTCTTGTTTATGGAATGTTTCCTGCTGGAGAGCAGGTGGGGGACACACTGGCTGACAGCTAGGCCTCCTCCAGGGGATATTAGTGGCCTTACTAGTTTATAGAACTCATCTCTGGTTTTGTTAAAAAAAATCTCAGCATCTCAGTAGAGTCCACCCTAGCAAGATAAGAGTATCCTTTAAATCTAACAAGATCATTGAGGAAAAGAGAAGGCCAGCACCGGCTGGAACACTTCAGGAAAGTCACTTCACCTCTCTTGGCCTCACTTTCCTCGTATGTAAAATGAGGGGGTTCCATTCTACGACCTCTAAGAACCATCCCACCCTGAAACTTGTCTGGTATTCCAAGGATGCTCTGAAGATTCCCAGCGCCATTGCTCTGCGTTCTCACTCCATCCTCACAGACAACAACCCTTCTTTCTCCCTCTTGGTTGAAAGTCTTCTAGACCAGCCTAGCGAGGGATTTCCCCAAACTTCCTCCACCTGCTTTTCAAATAGGAGTTGGTCTGCGGACGACAACCTTGCCGATGCCTCTTCAGATTGGTTCGGATTCAGCTTCTCACCCAAAGCTACATTCTCTAGGTAGAACCTCGGAGAAGGGAATATTCCTTCCATGCCTCCATGAGCCATCGGTGGAGTACGTCAGTGGCAGGTTGGGGATATCACCATTTTCTAAAAGGTGGAGCCAGGATTTTTCCAGCTTCCCAGATCTTTTGGTAATTTAAAATCTAACTTTCCATTTAGATGAAGATTTGCATCTGTGACTGGAAATGTACTACATTGAGCAATAATAATAATAATTTCAAAGTGGCTCCTTTTTCAATTTGAGGAAAATCTGTTTTGCTACATTTAGGTCAATTCATCAAAGAAAGCGTGCCTGCCTCCTTAATAAAGATCTACAACAACTTTAGGGTCTGTTTTAATGCAAAAGATGGAAAAGAATTGTACTTGGGAATGTAAATATTGTCACTATAGATTTAGGCATGGAATTGAGAGTTAAGTACGATTCTCTCATTTTACAGATGAGGGAACTGAGGCCCGTAGAGGTTCAAAGATTTGGCCATCGTTCATATAGGTAGGAAGCAGCGAGCTGGGATTTTAATGCAGGGCCTCTGACTTCCAGTCTAACATTCTTTCTTCTGTACCATATGGCCTCAATAAAGAATATTTTCGAGCCAAGCTTAAGGTCAATATGGTTTAAAGTAACTTAAAAATGATCCTTTGGGGGAAATGGCAAAAACTATAGTTTTTAAAACCCCCAAGTTATAAGTTTTATGTCTTTCCCTATATTTACCTAATCTATTAAAATAGGATATATTCTATAGATTGCCGATCATGTCAAGAGACTTTGGATAGAATGTGATATTAGTTAGGATAAAGGTCAATTGATAGACTGACTGACTAACAAGTCAAATCCCCCTGGAACACAAATAATGACCTGGAGAGCCCCAAACTCAGTGGAATGAGCTAATGGTCTTGCAATTCAGACAAAGATGGAAATGGCGAATGGGGATAGTTATGTCTGGATGTTTGGTGGATCTGCTCTCACACTGAAAGGAGGGGCAGTAGATTTACCCAGAATATGAAGAGCTCAATAAATACATCTCATGGCCTCAATTTCCCTCCTGCAAAATAAAGGAACTGGATTAGAGAACATCCAAAGTCCCTTCTAGTTCTGGAATTCTATCTTTGAATATCTCCTTTTCATTTTTAATATTCTATATTAATAGTTAATTCTATTTTCAAGCTATAAAATTCTATGTAGCAACCACTTTCTTTTTGAGCTCTGAGAGTCTAGGTTGTCATCTTTTTATTTTCTAGCTCTAATATTCCATGTTCTAATATTCTACACTGTAACTGTTCTATTTTCAAAGAATCATTTCAGCACTAACATTCTGTTTTAACATTCCAGATTCTATGTTCCCTTTCAGTTCTAACATTTGATGATTCTATGATTATCCTTTCCCCATCTCTTACTGGAAGTGAAGTAACAGCCTATGTCTCTTTTGGTTTTTCTATGACGTGGATAATTAAATGTATGCTGAGCTGAATATTTTAGACAATTTCTAGCTGTTAAAAATAGAAAAGCAAAGTGACGATCCCACAAATGTTAATGGCAAAATTGAGGATGTTTATCACGGATAAAATGATGTTGGAATATTGGAGTGATGTTGGAACTTAAAAGAAATGAAAATATTCTAAGTAGCACTAACTTACCCTCATCTGAATACATGAAATACATTTATTAAAAGATAGATTCGCAAGTATGCATAATACATCGCACTTGTGCTGAGTTACTGTGACAATAATGAAAATGATACTTTTTTTTTGGCTTTGAATTTAAATTGGCTTGGAGCTCACACTGCGATATAACAATCCATATATTTGTTTCCTGGTTTATAGAGAAAAAGGTGATTTGGGGAGCCAAAGAAAAAGAATCTGCACAAGCCTTCCTCACATTTATAAAAATATTATTTCCAAACCATAAGTCAGGAAACGAGAATGGATAAGTCATTTGAAATTCATAGAGGAATGGAATTCCTATATGACCCATGAAATATTGGACTGTGATCAGCTGTCTGATCTCAGGTAAGTAACATAAACTGTCTAGGTTTTAGAATCCTTCTCAATCAATCAACAAGGATCTATTTAAGTACCAACTCTGTACCTAGCACTGTGCTAAGTGTTTTAAAATAGGGTTGTTGGATTAGATCTGGATTTATTAATTGTTTGGAAAGTTTTGTCTCAAAAGTCTCCAAAAAGGTGGCCATCCCCGTATCTCTCCCTCTTTGATATCTTCTACATGGTTTCATAGGAGGAAAGGGAACACTCCTTTGGATCCACTTTACTCATATGAAAATATGATGGTGTCCCTGCTGCCCAGAGGCTCTACCATGAACAGTCATGGCGAACCAAAGGGGGAATGAAAAGTTTACTCATTAAAAAAAAATTGGAACTGGATGACCTCTAAGGTCCCTTGCAGTCCTAAAATCCTCTGATTCCAAGTCTAACTAACTAACAAATAAACAAACAATAGTAATAGAACAAGTGTTTGGAGAATATCATATATATTCTCCAACATTCAACACTTTGTGTAGGTGATGTGAGAAAGAGAAGGGTAAAACATGGTCCCTGCTGCCCTGCTGGTTAGGATGGCACACACCTGTAACTAGCTACCAAGGAGGTTGAGGTTGGCAAATTGCTTGAGGTCAAGAGTTCTAAGCTGCGGTGGGTTATGCCCCCAATCAGCTTCTGCACAGGTCCAGCATCAATATGGCGAGCCCTCCTTACCATGTTACCCTTGTTGTTGTTCAGTCATTTTCAACTCCTTATGACCCTATTTGGCCATTTGGATTCTTCTTGGGAGAGATACTGGAATGGCTTGCTGTTTTTCCCCCTCCAGTTCATTTTACTGATAAGGAAACGGAGGCAAATAGTATTAAGTAATTTTCCTAGGGTCACACCGTTAATAAATGTCTGGGGTCAGATTTTAACTGAAGAAGAGGTCTTCCTGATTTTAGACTTGGCATTCTATCAACTGTGCTACCTAGCTACCCACCATTTTTGCTAAAGGAGGGGCAAATGAGCTCAGGGTTAAAATAATGGTCAAAGCGCCTTTGTTGATCAGTAGTGGGCCCATGAGTAGCCCCTGTACTTTCAGCTTCAGAGAGAGAAGGAAAGGGAGAAGGAGGATGAAGAGAAGAAGGAGGAGGAGGAGAAGGATGGGGAGGACAAGGAGAAGGAGAAGAAGAAGAAGAAGAAGAAGAAGAAGAAAGAGAAGGAGAAGAAGAAGGAGAGGGAGAAGGAGAGGGAGAAGGAAATGGAGGAGGAGGATGAAGAGAAGAAGGAGGAGAAGAAGAAGGAGAAGGAGAAGGAGGAGAAGGAGAAGAAGGAGAAAGATTATACAATGGTTTTAAATTTAATCCTTAACTCAGTGATTTATTTCCCAACCCAGGGTCTTCCCTAAGAACATAGGAAAGAAGTCCCCTAATATCTTTGGTGTCCTTTCTTCATCTACTTTCCTGTAAGAGGTGAGGCTAAGTATTAAGAAAGAACAAGATTATTAAAGAGTAGTAATAACTAGGCATTAGCATAGATAGTCTTAGGGCTAGGTGGCAGAGTGGATAGTTCCCTAGGTTTAGAGTCAGGAAGGGTTAAACCTATTCTCAGATATTTACTAGCTCTGCGACCCTGACTAAGTCATGTAATTCTGTTTGCCTCAGTTTCCTCATCTGTAAAATGAACTGGAGAAGGAAAATGGCGAATCACTTCAGTATCTCAGCCAAGAAAACCACAAATGGTGTCATAAAGTGTTTAACACCACTGAAATGACTGGACAATGATGATAGTCCTTTCTAGTCCACTTCTCCTCCCAACATCCTACACCTTGCCTACGACTCACAATCCAGGTAACAATTTGGGGCACTCATGCTTCTTTCTGAAGGAAATCCACTATAAGCAGTTTCCACCATAATGGGTACTTCACCTCTCTTTCATCCCCGTCTTGCTGGTGATTTTGTTGGTTTCTTGGATCAACTCCCATAGGCAGCACATTCGTTGTCCTACATTATCTCAACACACTCCTCAGGGCTGGCTAGCAGCACAACATTCCGAGTTATAGACCTCCTGAGCTCCATTCACATCAGGAAGCTCCCTTTTCTTTCATTCCTCTATGCCTCATGCTAATCCCCATCCAATGAAAGTAGATGGGGAAGTGAGTCATCTGCTGGGAAGCTCCATCTCTCTTCCCGTTGGAACTCACATCCCTTTCAATTTGTGTCAAATGTACTTGTAATAGGAGTTAAAACACTGAACAATAGGTACAGAATATTCAAAGCCACAAATGTAACCTTTGGCTCATGGTCTCAACTCTGAATATACATGGATGAGATTTAAATGGAGAAATATCTCCCTTTTAATTATTGTTAAAGTTCAGAATTTACCCAAGTTTTCACTTTTGAAAACATTTAAATTTGGCCTTTGCCTCTCTCTCCATAAGAACGCTCCTCTGCCTCTCTACTCTCAGCAACTGATGAATCAATTAAAATATTTAAAACAAAGAACAAGTTTATTAAAGTAGGAATAACATTAAACCCAGAAATAGCTCTTACTGATGGTGATCTCTCTCCCATCTAAGACTCAACACTATCCACAAAGTCATATATATCAGTTCTTGATTTAGTACTTAGCTCCAGTAGACCTGAGAGCTCAGTGAAAGGGTAGAACCTCTGATTACTCGCCGTCTTCTCTCTGAGGTCCATTGGCTTGCTTTTCATTACTGATGATACCAAGTTGGGCACTCTTTATGCCTCTCAAATGCTTATTGACTGGGATTAACCATAGTCTCTACAATGTATTAAACTCTCCCTCTGGGCTGGCTCTCCCAGTTCACACCAGACTACCGATTTTTATTTGTCCCTGGAAGGTGGTTGATTTTTGCTTCTCAGGATTCTGGGGGTAATTGAGGGGCTGTTTTCTAACACTAATTCATGACTTCCTACTGTTGTGCTTCCCATTTATTACTAGACAGAAAACCTTAATTACATTTTAGAAACAGATATCTATTAAGGTGGCATAGTAAAATCAGTTACTGTAAGTCACTCCTCCCTCCAAAGTCTTGGGAATCCTCTTCCACAAATCCAGAAGAGAGTGAGTTTAAGCTTAGAAGGCACACATGGCAAAGAAGTATCATATTTACTGGTCTGATGGAAGTTCTCATCAATACTCTTTAGGTGAATAGAATTCTTGGCTGGACTCGTAATTAGTGCCTTAAAAAAAAAACAAAACTGTCAGTTCCACATTCTCTCCATTGCTTCATTCCTCCTCCACCCATTGATAAGGCAAGAAATAGAATAGTTACATATATACAGTTATGCAAAACATTTCTCTATTAGATAGTTTCTGAATAACAAAAGCAAGAAAAGTAAAGAAAAAAGAAAAAATAAGCTTCCATCTGCCCGATGAGTCCATCGGTTCTTGATGTGGAGGTAGATAGAATTTATATCCTGAGTCCTTTGGAGTTGTGGATTATTGTGAGTTACTAAATCTTTTACAGTTGATTTAATATTGATGTTACTCTTAGCTCTGGCTCACTTCATTTCGCATCTCAATTTATAAAGTTCTTCCCAGATTTTTCTGAAACTATTGACATTATCTTTTTTCTCAGCACAATAGTGTTCCATCACATTCATACACTGTAAGTTGTTAAGCCATTCCTTAGTTGATAGAAACTCCCCCCACTCAGTTTCTATTTTTTTGCTACCACAAAAAAAATCAGCTACAAATATTTTTGTACATCTGAGTCTTTTTCCTTTTTTAAAAAAATCTTCTTGAGGTAGTGGTATACCTGGATTAAAGGGTATGCACAGTTTTAGAACCATTTGGGTTCCAAAATGTTCTCCAGGATGGTTAGACTAGTTCACAGCTCTACTGACAGTGCATTAGTGTTCCTGTTTTCTCACATCCTCTCCAGCTTTTGTTATTTTCCTTTTCTGTCAATATTAGCCTTTCTGATGGATATGAAGTGTCTACGTGTGAGTTGTTTTAATGGGGATTTCTCTAATTATTAATGATTTAAAGTTTAAATATTTGGTCCCTATTTATAATTTGGCTCAGTTCTCCATATATTGGAGGAAAGATACATTTATCAGAGAAACTTGCTGCAAACTTTACTCCAGTTTTCCTATTTTTCTTCTATTTTTGGTTGCATTGCTTTTGTTTGTGAAAAAAAAAAAGAATTTTATGCAATCCAAATTCTTTGTTTTACCTCCTATGAAGCTCTTTGTCCCTTTCTAGATTATAAAAACCTTTCTCTATCCAACAATTTGACAGGTAATTTCTTCCACGGTCCCCTAATTTGCTTATAATATCCTTCTTTATATCAATATCATGTGCCCATTTTGAGTTTATTTGGGCATATAGTGTAAGATGTTGACCTATGCCTAGTTTTTACCAGACTTTTTTTTCAGTTTTCCCACCAGTTTTTGCCAAAATACTATATTTTTGCCCTAGGATTTAGATTTTAGAGTTTGTCAAATACTAATGTGTTTATTTGATTCTATTCTATTCCATTGATCATCTGCTAGTGTGAAGCCCCTTTCTTCATGTTTTTAAAATCGATTCCCTAGATATTCCCTTTTGTTCTCTCAGATGAATTTTGTTATTATTTTTCCTAGCTCTCTAAAGTAATTATTTGGTATTTTTGTTCCCCCAGGATTTTATGTTGTCTGCAGTTATTTTTTTTCAATTACATCGAGAAACAAAATTTGACGATTGTTATCTGACACTGCAACTCAGATTCTCTCCCTCCCTCTCTCCTCTCCCTGAGGCAGTAAACAGTCTTATATGTTATACCAATACTGTTATGCAATACATATTTCCATATTTCTCATGCCATGAAAGAAAACACATATCACACCGACAGTAAAAAAACTCATGAAGTAAATAAAATGAAAAAATGGTATGCTTTGATCTGCAATCAGACTCTAACAGTTTCTTCTTTTTTTCTGGATGGTATTTTTCATCATGAGTCTGTTAGGCTACCTTGAAACCTTGCATTGTTGATAATATTTTAGTCCTTCACAGTTGATCTTGTACAATATTTCTGTTTCTGTATACAGTGTTCTCCTGGTTCTCTTCACTTCATTTTGCATCAGTTTATACAAGTCTTTTATTTCTTATCCAGTACCAAATTCTTTTGTAATAGTTTGATAGTGTGAGACATCTTTCTTCATATTTTTAAATGGATTCCCTTGAAATTCCCTTTTGTTTTCTCAGATGAATTTTGTTATTATTCCTCCTAGTTCTATAAAGTATTATAAAAGAATTTGGTTCTGGATAAGAAATAAAGCTCTAGGTTTTTCTGAGCTCATCCTGTTTGCCATTTCTTATGGTACAATAATATTCCATGACAACCACATACCACAACTTGTTCAACCATTCCCCAAACGATGGACATCTCTTCAATTTCCAATTCCTTGTCATCACCAAAAGAGTTGCTAATAATATCTTGAACAAATAGGTCCTTTGCCCCTACCTCTGATCTTTCGGGGATATAGACCTAGTAGTGGTATTATTGGATTAAAGGACATGCACTCTTTTGTGGCCACATTGCTCTTTAGAATGGTTATAAAAGTTCACAGTTCCAACAGTGTAGTAATGCCCCAATTTTCCCACATTCCTCCCAACATTTATCAGTTTCCTTTTTGGTCATATTAGGCAATCTGATAAGTGTGAGATGGTATCTTAGAGTTGTTTTAATCTTCATTTCTCTAATCAACAATGATTTGGCATATGTTTTCATGTAACTATGGAGAGTTTTAATTTCTTCTTCTGGAAACTGCCTTCTCATATCCTTTGACCATTCATCAACAGGGGAATGCTTTGTATTCTTATCAATTTGAGCCATTTCTCTGTCGGTTTGAGAAATGAGACCTTTGTTAGATATGGGATATAAAATCGTTTCCCATTTTTTTTTGTTTCTCTTCTAATTTTGGTTGCTTGGGTTCTGTTTGTACAAAATCTTTATAGTTTGATGCAACCAAAATTATCCATTTTGCTTCTCATGGTGTGCTGCTCTAGGTCACGTTGGGTCATACGTTCTTCCTACATCCCTAATTCTGTCAAGTACGCTTTTCTGTGTTCCTCTGATTTGTTCATGGAATCACCCTTTATATCTAGCTCAAGTATCTGTTTTCTATTTACCTTGATATATGCTGTGAGGAACTGATCCATGCCTGGTTATTTTAAAAGGAATTTCTCTTCTGATGGGGATTGATCGATAATATTTCAAAATGCTAATTATTTTTGTGAGTTTATTTTATATCCTGTAACTTTGCTAAATTTGTTGATTGTTTCAACCTGTTTTCGAGTTGGCTTGGATTCTCCAAGTAAACCAACATAGCATCTGCAGAAAGCGATAGTCTTGTTTCTGCGTGGTCTGTGCTTATTCCTTCTGTTTCTTTTCCTTATCTTATTTCTATAGCTAGCATTTCCAGTGCACTATTGAACAGCAATGGCGATAATGAGTATTTGTCCTTGTAGCATCCCAAAGCTTCCTGTTCTCAGTTTTCCCCCGGCTCAGCTCCTGCTACAAGAGGCAGAGCGGCGAGTCACCCATGGGAAGTGGAAATCTTCCAGGCTTTCAAAGGTCACAGGGATTTTTTTTCCCTTCTGCTCAGTGTAGGAGTGAGGAGAGAGCCTTACTGCTCCCTGCTCCCTGCCCCCACATCCCTGGCTGCCCTCTGCTTCCAAGAGCAAAGATCTGACTCATCCAGGCACTCTCAAAGCAGATGCTAAACTATTCCTTTTGGCATCTCCTTCTCATTCTTTCATTAGAAGCCCAAAGGTGTGTCTAATTCTTTTAGCCAATCCCAATATGTTGAGTCACCTGATTTCGGGTAATAGCTGGAAGAACTTCTTTCCTTCTCAGCTCATTTAAGGAATTATTCACACCTTCCACTGATTGACTCAGAAGAGGTGCTTGTGAATTGTGCCTGCTTATTTGGAGCCTCAGATGGAATCGCTGATGCTGTAACTCAGCGAAGTGGGCATGCTCACCTGATAAAGGTATCAGGATCTAAAATAGCTCACTGGTCACACGAATCGATGCTCTTAAAGGAGTTCCTTTCCTGATGCTCAGAGCTGCCTTGCAATCTAGTTACCAACCCAGCCCTGCGTGGTAGATCTCTTGGACTCATGGGGAAATCCATTTTTCCCAAAGAGAGGGAAAGTGGGCCGTCCAGTGAGCCATGGGTGCCCGTTGGTCCTCCTTCTTCCTAAGGCCCCCTTCTCTCTTCCAAGGGCACTCAGACATCCAAACGAGGCCAACACAACACGGCCTCCTGGATACCCTCCAAGGAGTTGCTTTAAGAAGGACATCAAAATGATTTGAAATGAACATGGCCAATGCCCGACTCTAGTCATTCAGTAAGACTTTATTTAGCCTCTGGATTGGGGGGTTGGTTTGCTCGCTGAGGCTGCCAATTTAGAGACAAACAAGAAACAGCCCCTGGCCTCCAGGATTTATGTTCTCTTTGTAGTTTGAGGAACTAAAAAAAAAGCTGTTTCTCCTTGTTTTGTTGTCTTTTTGCACGCTTTGGTGGTGTAGTTAATGAGTGGTGAACTGGAGTCCTTTTCTGGAATGATGACAAATTCTGACTTGGAGGAGGAACTGGATAGAAAGAAAACTGGTTGTGGTCAGATTAGTCTGAATTTTAAAAGAAAAAAATGTACTTGAGAGTCTACTTGGCCTCTCACAACATTTAGTTGTGTACTAAAGGATAAGAGGCCCTGGCACTGGGAACTCTCCATCGAGGAAGCTCCCTTTACTAAGGCACCCACGCTGGAAACTTCTCAGCGGTTCCGTTTGAGGAAGGTGCCCCCCCCTGCCGCCCAGAGCTTAGGGATGCCCGCCTGGGGGTTCGGGGCCAGAGACAGAGCTGGCGCTCGGATCATCTCTGTCTGCCGGGTCACACGGCCTCTTCTACAGAAGCCTCGGCAGATACACACACACACTCTCATAGATGGGGCTCAACCAAGAGAGGCCTCATTTCACCCAAGGGGAAATTCCCCAAAGTCCAGTATGTGGAAGAACCAGCTTCCCCCTACATTCTGCAAGAAAGTCTTTCTCTTTCCCTTTCTCCTCCCTGAAGCTGGTCTCAAAAGAGGTTTGGGACAAGGCGTCCTCACCTTCTCTCCACTGCGCCCATTGCTGAGCCAAGTTCTGTTGGGTGGCCTTGGGTTTCTCAGAAGAGCCCGTACAGCTTTGTGGGGTGGCTGCGTTCAGCATAGAGGTGCCCCCAAAGGGAACGTCCCAAGGATTCCATCCTCAATGGGAAATCTTTGTTCCATTGAGACTCAGAAGAGAAAGGCCTCCATGACACCTATCTTTCATGGGTACCTGTCTTCCTGCTTGGAACCTTGCTTGGGTTAGGTCTGGTGATAAAAATCCACAAGCATTTATTAGGCACCAATACGTGCCAGGAACTCTAGCAGGAGTTGGGACTACAAGTCAAAAATTAAAACAATCCCTGATGTGACAGAGCTTCCATTCTTTCATCATTACAAATCAGGGCAGTTGAGTAGTTCATGGAATACAAAGCCAGGCCTAGAGATGGCAAGTCCTGAGTTCAGATCTGACCCTAGGTACTTGCTAGCTGTGTGACCCTAGACAAGACACTTAACCCCTATTGCCTAGCTCTTACCTCTCTTCTGCCTTGGAACCAATATTTAGTATCAATTCTAAGACAACAGGTAAGAGGCTTTTAAAAAACAATTCCTATTCCTTTCCTTTTTGGGGGTTTTTAATTTTTGTTGATAACCTTTTATTTATTTATTTTTTAAATTATTCTTTTCTTGGTTTGCCTTTTTTATTTTTTTATTTTTTTTAAACCCTTACCTTCCGTCTTGGAGTCAATATTGACTCCAAGAGTGGTAAGGGTAGGTAATGGGGGTCAAGTGACTTGTCCAGGGTCACACAGATGGGAAGTATCTGAGGCCAGATTTGAACCTAGGACTTCCTGTCTCTAGGGCCGGCTCTCAATCCACTGAGCCACCCAGCTGCCCCTGTCTTTTAAAACCTTTTAAAAAGATATTTTATTTTACCAATCACAGGTAATAGCAATTTTCTGCCTAGATTTTCTGAAGTTATAAGATCCAAATTGTCTCCTTCCCTCCCCCTTCCTGGAGATGGTAAGCAATTTCATCTTGGTTATACATGCATTATTATGAAAAACCCATTTCTATATTCTTCATTGTTGTAAGTGAATGCTCACATAAAATCAACCCCCCCCCCAAATCAAAACCCAAATAGACTAAAGTGAAAAAAGTCTGTTTTGATCTGCATTTCTATTCCAACAGTTCTTTCTCTGGAGGTGGAGGGCATTCATTGTCCTAAGTCTGTCCCAATTGTCCTGCATCATTGTGTTGCTAAGAGTAGCCAAGTCTTCCAGTGTTGCAGCTCCTGTGTCCAATGTTCCTCTGGTTCTGCTTACTTCACTCTGCATCAGTTCATGGAGTCTTTCCGGATCTTTCCGAAATTGTCCCGCACATCATTTCTTACAGCGCAGTAGTATTCCATCATCAGCGTATGCTATAATTTGCTCAGCCATTCCCCAATGGATGGACATTCCCTCAATTGCCAGTTCTTTGCCACCATGAAAAGGACTTCTGTAAATATTTTTGTACAAGTAGGTCCTTTCCCAAAAGCAAGAGTTTTTTTAAATCACAAATCAAGGTTATTCTCTCTCTTATTACATGTCAGGTAATCTTATTGTAGTCTAGCATATGGATAGGGAATGTGTATAGTATTTTCTGTCTCCCTGTTCAGATGAACCTCTTCACAGTCATTCATGGGAGCTGCCAGATACAAGAAGGATCATTTAAAAAATAAATAAATAAAAAAATAAAAAAAATAAAAAAAATAAAAATAAAAAAAAAAAAAAAAAAAAAAGAAGGATCATTCAGGCTGAAAAGAGAAGAGGAAGAGGAGATGCCGGACTGTATAGGACCTTACGTAAGTGAGAATCCTAGGAATATCGACCTCTCTGGGGAACCACAATGCAAAGAGGAGTCCTTGTCAGATGGAGATGGAGAAAAGGTTACAGAAACTCAGAAGAGAGGAGCAAGATGATGGAGGAATGACATGCTCGCAGAAGAGATCTGGCACCGAGCCGGAATGAGGTGGCGCAAACCATGAACCTTGCCCTTGCTGGCACTACGGCTGCCAGTCTCTTGTTCTGAGACACCCATCAAAGAGGTAGTATTAGAGGGAAGAGCTACCATTGGGCCAACTACGAAGTAGGCTTATTTGATAACCTCCAGAAATGAGAAAAAAAAGTTTTCTGTAACATGTCTGTATTATTTTAGGGTCAAGTATCCCCACTCCCCATTCTCTATGTCCTGCTATTCTGAGGGCTGGCAGAGGAGTCAAGGACCCTTTAGGGAAAGCAATGGTAGTTGGATATATTGGTGGTTCCATTATTTACCCTGGAAGAGGCATGAGCCAGAGATTTTGAGAGATCTGTCCAAACTGCAATTCTTATTTGCAAGAGCTCCCAGAACAGTTTCCATTGTGTAAGGTCTGAGGCTCAATAGAGATATACAGGTGACCTATACAGGGGAAATAGCTTTGAAGAATTTTAAAAAATGGAATTTGCTGTACTTGAGTAAAAAGGGTTTTCCTTTCTTGGTAATAGGGCGTCAGGTGAAACTTATGATTTCATTTTCATAGGGAGCTACCAGCTGAGGAAACTCCCTCTGCCAATGTAGATTGGGACAGTCTCTTTAAGTAATATTCTTAAAAGACTGTCTAGAGCACTTGGAGTTAAATGATTTGACTAGGTTCACATAGAAAATATGTTAGAGGTAGGACTTGAACTCAGATCTTCTTTGTTCCTGAGATAATGCTCTATCGGCAACAAACTTCCATTGAGTAGGAACTCTTATTCACCATACCTTCAAGTTAATTGGGTGAGTGTGAACATGTAGTTCTTTGAATAAAATAAGTTGATGAAAATTTACCTGTCTCTTAAGATTTTCATCACATTCCCTTTGCATATGCATATGTATATTTCTCATGAAAATATGATGGAGATAAGTCAATAGTCACAAAAGTCTGTGGATCACTCCAACAGGGTAATAATCAAATCTGTTATCTTTTGAATTCTTTTCTATCTTTAAGATATCCTGAAAAGAGATCTTTGAATCCCTTCAAACTGGGCGGTCTCTGGTAAAAGGACTGAATGTCCCTGGTTAGGTGGAGTCCACTTTTGGAGATTTCTTCTGAAAAAGCCAACTCCACTTCCTCATTCCCCACCAGTCTAATTTATTGATGCTGGAACTGCTGTGTGCAGAGTTTACCTTCTACTGAGGGCAACAACACACAGATGATCATGTCAAAGCAGGATAATCTGAGGAGGAAGGAGAGAGCAGTACCACCGGTTTCTGCGGATCAGGAAGGTTTCCTTCTAGGAGATGATAGCAAAGCCAAGTGTTTAAGATAAGATAGGGAGGGATTTTAGGAGGGAGAGGGCATAAAGGAGGGCACCTCAGGAAACTGGAGAAAAGGTGAGAGCAGCCAGTAGCTCAGCCTGGCAGGAATATGAATTGTAGGAAGAGAGCTGAGCACTTTGTTTGAAAAGGGAAGCTCGGGCCAGATTTCTGAGGCATTTAAATTCTAGCCTCAGGGATTTGTATTTTATCTGGGAGGTAGCAGGATACCCCTGAAGCTTCTGGAGCTGTGAAGAGAACAATCACTTATTAAGTACCGTCTATAAGCCAGGCTTCTGCTTAGCACTTTTCATCTCATTAGATCCTCACAATAACCCTTCAGGTAGGTGCTATTGCTATGCCCATTATCCAGTGGAGGAATCTTAGGTAGACATAGGTGAAGTGGCTTGCCCTGCATTATACAACTAGTCTTGAACTCAGGTCTTCTTGACTCCAGACCTCGCTCTCTATCCTGTGCCACCTAGCTGCTTTAGCAGGGGATGGATATGGTTGTGTCTGTGCTCTGGGAAGGCTACATGAGCCACTATGTGGAGGATGGATGGGAAAAGAGAAAGACTAGAGGCAGTGAAACCATGGGGCAAGTTTTTGTCTAGTGTTTGGGAGAGACCAGATGAGGCCCTCAACTAGAATAGTGGCTAAGTAGAGAGAACAGTCAAGTCCTGGCACCTACCTGGATATGGGCAGAGGCAAGGGGAGATGTGAAGCTGAATTTGATTGGAAAGATGAGTTTAGAAATAGAAAATAGTGTGTTGAAGGAGTAAGTTTAGAGGAGATCAGTCATGAGCTCAGGATGGGACACATTCACTTGAGTTGCTTATAGGACATCTTGTTGGAAACAGGCCAATGGTGATATAGGAGTGACCCTTTAGAGAGAAGCAAGGATGGAAATTTACTATAAATCTGAGAACCATCAACCTATAGATATTCATTGAACTCATGGGAGGTAATAAGATCTCCAAGAAAAGAGAGAGACAGACAGAAAGAGAAAGACACACACACACACAAATAGGCAGACAGAGACAGAGAGACAGAAGAGGATCTAGGATAATATATTAGGAAACACCCATGTTTAGTGGAGAGGACATATATGATAATCTAGTGAAGGGGATTGAAGAATGTCAAAATGTGTAGGAGAACCATAAATGCCAATGTGATGGAAACCTGGGAAGAAGAGAGAATTCATGATGAAAGCATGGCATCAAAAGATAATGGTCCAAGAATGAGGATTGAGAACAGACCACAACATTTTTTCAATGAAGAGCTTATTGACAATGTTTGAGAGCATAGTTTCTTTTGAATGGGTGGTCAGAAAACAGATTGCAATGGGTTAGGAAATGGGAAGGAAGAGATGAGTGGAAGCAATGAGTATAAACAGTGTTTTCTAGGAAGGAAAGGCAAAGGAGAAAAAAATATAGGATGATAGCTTGAGGGGAGAGTAGGAGAATGGAAAAGGTGAAGGAATCCTGGATAGTTTTGTGGGCAAGAGGGAAGGAACTTGTAGATAGGGAGAGGTCAAAGATGAGAATATGGTGATAACTGAAGATGTAAGTTGTCAGAGGTGATGAAAAGGGGTGTGATCAAAGACAGAAGTGGAGAGGTTGGTCTTGGAGAAGATAAGGGACAATTTTCATCAGAGATGAAAACAAAGGAGGAGAGATCAGGTAGGGAGAAGAGATCATTTAGCAATGAGAGACTGAGTTGCAGAATAGTAGAGGGAGCTTATATGTCAAATGGCCTCTCTCTCTCTCTAATGCTTTATTTTCCCAACTAAATGTAAAAACAATTTTTGACATTCATTTTTTAACATTTTGAGTTCCAAATTGCAATTTGACATTGATTATACATTTGCTATCATACAAAACGTATTTCCATATTCATCATCTTGTAGAAGACACAAAAGAACAAACCAAAATAACATGGAGAAAATAAGGTAAAAAATGGTATGCTTCAGTCTGCATTCAGACAGCATCAGTTCTTTTCTCTGGGAGGTATTTTTTCATCATGAGTTTTCTGGGATTGTCTTAGATCATTGTCTTGCTGAGAATAGCTAAGTCCTTCACAGTTGTTCATCATATATTATTGCAGTTGGTGTATAGATTGCTCTTCTGGTTCTGTTCACTTCAATCTGTATCAGTAAATGTTCTTTATTATCTAAACAAAGTGAAGTCTTCTTCAGAGAGGTCTAGAGAGAAAGTGGTGCACTAGACTTAAGAGAAGAGAAATTTCAGTGGGGAGTGAAATAGTCAGTCAATTAGGGAAGAAATAAAGTATTGATTTGTAGCAGTGAATATCCTCTGAATTTAAATAAGAACTTATAGTTGGTATAGAAAACAGGGATGAGTGATTGTTAGATTGATTAATGATAGGTCAAGGTGTCGATTGGAAAAGACTTTCCATTTAACTTTGGTATTTTCATCAGAAATGTTTGAAAGTCCTCTATTTCATTAAATATCCATTTCCTTAGGGGATTATACTCAGTTTTGTTGGTTGTTTATTCTTGGTTGTAATCTCAGTTCCTTTGCTCTCTGGAATGTTATATTCTAAATCTCTGCTCCTTGAATATGGCAACTGTCAAATCTTGTGTGATTCTGACTGTGGAATCACAATATTTGAATTGTTTTTGTTTTTATTTTCCATTGGCTTCTTGCAATATTTTCTCCTTCACTTGGAAGCTCTGGAATTTGGCTATAATATTCCTGGGAATTTTCATTTTGGGATCTTTTTTAGGAGGTAATCAGTGGGTTTTTTCAATTTCTATTTTACCCTCTGGATTTAAGATATTGGGGCAGGTTTTTTTTTACTAGCAATCCAGAACTGCTTGTGGGCAATAGAGTTATGAATCAGGGTCAGCTGCTTCACTCTGGGCCTGAGCTCACCCAGGTGACACAGACTTCTCCTATGGACCTCCCAAATTATTTTATGCTGGAAAAACGTCTCTCTTGGACCTTTTCCTGTCTCTTCTGGTCCAAAATTGATTTGAGATATTATTTTGAAGTTGTTAGTGGGGGAATGGTGAGTCTCAGCATGTACTCTGCCATCTTTAAAAATGGTTTAGATTGGGTCTCCCCCTTGAGAAGTGCGGTGTCCACTCATAGGCCTGATCCCAAGACTGTTTGTCTTGAAAATTGACCTGCTCCATTTTTCCATCCTATGCCAGTGTCTCCTCCTTAGGCAGTCTTGTACCTCTCCTTCTTCTCCCCCTGTTGGAGATCTACCATATTGGTGCCAGTCTTAGTGCCAGCATCTGGTCTGCTTTCTCCTTTCTGCTGCTCTGAACTCCTAAGCTTAAGTCATTTGCCAGCATTAGTTTCCTCAGTAGCAGGAATGACCAGCTCAGGTTTGTTCTATAGCAGATGGGTCAAAGTTGCTGCTGGCAATACTCCCAAAGACAGGCTTAATCAGATTAAAATGTAATTGGGAAATATTTAACAAAATTAAATTTAAAAGTAATGAAATCAAGATAATGTTACATTAAAAAACTAAGGCAATATGAAGCTGCAAGGATTCTTATGCATGAATTAGTGATCCCAGCTTCTATTTGAGTTTGACAGTTTGAATTCATGTAGAATAGTCTATATAATTCTTCCTCATTCAGTCTTCACTCTGGCCAGACTGGCCTCCTACATTCCATCTTCCAGCATTGCACCATTGAAATGACTGCTCCTTCTACCCAGAATGCACTCTCTGTCTCTTTGCCTCTTGGAATCCCCAGGATTCCCCTTCTAGGATCAGCTAAATGCCATTTCCTATGAGAGGTGGGTTGCTGTTAGTATTCTTCCTCACTCATGCCCTCCTCCCCAGTTTCTGTCCATTTACTTTTTATTATGTCTTTATTTAGCTCTGTGTCTACTATTTCCACTAGGAGAATGTACACTCTCTCTTTCCAACAAAAGTTATTCTATATTGACTTTGTCAGTGGTTTATAATTATTTGCTTGTGTGTTTTCCCTCTGTAGAATTTAATGTCCTTGAGGGCCCAGGCTGTTTCATTGTTGTGTCCCCAGTACTTAACACAGTGCCTGGCCCATGATTACTTTATAATGCTTATTTAATTGACCCTCAGTCAAATCTGTGCAATTATATATAAATGCCTACATAGGTAAGTAGAAGCGGCATCTATATTCTGCGTACTGTTATGCACACGATTCATTGTTTGCTGGTGCTCCTAGAAGGCCAGTGTGTACATGTGTGTTGTGTGTATGAGCATTTATGCCCATTTTCTTTCTCAGGAGATTCATAACCCCTAACAAGATAATAAAGAGCAGACATGGTCCAATGGAAAGAATGCCAGCTCTCCAATCAGAGGACCTGGGATTATATCCTGCTCTGACACTTCAAATTTACATGACTGGAATAGTCACAACCTCCCAAACCTCCATTTCTTCCTCTCAAATGAGAGTGTTGGACTAAATGGCCTCTGGAATCCCCTTCTGGCTCTCCATCTAGGAACTGCTGATCCAATATGGCGTCTGAAGGTTTCCAAAGTAAACATAGCTATTGACACACCAGTCTCTTTGGATCTTCAGAAGAGTCATACCAGGAAATATTCTCCTTATTTTTTTGAGCAGAGTGGGAAGCTAAGAGGACTTGCCTATAGTCTTAGAGCTCTCACATCTATCCTTGCTCCCTCTGGAGATAAAATTGGACTCTGTTATGTTTATTGATTTATGTGGATTGACATAGAACTGGGGGAACCTCCTTTTCAAAATCTCCAGATCACCCCCTGAAAAAGGTTTGTAGCCTTTCACATGTATGATGCCTGCATCTGGTTGTACTACAGTTCTGTAGGTGATTGGAAGGATAGTTACAGGAGCTGCTTCAGCCCCTGCAACCTCTTGTTGTTCAGGGATCTCATCTTTGACTTGTTTCATATCACCCCCCCTTTTTTGTTGTGACAGCATTCTCAATGATCTCTAGTTGCATTATTGTTTTAGCATCTAGGTCCTTCCCTTCCCTGATCTGCCTGTTGATTTAAATTTAGGTCTTCATGTGCTCTACCATTTGCTCTAAAACCAGTTTTGTAATTTCAGTTCTCCCAAAGGTAAATGCCAACACCTTTCTTAAAATCATAAGGGCCCCATAGAAAGTTGCAGTCATGGCTATCCCTGATGGCACATATGCCAAGGCATCACCCGCTGATATTGTTAGCCACATGTAAGTATTGTAGATTTCTATAACCTGTTTAAAAAATTGGATTAACCAAAAGGTGGCACAAGCCTGCCAAATCCCATATATCAGGACCCCAGAGCACCCCAGTGTAACAATAGCCCTGTTGATGAAGCTGGCCATATTGATCACTTCCCAACCAGGTTCTGAAATAAAAATCCTAGGCTGGCTGGCCAAAACTGTTATGTTTGTAATAACAGGGATATTGGGAAGCTGATGGTCTGGCCAGGGCCAGGTGCCTGCAAGACACACTTCTCCCACACAGAAAGGCTTGAGTGAATAGGGAAGGGGGTAAGGTACTCCTGGCTCTCAAACCCCTCCCCCCAAGCAGTTGGTTTTCATTTGAAGATGGAGACAGGGCAAGTCTTCAAGCAAGATTCAGCAAAGGCAAATCCTTAATGATGTTCCCTTTCTCAAACTTATATTCCCCACAGGTCTGATTGAGGGACAAAGGAGAAGTTTGATCTCTTGATGTTAGGGACTGAGAAGGATCTGACTTCTTAGGCTGGTAACTGACAGGAACCAAGCTTAATGGGTGCAGTGAGTATCCCCAAATAATACCCAGGCCCTGCTACTAAAGATAAAGCTTATATTGATAAAAGAAGGAAGGTGAAGGCAGGGAAGGGGTATCAAGGATTTGGATAAACTGGGAAGCCCTGATCAGTTAGGTAGAAACTGCCCCTCCACCCCAGGAGGGAGTGGCAGACCTTGAACTAACTTGCCCTCAAAGCTAATAGTAATTACTCCTAATATCTAAATAATTAAATGAATAATAAAATGCTATTGCAGTGAAGGCCTAATTCCACTAGACAGGCAAACTCCTATGTAGAAACCACTATGGCCTCCCAGGCAAACCCCAAACCAGGAACAGCGAGCAGAGAGATCTGCACACCTCAACTCCCAGAAATCAACAGTTTAACTCCTTTACAATTGCCCCCTCATCCAAAGTTCTCCGTGGGGGGGGGGGTGTCCCCTGGAATTCTGGGTGAGGCTTGGCCCTGTATCCTGCAGGAATTCCATCCTGCCATTTTCCATATTACAACTCAAAATCCATCATGGTCCTCTGTGTTAACCAGAAATCATGTGACATGCCTAAACACCTTGTGAGGGATGCTGATGAATTGGAATGTGTCCAAAAGAGGATGGACAGGTTGGTGAGGGCTCAGGAAATCATCTCTTATGAGAAATTGTTGGAAGGTATCTTGGGGAAAAAAACAAAGCAGAAACTGCTGAAAGCAATGGTTCTCAGCCTGTGCATCACAGAGGCTGAGAGGGCCAGAAAGGCATGGCAACCATTCTAGGTGCAGTCATTTGTTTTCTAAAATCAATAGATACTAATTGCAATTATTATCATTGCATGGGTGGGGATGGGAGAATTTTAGTTATTTCTTTTAACATTTAAAATTGAACAAGCCATCAAAGAACTCCCTAAGAAAAAATCCCCAGGACCAGATGGATTCACAAGTGAATTTTATCCAACCTTCAAAGAACAACTAATTCCAATACTATACAAACTATTTGACATAATAAGCAAAGAAGGAGTTCTACCAAATTCCTTTTATGATACAAATATGGTACTGATCCCAAAGCGAAGTAGATCAAAAACAGAGAAAGAAAACTACAGACCAATCTCCTTAATGAATATAGATGCAAAAATCTTAAACAGAGTACTAGCGAAAAGACTCCAGCAAGTGATCACGAAGGTTATTCATTATGATCCGGTGGGATTTATACTAGGAATGCAAGGAGGGTTCAACATCAGGAAAACCATTCACATAATTGACCATATCAACAAACAAACCAACAAAACCACATGATTATCTCAATAGATGCTGAAAAATCCTTTGACAAAATACAACATCCATTCCTATTAAAAACACTAGAAAGTATAGGAACAGAAGGACTTTCCTAAAAATAATAAACAGTATATATCTAAATCCATCAACAAGCATCATATGCAATGGGGATAAATTAGAAGCCTTCCCAATAAAATCAGGAGTGAAACAAGGATGCCCACTATCATCTCTATTATTTAACATTGTACTAGAAACACTAGCAGTAGCAATTAGAGAAGAAAAAGAAATTGAAGGTATTAAAATGGGCAATGAGAAGACTAAGCTATCACTCTTTGCAGATGATATGATGGTCTACTTAAAAAATCCTAGAGAATCAACTAAAAAGCTAATAGAAATAATCAACAACTTTAGCAAAGTTGCGGTATACAAAATAAATGCACATAAATAATCAGCATTTCTATATATTTCCAACACATCACGGCAGCAAAAGGTAGAAAGAGAAACACCATATAAAATCACCCTAGATAATATAAAATACTTAGGAATCTATCTACCAAAACAAACACAGGAATTACATGAACGCAACTATAAAACACTTTCCAAACAATTAAAACTAGATCTAAACATTTGGAAAAACATTGATTGCTCATGGGCAGGACGAGCTAACATAATAATAATGACTATTCTACCCAAATTAATTTACCTATTTGGTGCCATACCTATCAAACTACCAAAAAACTTTTTTACTGAATTAGAAAAAACTAACAAAGTTCATTTGGAAGAACAAAAGATCAAGAATATCAAGGGAAATAATGAAAAAAAAACATGAAAGAAGGTGGCCTAGCAGTACCAGATATTAAACTATACTATAAAGCAGCAGTCATCAAAACAATATGGTACTGGCTAAGAGACAGAAGGGAGGATCAGTGTAATAGACTTGGAGTAAGTGACGTCAGCAAGATTGTCTATGATAAACCCAAAGAGCCCAATTTTGGGGACAAAAATCCACTATTTGACAAAAACTGTTGGGAAAATTGGAAAACAATATGGGAGAGATTAGGTTTAGATCATCATCTCACACCCTACACCAAGATAAATTCAGAATGGGTGAATGACTTGAATATAAAGAAGGAAACTATAAGAAAAGTAGGTGAACATAGAATAGTATACCTGTCAGATCTATGGGAAAGGGAAAATCTTAAAACCAAGCAAGAGTTAGAAAAAAATTACAAAATGTAAAATAAATAATTTTGATTATATTAAAAAGGTTTTGTACAAACAAAAACAATGCAACCAAAATCAGAAAGGAAACAACAAAATGGGAAAAAAATCTTTATAACAAAAAAACTCTGACAGAGGTCTAATTACTCAAATATACAAGGATCTAAATCAACTGTATAAAAAATCAAGCCATTCCCCAATTGATAAATGGGCAAGGGACATGAATAGGCAATTTTCAGATAAAGAAATCAAAACTATCAATAAGCACATGAGAAAGTGTTCTAAATCTCTAATAATTAGAGAAATGCAAATCAAAACAACTCTGAGGTATCACCTCACACCTAGCAGATTGGCTAAAATTAAAGAAGGGGAGAGTAATGAATGTTGGAGGGGATGCGGCAAAATTGGGACATTAATGCATTGCTGGTGGAGTTGTGAACTGATCCAATCATTCTGGATGGCAATTTGGAACTATGCTCAAAGAGCTCTAAAAGTCTGTTTGCCCTTTGATCCAGCCATAGCATTGCTGGGTGTGTACACCAAAGAGATCATAGATAAACAGACTTGTACAAAAATATTTATAACTACGCTTTTTTGTGGTGGCAAAAAACTGGAAAATGAAGGGATGCCCTTCAATTGGGGAATGGCTGAACAAATTGTGGTATATATTGGTGATGGAATACTATTGTGCTCAAAGGAATAATAAACTGGAGGAATTCCATGTGAACTGGAAAGACCTCCAAGAATTGATGCAGAGCGAAAGGATGAGAGCCAGAAGAACACTGTACACAGAGACTGATATACTGTGGTAAAATAAAATGTAATGGACTTCTGTACTAGCAGCAATGCAATGACTGAGGACAGTTCTGAGGGATTTATGGTAAAGAACACTACCCACATTCAGAGGAAGAACTGCAGGAGAGGAAACAGAAGAAAAGCAACTGCTTGGACACATGGGTTATGTGGACATGGTTGGGGATGTAGACCCAAAATGACCACCCCAATGTAACTGTCAATAGTATGTAAATAAGTCTTGATTGATCACACATGTTAAAACCAGTGGAAATGTGCATTCGATATGGAGGGGGGTGAATGGGGGTGAAGGGGAAAGTAAAAACAAGAATCATGTAACCATGGAAAAATTTTCTAAAAAAATATTAAAAAATTAACTAATTACTTAATTTATTAAAAAACAAAACAAAAAAAACATTTAAAATTGAAAATCAGATTTAAAAAATACTGGAGACTTGTAAAGGAAGCAGAGAAAATAGATACTTCCAGGCACCTGAAAAAATGCATCTGCCAATTAGGCTCTGTACATTCCTACAGCTAAAGTAAAAAAGGCATCCCATTGGATAGCATTGTTGTCATCTGCCACCCAGGAAAAGCATGTGCCCAGAGTTATCTGTAGGGCTCCACCTCTCCCAGTGAGAGCTTGTGGTAGGCTTATTAAGGTCAGAGATTGGTGGCACAGTGGAGGCATTGTTAAACTCAGAATCAGGAAGGTCTGAGACCAAATATTGCCTCAGATACTAAGCTGAATGACCCTGGGCACTTAGCTCTTCTCAGCCTTGGTTTCCTCATTTGTAAAATGGAGATGGTGATAGCACCCATCACCCAGGGTTTTTGTGGCGATAAAATGAGATAATAATAACTGTAAGTCTGTAAGTATCAGAATTGCCAGCTCTATCATCATCATCATCATCATCATCATCATCATCATCATCATCATCATCATCATCATCATTTTTTTCATCAGGATGCAGCTTTTCTTTTTTCCTATTGCTGCTCCTCTGATCTTCATCACCACCTGTTTCACAGTCATTTACAGATCTATTGTTTTTCTCCATGGCAGCAGGAGCTCAGTCCTGACTCATCTGTTACTTCTAAGCTCAGAAAAGAACAGAAAGACTTTCTGCCTCTGTGGCAAGAGCAGCCCCTTTATTTCTGCTGGGAACAGATATTCTTTCACAGAATGACAGAATCAGAGAGCTGCCTGGGACTCTGGAGGCCATCTAGGCCAAACAGCCATTAGGGAAGCAAGAATCCCCTTCTTTGTGACCTCCTGGGCAAGGGATCATTCAGCTTTTCCTTGGAAACTTACTGTGAGAAGGAAATCGCTTTCTCCTGAGGTACCACATTCTCCTTTGGGATGAATCCAGTTGTTGGGAAATCTTACTTTACGAGAAATCAACATCTGCCTCTCACTCACTTCCACCCATTGCTCCTCTTTCTTTACCCTTGGGTTCAAGAAAGACATGTCTAGCCCCTTTTCTACGTGCCAGCCTTTCACATACCAGCAGACGGCTCTCAGGTTTCCCCTACTTCTTTCCTTCTCAGTGTTTTCAGGCAAACCTGGTTCGAGATGGTTAACCATCTCCCCAGAATCCCTCAGCTTGTCAATGGCCTTTAATCCAATATGGTGCCTGGAATGGAATGCAGGTATGATTTGACCAGAGCATATACCTTCTACGGATCCTGCCTTCCCATGACCTCACTTAACATCCTAAAGCAGAAAGCTGAACATGGAGGTTCTTATCTGCCCGTGCAGTTTCATGTTGGCATTTATGGGTAGCAGGAACATTAGCTGTCAATTAGCTGATAGCTAGTCAAGAAGACCTTAATTCAGATCCTGCCTTGGACCTATGGGGGAATCTTTTTATTCCCTTCCGTCTTAGTTTTCTCACGGGTAAAATGGGGACAAAAGCACCACCCTCACAGGGCTGTTGGGAGGATTAAATGAGAGAACATATGTAAATTGTGCTGCAAACATTAAAGCACTGTAAAAATATTATCTATTAACCTTCTCTTCTTACTCATGGCTAATTCTTGACTTTGGTCATTGGCTCTGTCTGCATGTTCGAGTATTTTTAAGATGGTATGTGTGGGCATACATGTATACAAATACATACATGCATGCACATTTTACTAGAGAGTAAGTTTTAATGAAGCTTGATCTAGGGACTGACTGATGAAGTGATAAAAGAAGAGCCAAGTCTTTTCAGATTGATGCCAAGACTCTTCCAGTTTGGAATGCATTGATAATTGGGACATTATGCTTGGAAGCTGTAAATTGACATTCTGTCGTCATCCCCCTTGGAATAGAAACCCAGATCAAAGTAATTAGCACCAATTTGAAGCATGTGTGCAAAAAATAAAGCTTAAGTTTCCAAAAACAGATACATTGGGTTCAATGGTTAAGAAGCAAGTCTTCCTATTAACTCCTCCTCCATCAACAACATCAGAGGCAATTGGTATTGAGGAACAGCAGAGACTCAGGGTAGATGTGTTCCCTTTGGAAATTATTATTTCTTAAAGGTCCCTACATAGGGAGTTATCTCCACCTGCCATTCTTGTGACTTAGCCATTTTATCTCATGGTAAAAGGCTGTTTTCCCCCAAGGCTAAGGGAGGGGAGTTCAAAGTGTGATTCTGGGCATGGGCACAAAATTTCCTGGTTGAAACTATGACAGATGTGTATCACATACTTACCAAACAAACAGATAAAGCTTTCACTCAGCTCCTCCACCCTGCTGGGATGCCTCACCCCGAGCCCCTCTGGAGGGAGAAAGCATCTGAGACTGTCCCAGTCTTTAGGGAACCATGATAACCAGAAGGCATCCCAGTGGCCAACCCTTGGCTATTGGATGTCATCCAGGGAGGTCAAGCCAAAGTATCCAATAGGAAGGTGGTAGTTCCAAAAGTCAAGAGAGAGACATAGACAGATAGAGACACAGACATAGACAGAGAGACAGACACATAGAGGAAAGAAAACTGATGGGATTGTTCCTTTCTTCTTAGAAATGGCTCTTCCTTTACTGATCTCTCTATGAAAAAAGAAGTAGTCAGTGGTGGTGTCAATATAAATATTTATCAACCTCTTTCCTTCCTTCCTTCCTTCCTTCCTTTGTTATTTCCTTCCTTTCTTCCTTCCTTTCTTCCTTATTTCCCTCCTTTCTTATTTCTTTCCTTCCTTATTTCCTTCCTTTCTTTCTTCCTTATTTCCTTCCTTCCTTCCTTCCTTCCTTCCTTTGTTATTTCCTTCCTTTGTTATTTCCTTCCTTTCTTTGTTATTTCCTTTCTTTGTTATTTCCTTCCTTTCTTCCTTCCTTTCTTCCTTATTTCCTTCCTTTCTTATTTCCTTCCTTATTTCCTTCCTTCCTTGCTTNACAAGCTCTGGGGGTTGGGGGGCCGTCGAGGTGGCTTCCAGCCCCAGCAGGAGGGAGGCTGGAGAGCAGCCGCGTCCCCTCTGGCTCCCCCAAGGAGCAGCCCTTCTCCCTGGGCATCGGCGTGGGTCCGTCAGAACTTGGGAGGTGCCCCTGGAGGTTAGGAAGCTACAATCAGGCTGGGTCGTGGGGCCAAGAGTGGCTGACCTCAGAGTCCCACATGGGGGAGGCCGGATTATTCATGATTCATTATTGATCAGCGATAGCCGGCATTTATGGAGAGCTTATTCATAGGAGCACGAGGCGCCCAACTTGTGCCGTCTCCCCGGAGCCTCCTCCGAGGTCGGTGCCGTTATTCTCCTCATTTTGCCCAGGAGAAAACTGAAGGAGAGAAGGGTAGAGTGGCCTGTCGGGGTCCCACAGCCAGGAAGGGGGGAGGCAGGATCTGAACCCAGAAACTCCTCAGACCCAGGCTCAGAGCCCGCCGAGGCACGCCTGGCTACGGTGAGGAGGATGCCCAGAACTTTGCCCCCAGACGCGATCTGAGAGCTGAGGCGGCGAACTCAGTGGATGCACCCAGGAGTCAAGGAGGGACAGAGGGAAGGGGGACATGGGAAGGAGGCAGGCCACTGAGGGCACCAGCAGACTCAGAAGGTGTTTGTTCTGCTCTGGGAGTCTGCCTTAGGTGAACCTGGCAAGGGAGGAGATCCTTCCACACAAGGAAATAGTTTACCTCCTGCCTGCCCAGAGACTGTCTGCAGAGAGAAACAGAACCGATCAATCAGGTGGGGCGTGGCCGGGCCTGGGGTGCCAGGGGCTGGGGTGCCAGGGGCTGGGGTGCCAGGGTGAGAAGCCCAGCCATGCCAAGCAGAGCAGGCTCCCATGATCTTGGTGTTATCAGAGGGAGGACCAGCTCCCCAGGACTTTCAGCCATTTGCTCTAAGAAACACTCTCCTCCATGTGCAGGGCGCTGTGTCTGCCTGGACGGTGCTTGGGGCTCGCCCCAGAAACCCCACCAACTGCCCTAATTCTGGGGAGGGGCTGGAGAGGGGCCGGGTGGGCCTCAGAGAGCTTCCCAAAGGGAGCTCGTGTCTGCACAATGCAGGGGTGACTGCTGAGAGGGCAGAGGATCCTGGAGCTAAATGGATTCCATTGAGCAAAAATGGCCCCCGCGAGAAGGCAAAGGCACCATTGTACTCCCCTCCCAATTCAGAGAAGCCCCAGTTTTGTTAGGAGCCCTCCACGCTTGTGTGTGGGTGCCAGGAGCGCGGGGTACAGGGCTCCCTCGTTTCCTCCCTCTCCTGCAGGAGGACCCAGCAGAGATGCTGTAGGTAAGAAGCAGATAGAGCGAACTTCTAAGAAAGTACCCCAGAGGGGATCCGCTAAGCGCCCAGTCCATCAAGTCAGGCCCAGAGACGGGAGATCCTGGGCTCAAATAAGGCCTCAGACGCTTCCTACCTGGGTGACCCTAGACAAGTCACTTGACCCCATGGCCTAGCCCTGACCACTCTTCTGCCTTGGAGCCAATACACAGTATTGACTCCCAGACGGAAGGGGAGGGTTTTAATTAAAAATAAGAAAAGGAAAGGAAAGAAAACTTGCTTTGGTAGCAATATGGCCAACGGGCAGGAGTCTGGAAGCCAGAAGAAGGGCAGCAAGCCCTGTGCTTCCAGACGGGCTGCTCTCGCCTCCCCACACAATCAGTTAAGTCAGCCAACCAACATTTATTAAGCCCCTACTGTGTGTCAGGCACTGTGCTAAGCGCTGGAGATACAAAGAGAGGAGGACGCCAGCCTCTGCCCTCCGGGAGCTCCCAGTCTGTGAGGGAAACGAGAAGCTGGTAAGTCTGCATGACGGAGCTGTAGTTGGAGAGGCCAGAAGGAAACAGCAAAGGGAGGGCCCCGGAGTCAGGAGGGATCAGGAAAGCAAGGCTTGGTCCACAGAAGATTAGAGGAAGGGGGTCCGCTCTTTGCGGGGGGCTCCAGGCTCCGGTACACACAGGTTCCCTTTGAAGAACCCAGCACGGTCCGTTCCTACACACGGGGGCTATAGAGCGGGGGACAGACTTCGCTCGCTCGTTTGTTGTGGCCGCCTCATGGCTTCTGCTATGGACTGATCCCATCATGAATGACCCTATTCTGGACCAGAAAATAAATTTCATCTGCACAGATAACTCTCCCTCCACTCCTCCCCCATCCTACATTGCCCCCACTTACTTCCTGTTTTTATATTTGGAATTCAATTAATTCAGTTCAGTTCAATTTAATTGAACAAGCATTTGGCAAAGGGCTACCATGAGCAAAGCACTCCACTAGGTGCAGAGATGGATGTCTATGAGATCATCTTTGGACTGGACCGCCACGATCCATGCCCAGATGAAGAAAGTACCAAGGATACAGGAAGTCCTCGAGAGGAGAGAAGGAGAGTGTTGACAGGCTGAGGAGGAGATGAGGAACAGCTTTTAGTGGGAGGTGGCCCGGGAGCCACCGTGTCAATGAGAGGCCCGAGCCAGGGGGAGGGAGGACATTCCACCTCTGGTGGGGGGATGGGGGGCACCTGTGCAAAGGTTCATCCCCAAGAGATGGAATGTGGTAGGGAAGGAAGGAAGAGTGGCCGAGCCAGTTTGGTTGGAATCAAGAGTGCTTCAAGGGGAGGAGCAGCAGCCCAGAATAAGATCTGAAGAGGAGGAACCAGTTGGCTAAAGTGAAGTTTAACCTCTGCCTGCCTCAGCCTTGAGTTCTATAAAATGGAGGGGCAGGACTTCTTTCATTTGTAAACCTCATGGCCACCCAAATGGAAAGTTTAGGCAGGGGTGACGGTTTCCCTGAGAGGCGGCTTGGCATAGCGGACATCCAGGAACAGGAGCTAGAAAGGCGACGTTCCTCGCACCCCTTTGTCACGTCATGCTCATGGGGCAGTCATGAACAAATCTATTAATATAAAGATGAGCTCTACAGAGGGGGATAAGGCTTCTACCCAGAATTCCTTTTTACTGATAAAACCATAGGTATAGGCTAGATAGATGGATGGGTGGGTGGGTGGATAGATAGATAGATAGATAGATAGACAGACAGACAGAGAGACAAATAGATAGAGACAGTGATAGATAGGGAGACAGAGATAGATAGATAGATAGATAGATAGATACAGAGATAGATACAGAGATAGATACAGAGATAGATACAGAGATAGATACAGAGATAGATACAGAGATACAGAGATAGATACAGAGATAGATATATAGACAAACAGAGACAGAGATAGATAGATAGATAGATACAGAGATACAGAGATACAGAGATAGACAAACAGAGACAGAGACAGAGATAGATAGATAGATAGATAGATAGAGACAGAGACAGAGACAGAGATAGATAGATAAATAGATAGAGACAGAGATAGATAGACAGATAAATAGAGACAGAGATATATAGATAGATATAGATAGATAGATACAGAGATAGACAGACAGATAGACAGACAGATAGAGGCAGAGATAGACAGATAGACAGACAGATAGATAAATAAAGACAGAGATAGATAGACAGATAGATAGAGGCAGAGATAGATAGGTAGACATAGAAAGATAGACAGACATAAATAGATAGATAGATTAGCTATAGATGGATAGATGTGTAACTATATAGATGGGCATATGGATGGATGGATGGATGGATAGATGGATGGGCAGAGAGACAGATTTTATATATGTGTATATATATATGTAGAGAGAGAGAGAGTGAGAGAGAGACAAAAATGCCTCTGCCACTCACTGACAATATTTCCCTTTGCATTTTATTCAGTTTTATTCAGAGACAGTGTTGTGTCTGAGAATGTGATTTTGACACTCTCCCTTACTTACTTCTCTGGCCCACAATGTGAAAAACCCTTCGTGTGAAGGATGGCGAGGAGTGGTTACTGTAATTGCCCGTGCCCAGAAAGTGAAAGAAACCTCAAGTACCTAGAAAGTTTGACGGACCGATCCAGTTTCACAAACAGTAAAACACAAACAGTAAAACCAATAGAAGAAATTATGAAGAGTCAATTAAGGAGAAAAAG